>NC_133332.1:122538374-122860874 GCF_042186555.1 Aquarana catesbeiana | reverse complement strand
ACCTATTTACAAAATGCAGGCAAAATATTCCCATTTTTGTTTATTTTCAAACCCTATATCCATATGCTTGTATGTAAAATGGCTTTTCTTCTTTGTTACAATAAATTGAAACATTTTGCACTACAAGAGTTGAGTGCTGCCATTGTTTCTTTTCATGATTGGCCTGGTCTTTTCATATAAAAATAATTTAAAATGTCTTCAACTAATATCAAGCATTAATCTTGCATTGAAATGATTGTTTTTAATTATTCACCATATGAAGAAAATATTTTATTTTATTTTGAGTACTGGTAAAAGTCAATGAGAAAATGGTTTGCTTTACCCACCATTTACAGATATATCTTAAATGAATACCAAAATGTTCTTAACTGTTTACATAATACTTCTTATATAATATTAGACAGAAAACAGTAAAAAACGTAAACCATCATATTCTCTTCCTTTCAGTGTTCTCTTTTACCTAACTACCACATCAGCACATTATCTCCCACTAATCAGGATATTACCCGTACTTATTTTCTATCCATCTCAATCCAGACTAGCTCACTCACACTGACTCAATACCCACTGATTAGCATAACACATACATCCATTGATCAGAATGTGCTCATTCATTGAAAAACACACAGATTATCCAGCATACAAACTAACACTTCTTAAGAGACATTTCAAGTAAAGAATGACAGACGCATTTCTATTCTCTCTACCCTCTCTCCTTCCAGTGCAATAGTAACCTTAAAGAATGGAAAGCTGATGTTGTTTGTGTCTCTATTAAACTCCTCTACATCACAGTGAATCAGCAACGAAGACTATTTACTTTACTATATGAGAGCAGATCTTGTGTTGATAACAACAAACAGTCATATAATTGCTCTTTTTCAAAATGTACAGCAAGCATCACAGCCAATGCTGTTTTATTCTTTTTAATTACTAATACATTTTTCTATATAGAGCAACACAACAGAAGAAGGATCATTATAGGAGAAGTGGCTTTTTGTGGACAAATGTACAAAACTTCAATACCTTGCTGAAAGTTTTGCATGATTTATCTGCAGATTTTTGTTCAATTATCATTACTTTATTCAACAGTAAAATGATACAGGTGCCCAAACTTTGCCAGCTTGTTTGGAAATATCAAATACAGCTTTAATTAGAGTAAGCCACAATAAATATAAAGAACAGCAATCTTTTTTTATTTCAGTTAAAGTTCACGTCTATCTGCCTTTTTCTAATGCAATTTAGAGAAGAAAAATATAGAATATGATAGACTGGCTAAGCAGAACATTATAACTGGAGGTAACAATTGCCTCAATGTTGCATGGTGTTCCTGGGAATATCTCTGTCTCTCACTTCCCCTAATACTATTGCCCCCACCCTCATACTGAGCTCAGCTTTGGAGCATACATCAATGATGCACAGTAGACTTGTGCACAATGAAAAATTTTGCTTAGGTTTTTTTTTTTTAGTTTTTTAGTTTTTAGTCGTAAAATACATAATTTCGTTATGTTACGTTAATTTGTTTTCAGATAATTAGTTATTTCTGTAGCATGTCGATATTCGTTATTCCGAATCGATTCATTTTGTATTTACATTGATTCGATATTTTTGTATGTATATATATTCGTGATAACGATTCGTAGTTTGGAAAGTCGTTTGTTTATTGAATCCATTAATACATGCAATGACAACATATCTTCTCTGCACAATACAACACTCTTCTCACTCAGTTCTCAGGAATGCACTTTGCTAGTAATCCAACCTCTAGCACAAAATTAATCAGCTGATTGGACTGTAATGCCGCGTACACACGGTCGGACTTTTCGTCTACAAAAGTCCGACAGCCTGTCCGACAGACTTCCGGCGGACTTCCGGCGGACTTTCGGCGGACTTGCAGCAGACTTTCTAACGAACGGACTTGCCTACACACGACCACACAAAAGTCCGACGGATTCGTACGTGATGACGTACACCGGACTAAAATAAGGAAGTTCATAGCCAGTAGCCAATAGCTGCCCTAGCATGGGTTTTTGTCCGTCGGACTAGCACACAGACGAGCGGATTTCGGGGTCCGTCGTAGTTACGACGTAAAGATTTGAAGCATGTTTCAAATCTAAAGTCCGTCGGATTTGAGGCTGAAAAAGTCTGCTGAAAGTCCGGAGAAGCCCACACACGATCGGATTACCAGCCAGCTTTAGTCCGTCGGCGTCCGTTGGACTTTTGTAGATGAAAAGTCCGACCGTGTGTACGCGGCATAAGATTTACTCCGAGCTGTCCTTTTGATTTATTAGACCTTTAACGAATGAACGAATCTTGTCAAATTCATTCATTATTTTCGCTATAATTTCTTTCGTATTAGTTGAAATTCATTATTTTTTTCTTCCGACATGTCCGAAAGATGCAAAATTCGACCGAATTTCGTTTCGCTACGAAACATACTGCATATGTCTAATGCACAGTAATCCATAGCAACCAGAAAATTCTATAACAGCTTCATTAACTGCTATGGTTGAAGTTATGAACTTGGTGGTCCAGCTATGGAAAGAAAACATCAAACATAAAATAAAACCAAAAAACACAAGTAAGTAACAAAAATGACCACTTTCATACAGCATGTCACATATGTATGTTTAAAGAACAATCATCCATTATAAATTGGGTCAAGAACACACAGAACATAAGGAAGCCTAATAAGTACAAAGTTAGAGGGCGTGGCCGTCAGCGGGGATGTGAGCAGTGCTTTACTGAAGCTCCAGTGGTGCCACTCTGATATATAGGAATCCTGAAAGCACAGCAGGGTAGAATAAGAACAATGTCAGGTCACCCCATTCAGTTCACTCTGTTGTTATCCCCAGGGGTGCACGAGTCATGTACTCCTGCACAGTTTCATGGACTTTCTCAAACTGATCAGCACATCCAAGATGAAGATAAAAACAACTCTCATTCCATCAGATTAAACTATAGATAAAATGTTTTCAACTACTGGGTCTTTATCAAATCAGAAAATGGGTATTTAACAATGACCCAGTGGCCATTCCATCTCTTTAAATTGTGTTATATAACATGGGAGCACTTGATTGTTTATTTGCTTTGGTGGCAATTTTAATAAGATGGAATCAAAGTTCAGCCTTTCTTTAATTGGATAATTTGAGGAGGACATTTAAAAAAATGTCTTTCACATCCAACATAAGCAATGTGATTTATCTGGTAGGCAAATTTGAAGTGTTATGCCCTGTACACAGGGTCGGACATTGATCAGACATTCCAACAACAAAATCCATGGATTTTTTCCAACGGATGTTGGCTCAAACTTGTCTTGCATACACACGGTCACACAAAGTTGTCGGAAAATCCGATCATTCTAAACGCGGTGACGTAAAACACGTACGTCAGGACTATAAATGGTGCAGTAGCCAATAGCTTTCGTCTCTTAATTTATTCTGAGCATGAGTGGCACTTTGTGCATCGGATTTGTGTACACACGATCGGAATTTCCGACAACAGACTTTGTTGTCGGAAAATGTTATAGCAAGCTCTCAAACTTTGTATGTCAGAAATTCCAATGGAAAATGTGTGATGGAGCACACACATGGTCAGAATTTCCGACAACAAGGTCTTATCACACATTTTCCGTAGGAAAATCCGACCGTGTGTACAGGGCATTAGTCTTATGTAATAGTAAAAAGTTATTTCATAATCCATATATAATGTGTTCTTTCTCAGACTTTATATTCCAACAAAAAAAGTATCTGTATATGTTGCGGCTATAGTTTTTGTTTATCCCCAGGAGGCAAATGGATTTATTTACTAAAGGCTAATAGATTGTGCACTTTTAAAAGTGCAGATGCACTTTGCAAGTGCAGTTGCCCCAGAGCTTAGTAAATAAGGTAACTCTTCACTTTACAAAGAACAACCAATCACATGCAAGTAAAATAAAAAAAACAGCATATTTCTTGCACATGATTGGATGAAAGCCAGCAGAGCTCTCCCTCATTTACTAAGCTCTGAAGCAACAGCACTTTCTAAAGTGCACAGTAAATTTGACTTTAGTAAATCAATCCCCAAAGTACCAGCACTGATGTTCGCATACGTCCCATGCTAGTATCTACACAGCATAACAATATCACAAGTTCAATTAAAAAGGTACACATTTATCCATAGATGATTTACTAATTCAAATTTTTGGTAATTTTTTTTAATTCTAACATGATGTGGAACTATGAACCTGGAAGTGAAATGCTAAATGTTCACTCATCTACGCCTATGGCATTATACCCTTGCTGCGCTAATCCGCTAGATGTTTCTCCATCATTGTTCCTTCGATAATAATAGAAGACCTGCAGCATTTTGACTAGTGATGAAGCAGCTTCCAATAAGTAAAGTGGCATTTGCACTTCAGTGATTTTTGCCACTGGTGAGGTGTCTTTAATAGTAAAAATGTCAGTGTGACATAGCGCTAACAGTGCATAACCATGTGAACAAATGGTTAACATGGCAGCAACAGTCAGAGTTAATGTATCCTTTGACCCTTGACTATCTAGATAAGGAATCAGACACAGAAAAATAATAATTTAAGACTGAAGATTCAGTATCTTGCATAATCGCATTGGGAGATTGGCTGATTTTAATGTCCGGATTTAGGCAACATTAGAAGCCCCTCCTTTGTACAGGAACAACATGCAGAGGTTGTCATTGCAAGTTCACAATTACATTATCATGGTTACCATCAACATGTGGTCACACTACAGCTTCAATGACCCTCTCACAGTGCTCAGACCCATGGGAGCAAAAAACACATTTTTGGATGACCTCTAGGTAAGAATCATATAAGTTAAAAAAAAAAGAGTCACTTTTGTAGCATGCTTTTACATGGACACAGATAATTTTTTTTCAAAATTTGCAAATGAACATGAAAAACTGTGTGATGTCTTATATCCTTTTATATTTTCAGCTCAAGACAGCAATAGATGTTTCCTTTTAGAAACTTCTTTTTAATGTGTGACATGGTAAAGAAAGACTCTTAAAAAAAACTCTGAACCTATCTGATACCCAATGCAAATTATTTGCACAAGCAGGGGGCTTTCAATCTCCTTGAACTTTGATTCAGCATACAAAGCATATATGCTTAATTAAGACAAGATGAAATGTCTGTGCATTGATATTTTGCAGCCTTTACAACCGATTCTTTTATACCTTACTAGGAATACTGATGTCTAAGGTAGCATCTGTGATTGACCTTTTTTGGCGTTACATCTTTTAAGACTTACCCTTCTTATTTTCTACAAAAGAGTCAACAGGGAGCCTTTTACTTGAGCAATTTAGGGAGTTTAATAAGAACTTCATTACATCAATTACTTGGTGAACACATCACAATTTATTTGCAATTAGTATCAAAATGTCTTATATTTTAGCTAATATAATAGAGCAGATGTAGACACAGAAGGAACACTCTGTGTTCGTGAAACCCAACTCTTTGGACATATTAAATCTTAGAAATGAATACCACAAATGCTAGTGATAAAGGGTAGCCAGCACTGTGGTAGGCTGCAGGTGCATGGATGGACTGTTTATTTCATTAGACTTAAAAGAAATTATTTTGTTAATTAACTCTAATGAAAATCTTAAGTTTTTACACTTTCAAAAATCAAGACATTTTCCAGCTGTTGAGGGTAATATATAATTATTATTCTATTATTTTCATATTGGCAATGAGAAAAATCACTGTTACATATTTAAGGCCATAAAACAAATTATATTTATGGTCAAAGCCCTTCAACCATGACAGATATGAACCACATAAACACGCCACAAGACTTACAACATAACATAGACCTGAGATGTGCCCTGGTCGGCTGGCCGGTATGCCAAAAAAAGGGGACATACCCAAGATAAGTAATGGATGATTGTAGAGAGAAGTGTGCTGAGAAGTGCCCTGAATAGGGGAATGGGAGGGAGGGTATAGTGCACTGGAACCGACAAGGACCACAGGTGAGTGGTCTACTTAAATACCCCCCGGACTCCTCCCATAAATTCAGGCCACCATACTGGCCTTCTTATGTATGGTCGAAGCCCTTTGACCGAGACAGATATGAACCACATAAACACGCCACAAGACTTCCAACATAACATAGACCTGAGGTGTGCCCTGGTCGGCATGCCGGTATGCCTAAAAAGGGCAAAAATACTCAGATAGGGAAGTGACTCTTTAACGGTCGTGGCTGCTCTGATCTGTCCAGAGTACCGGGCCAGTTCAAGGCATAGGTTAACCAGGAGGATCCTAACGTGCCTGATGAACTGGCTGACACTCAGGGGACTGGTCGGAAAAGGGGATAGAGTTTGACTGGCTGGGTAAGTGAGACAGTAATCGGTCGAGTATCACTACTGGGCACCAGAGGTTATTGGTCTGGAACAGCTGGATGTCAACCCCAGGGCTGGTTTGTTGTTTTTTGGAGACTACGAGGTGAAGAACAAAGTGATCTTGAAAGTGAGCCAGGTAGTGTCTACACAGTATCTGGCCACTGGGGCCACTAAAGGTAAGCTCACTAGGCCGCAGAAAGCCATAGAATGCCAGGTAGATGGCCGCTTGGATGACCAGGCTGGGTAGAAACCCCAACGTGGAACGTGAGAGGATAGTCGACATGTCCCTGAAGATGGCCCCTGTGATGGGTACGTGCTTGCAGTTGGCTACGGGCTGATGCTTCTGGATGCCGCATAGGATGGATTTGATTGTACGGGCTGGGAACAAGGATGGCTTTCCAGGGACCTGTAAGGACAAGAAATGCTGGATGGTGTTATGAGATAGGGCCAGCTGCGTGTGGCAATACAATATGAAGGCTAGGACATGCCTAATGTCTCCTGTCCCTGCTCTGGGGCATGAGGCTAGAAACCTGCAGTAAGCATTCCAAGCAGTGTGATAGGCCTTCAGTGTGTTGCGGGACAATGACCGATTAATGAGCTGGGTCGCATTGTGAAGGTGTGGTTTTAACCCATCCTCAGCTGTGACCAAGGTGGGATAGGAGTAGTAGTTGGGTCAGCTCCGGATTTCTGCTGAAAGAACAAAATAAAGTTAAAGCAGGACAGTGCATATGCTGCGATGTCAGATATTATATTGCAAGAGGTTTGCCCTTAAAGGGTAACTCCACTTTTGTAGGAAAAAAAATAATATAGCATGTACAATTGTGATGCAAGCCATATTGTAATATAACATTAATAAAAGTTAACTTTCCTTTTCAGTCAGCAACATTGTAATTTTCTGTAAAATGCAATGTAATTGGCAACCTGGAGGCATTCTGTACACAGATGGTGTATGGAATGCTCCCCAGAAATGTCATTTTCTGCTTGTGTGATTGGCTCACTAATTTTCCCAGAAGTCTGCACTAAAACACACATCCTCACATCCTCTGCAACAAAATGTTAATTATTCATCAAAATGTTCATTATTGTTGAGATACTGCCTAAGGGTAAATCACATCTAATGGGATTCAGACCCTGCCCCTTTCCTTATTAGAAGTCTGCAAGTGATTATTAATGAAAAAGTCACACCTATTCACATTCAGTTTTTGCATGGACACAGACAAACAGCTGTTTCTTGGGACTAACAAAAGGTAGGAATCTGCAACAAAGTTTGTTAAAATCCCTGCAACGTACATAGATCACCCAGAGACGAATGTTTTACGTCAACAGAAATGAAGTTACTCTTTAACCACTTCCCAACCGCTCACCCACAATGTACTGTGGACAGGTGGACGGTGTAGGCAAAGCAACCTACCTGTATATCGCTGCCTACTTCCAGGTTTAGGGCACACGTATGCATGCCCCCTGGCTGGCATCCACTGTGATTGTACACAGCATGAGCCTGCCAGCAAGTCCCAGCCAATGCTTCACAGCCAGGAACTGCTGATCAGCTATGTACAATCAAAGCCCAGAGCTCTGCATCGACAATCAACACAGAGCTCTGTACAGAAAGAATGATCTCTCTGTTTCTCATCCCTGCTAAGCAGGGATGAGAAACGTAGAGATCTTTTAGTAAAAGCAGCACACTTTACACACATTACACATTGTTAGGCACACATTTAACCCCTTAATCGACCTACATGTTAACCCCCTCCCTGCCAGTGTCATTAGTACCATGACAGTGTATAGTATTAGCACTGATCACTTTATTAAAGGGGTTGTAAACCCTCGTGTTTTTTCACCTTAATGCATCATTTGCATTAAGGTGAAAAAACTTCTGACAGTGACCGGCCCCCCAGCCCCCCCCCCCCCCGTATTACTCGCCTGAGCCCTTCGTTCTCTCAGCGGAGACACACTGGACCTCTCTGCCCAGGGTTCTCTGCTCTTGATTGGATAGACAGCAGCGCAGCCATTGGCTCCCTCTGCTGTCAATCAAATCCAATGATGTGGGCACCAGGGGGACAGAGCTGAAAATGCTGGACTCGGGAGCGCACCCGCAAGTTAACCCCCTGGGAGAGTGCTTCTGCCAGGGGGTTTACCGATGCAGGGAAGAGCCACAAGCACCGCCGGGGGCCCCAGAAGACAATGATCTTGGCCACACTGTGCAAAACAAACTGCACAGTGAGGAAAGTATGATATGTTTGTCATTTAAAAAAAAAAAAACGAAGGTTTACAACGACTTTAATGTAACTGGTGACGTCAGTGGAAGTTAGTCAGTTCCTCTCAGCATCAGATTACCCACGGTGCTTTTGCAGTCCCATTATAAGTCACTGATCACCACCATTAGTAGTATAAACAATAAATAAATAAATAAACATTCCAGTATATATAGATATATATCTATATATACCATATATACCTATTTGTAGGTGCTATAACTTTCACGCAAACCAGTCAATATGAAACAAAAAGCAAGGGGCAGAGAAAGCCCAACAGCACAAAACCACAGAGGGATTGTTATAAAGCCCACCGCAAAGCCTGTATAAAATGTAAAGATGTTAAAACAAGCTACATAACATCTCCTCAATCCCTGTCAACTGCTCTCTGAAAAGTGATCCACTGCAAAGTGTTCTTCAGAGGGGAAAGCCTGTATAAAATGTGGCAAGTGTGGTAGCGATGACATTATCAGTATGAATAAAAGGAACTCAAGGAAATGTATGTCTGGCAATGTAGCAAACCATAAAAGATAATTGAAGAAGTTAAAAAGTAAAAACTGAAAAACAAAATATAAACAATGAGGTGGGTAGACCAATTAACTATACACATTGCCACTGATTAATAGCTAGAAAGTGCAGCTTGAAGCAGCCATGGGTGATTGCTGTGACACT
Source organism: Aquarana catesbeiana (assembly GCF_042186555.1). Taxonomy (NCBI): domain Eukaryota; kingdom Metazoa; phylum Chordata; class Amphibia; order Anura; family Ranidae; genus Aquarana; species Aquarana catesbeiana. The sequence continues at coordinate 122,851,596 of NC_133332.1, read as the reverse complement.
GTGAAAACAAAAGGGGAAAGACAAGCGCAACCTCCATAGTGTAGTAAACAAGGTCAATATTTATTGATTATTAAAAACGCACTCACAAACGGGAAGCTTGTGAAAAGGTGTCACGTTCCTAATTATAGAGCCTGGAATGCAGGGAAAGGCCTCTCTTACACCTCTGACTCGAGAACCCCTGATAGAGCAGATAGGGAGCTCAGGAGTGCAGAGTGGCACAAGTGCCTGGCAGGATCGCTGATGTAGGGGCTGGTCGGAACTTCCCGATGAGGCTATGGAGAGACTCTCAGCAAGAAAGATGGCTAAAAAGCAGGTAGGCTGGAGACAGTATCAGACTGGAAGCAGGACTCAGCAAGGAGGTGTTCTGTAGATCGGAACACAGACAGGTACAGGCAAGCCAAGTCATACACTAGCAGACAGATCAGGAACAAGTGCGGTAGCTGGAGCAGAGTCAAGGTACGGGCCGAGTCAGTAACAGGCGGGCAGCAAGGTAACTAAGGGAGAGACAAAAGCAAAGTCAGGACAAGCCAGGATCAGATGCAGGTGGAAAGCAGGAGTGGTCAAGGACAAGCCAAAAGTCTACTGGAACAGATTCAAGCAAGGTCAAGCATTCCCATAGACACACTCCTAAACCTTGTGGACAGCCTTCCCAGAAGAGTTGAAGCTGTTATAGTTGCAAAGGGTGGGCCAACTCAATATAAAACCCTACGGACTAAGACTGGGATGCCATTAAAGTTCATGTGCGTGTAAAGGCAGGCGTCACAATACTTTTGGTAATATTGTTTGTACCTATAGTAGGGCCAAGAAATTAATTTTGCTTTTTATTTGTCCTACTTAACACACTTACACTAACACTGACATAAAATAAAAATGTTTCATCCCACCTAAACACACTGACCCTGACCTCTAACTCTTCCTTTTGACACTGCCTATGGCCCTTGACTTTGCACGTGACCTTTGACCCTATTCATGACCTTTGATGCTGACACTAATCCTGTCACTACCCTAAATCAAGCTCTGATCTAGCCATTTTATCTTTTTTTATTTGATGTAACACCCCCCCCCCCCCGCCATACACACACATACACACACACACACACATTTGTAATCCTTTTTTTCATTCAGAGGAGAAAGACAGTACAGGGATGGGTTTTATTGAGTGATCACAGTGATAGCCAATCCTGATCATGATAGTCAATCATGTGATGGTCAGTCCTCCCATTCCCCGACCATTAGCAAGAGAGCAGAAGCTGTCTATGACAGCACAGGTTCCATGCTGGCAGATGGTTTTGAGAGCACTTCCAGCACAAATGTTAAGTGTATATAAGCGGTGCTTAGGCCGAAAACCAACTTCCACAATGCTGCATAAATGTGATGGCTCAATGTAAAATGGTATTTTTTTTTTGTTGTAAATGTCACGTTTGCTGTAGTAAATTGTACAGGTGTGTCACTTCACAAGCAGGTTTAGGGCATCACCCTAGCATGTTGTTTAAATGAATTGTGCAATTTTAGTGGTTCACTTTAAGCATGATTAAAAGATCTGCTTCTTGCTAAACAGAATTTAAAAAAAAATTCCTTGCATTGGTACATGTCCTCCAGGGCACTGTCCAGTTCCCTATGCCCTTTGTTTAATAGCTCCTTGCCTATTAGCTTTGAAAATGGTAAAAATTGACTTTAAAGACTCAGCTCCTATTGACTTTACCATTCAAACAGTTTAGCAAACCTCCTGCGAGTAGAACTCAAATACATTTGGCTCATCAGTAGTCTTGAACTAAGGAGTTGATTTACTAAAGGCAAATAGACTGTGCACTTTTCAAGTGAAGTTGCCCCAGAGCTTAGTAAATGAGCTAAATCTTCACTTTGCAAAAAATACCTAATCACGTGCAAGGAAAATAACAAAAAACTGCATTTTTGCTTCCACATGATTGCATGAGTCTATTTGCCTTTTGTAAATCAACCCCTGAGTTTTTAGATAGTTGTCTCCTGGGCATTCTAACACTGAGATTTCTGCACTTGATTTCCAAGCTATGTCCCAGCTTTGGAAGGTATGGATTGTTCCTTTCCATAATGTGTGCAGTGCTTGTTGTGCATATGGGCTCATAGGAGGGATGGGGCTGACTGTGAACTCGCTGCACACATTGTGACTGCAGTCCGCACTGGATACCACCACTTACAGGATGTCCTGGCGCAATATACACTGCTGTGAGGGTTAATTTTATAGCCAACCACTGAACACCAATACTGTTGGGGTGGGATGTATTGTTCCAGCCAGCTACTGACCACAAGAGTTGAGGGCAATTATTTTTACAGCCAGTCAAGGACCACCTATTTCAGGGGTGAGGGGTGGCTTTGGTACTGACTACCAATACCACCAATCCTTCTGACCAAAGTATTTAACTGATTGATAAATAGTCACTATTTTATGATGTTCTCATTTGAGGTAGACTGAAAAGCATACGTAATGGAAGAGGGTCTACTGTGCTGAGTGTTGTACATGTCTGTTATGCTGCGTACACACGATCGGACATTCCGACAATGAAATCCTGAGATTTTTGTCAGACAGATGTTGGCTCAAGCTTGTCTTGCATACACACGGTCATAAAAATGTTGTTGGAAATTACGATTACATCAAGAACGCACTGACATACAACACATACAATGGCACTATAAAGAGGAAGTTCAATAGCTAGTGCGCCACCCTTTGGGCTCCTTCTGCTAATCTCGTGTTTATCTCATGTTAGTAGAAGTTTGGTGAGAGAGGATTCATGATTTTCAGCCTCGTGCTTTTCAGTTCTTTACTGCTCTTCATTTTGTGCTTGTGGGTTTATATCTGGTTTTCAATGCGTGTAGTCATTTTGCATCTGGTTTTCAGTGCGTATTTTTATATTACGTATTTGATTTTCAGTGCATTCTTGTCCGCTAGTTTCTGACTTTTAGCTCGCTCTTCTCAGGCCTTTCTGATTTTCAGTGCGTTCTGTTAGTTCGTTCCGACCAGCCGACCATTTTGAAGCCATGTTGCAATTACATACTCATCATACAGTTTGTGCTGTGCAGGGGCTTGGTGTTGGGGCTCTTACTTTGACCCAAGTCCAGTCCATGAACCGGGGCGAGGAGGAGTTCATGGTCGAAGAATTGTTTGCTCCAGCGTGACCAATTCTCTCATAATCCTGATGATTTCAGGAATTATCTCCGGATGACGGACCCCATTTTTCACCGTCTGTTGGCTTTTCTGTCCCCTTATATTACGAAGCAGGACACCTGCATGCGGCAAGCCATCACTCCTGAGCAGAGGCTCGTTGCCACCTTGCGGTACTTGGCGATGGGGAGAAGTCTGCAGGACATCAAGCTCTCGATAGGCATCTCCCCCCAGGTTCTGAGGGTCATTATTCCAGAGACCTGTTCTGCCATCATTCAGGGCCTGCAGAAGGACTATATTAGGGTAAGTTTTATCCTTTAACATCACATTATATGTATTTAAATAAATGTATTTTTAAAATAAATTTGTATTTTAAAATTAAAAATATTTCCTTTGATTTACTGCTTGTGTTTCTTTTAGCTGTCTCCTAGGTTCTCCAATGTTTTTTTTTGGCCATTTTCTTCAATAGTTCCAACGTAATTCCTTTGACACATGAGGTGACAATCTCTTCTTCAGCTAACTATTATTTATGTTTTGGGTCTGCTACACACACACACCTTCTTTTTGTTGTTAATTTATGTAATGCATTAATGATAATAATATTCATCATTTTCAGCACCCTGAATTTATTTTTTGGAGTGACGATTATGGCCTGATTTATGCAAATTATAAAGCACTGTGGGTGTTATTTACTAAAGGAAAATCCACTTTGCACTACAAGTGCACTGCAAAAGTGCACTTGAATGTGCACTGAAACTGCACTGAAACTGCACTTGTAGTGCAAATGGATTTGCCTTTAGGAAATAACCCCCATTGTCACTAGGGATGAGCCGAACACTCCCATTTCGGTTCGCAACAGAACATTTGAACAGCCAAAAAATTTGTTTGAACACGCGAACACCGTTAAAGTCTATGGGACACGAACATGAATAATCAAAAGTGCTAATTTTAAAGGCTTATATGCAAGTTATTGTCATAAAAAGTGTTTGGGGACCCTCTGTCCTGCCCCAGGGGACATGTATCAATGCAAAAAAAAGTTTTTTTAAAAACGGACGTTTTTTCAGGAGCAGTGATTTTAATAGGGACTGTTGTAAACACGGGAAACATGCGCCACTTTACAGGCATACTATAGACACCCCCAGGTACGAAATTTAAAGGAATATTTCACTTTTGTTGTTTCACTTTAAGCATTATTAACCACTTCACTACCCACGTATTGTAATATGGCATCCACAGATGGGATCTGCCATCTTGGGTTGACATCATATGATGGCCTGGGCTTCCCGGCTGTCTAGGGGACCCGCCGCGTTGCTCGGGACCCAGTGCGTGTGCCCGGCGGCCGCAATGTCCGCCGGGCACCCGCGATTGCCTGTTAACCGGGCTGGACCGTGTAAACACACAGATCCACGTCCTGTCAGTTGAGAGGAGACCGATCTGTGTTCCCAGTACAGGGGAACACTGATCGGTCTCCTCCCCTTGTACATCCCCGCCCCCTACAGTTAGAATCATTCCCTAGGAAACATATTTAACCCCTTGTGTCCCCCTAGTGGTTAACCCCTTCACTGCCTGTCACATTTATACAGTAATCAATGCAATTTTATAGCACGGATCGCTGTATAAATGTGAATGGTCCCAAAAATGTGTCAAAAGTGTCCGATGTGTCCGCCATAATGTCGCAGTCATGAAAAAAAATCGCGATCGCCGCTATTACTAGTAAAAAAAATAAATAAATTATTTTTTTTTAAAAATGCCATAAATCTATCCCGTATTTTGTAGACGCTATAACTTTTGCGCAAACCAATCAATATACGCTTATTGCGATTTTTTTACCAAAAATATGTAGAACAATACGTATCGGCCGAAACTGAGGACAATTTTTTTTTTTTTAAATTGGGATATTTATTATAGCAAAAAGTAAAAAATAGTGTGTTTTTTTCAAAATTGTCGCTCTTCTTTTGTTTATAGCGCAAAAAATAAAAACCACAGAGGTGATCAAATACCACCAAAAGAAAGCTCTATTTGTGGGGAAAAAAGGACGTCAATTTTGTTCAGGTACAACGTCGCACAACCGCGCAATTGTCGTTTAAAGTGCGACAGCGCTGAAAACTAAAAATTGGTCTGGGAAGGAAGGGGGTGAAAATGCCCTGTATTGAACCGGTTAAAATCACTGCTCCCAAAAAGTCCTTTTTTAAAACTTTTTTTTGCATTGATAAATGTCCCCTGGGACAGGACCCGGGTCCCCAAACACTTTTTATGACCATACCATGCATATAAGCCTTTAAAATTAGCACTTTTGATTTCTCCCATAGACTTTTAAAGGGTGTTCTGCGGCTTTCGAATTTGCCGCGAACACCCCAAATTGTTCACTATTCGGCGAACTTACATTCGACTCGAACATCGGGCTTATCCCTAATTGTCACTGTAAACAACTTAACCAAAAAAACTGCTATTGAGCATTGAAAGAAGAAGCCACACAATGTTGAGTAGAAAAAAATTTTACTCTGTGAACATTCACATGTGCGTTTAGAAAAGGGTTTTTGAAAAACAAACATATTTTTTGGAACATATTTTTTTGGGGGGACAGTAGAAATATCCTTTTCTGTGGTAAACAGGCATGTTTTTCAAAACATAAAACAATACACAACTGAGGAACTTACAAAGTTCAACTTTGATAAATTGAAGGCAATACCAGACATTAGTATGTTCAAACTGTGTTGATATTGATCAGATGGGGTGATGTCACCCCTGTGAAAGCCAAATTTTGAACATGCACACAAATTGGGAGTCAAAATGGGGATTTCACTCCTGATCCCATGCCTAAGGTCAACATGTGCTAGCTCCCATCATGGGGGATCAATGGACATGTTTCGGGGGTACAACCCCTTCCTCTCAGCTACTTGAGTTGCGAGGAAGGGGTTGCACCCACAAAACGCGTACATTGATATCCCGTGATGGCAGATAGCACATGATGACACACTGTGTGCATCTTCAAAATTTGACTTTCAACAATTTTTAGAAAAGTTCTAATAAAAATTTTAAAAATCTAAAATTTTGGTGTGTTTTATATTCTGCCTAAAACATCAATGATGTTTTTGAGTCTTTTTTCAACATCATTGATGTCTTCCTTGATCTTATGTAAATCCGGATTGCACACCATGATCTCCTTGATGAGGACGTGTGCACTTGCACTTGTGAAATGAGATTCTTCTTCCACAACATCCACATCACCTAAACGAAAACAACACACCATGTATTATAAATATGCAGGCATACATCTATTACCTGAAGCTGTGGTCTCAGACACTCACCTGTTGTGGTCACTATTTCTCCCACTTCCTAAACCTCTCCTTCCTCCACATCCTGAGGTTGTGGTGTGGTGACCTCCCCTCCTTTAGGAGGTTGGGGGTCCCTGGTGTCCTCTGACTTCCCGATTCTTTTCTCCCATATGTGAATAAAATAAAGGTATACTTAGCACAAAAATCTTTGAGGCAAGAAATAGGAATATGAAACATTGCTTGGAAGTGTCGTACAATTGTTTGTTTTGGCAGAGTTCCAAGCTGAAGACATGATTTTTTTTCTTTCTTCAAGCATATGGAGCAGCACGAACGTAATAAGAAGAATAGGAACACACAACAAAATATTTTTGTTACTTTTTTGCAGCACTCTCTTGATTCTTCTGTACTGATCCTGCTCCCTCAATTTGAGGTCTTACTATCATTTCCTCAGTTGATCCTTGTATCGCCATACCCCAAAATTCTTCTGCAGACTTTTCACAACTTTAGTCATGATCTTGGCCTTTCTCACATTTGGGTTTGGGTAAGGTCCATGCTTCCCATCATAGTCGGCCCTCTTCAAGATGTCCACCATCTCCACCATCTCTACAAAGGACATATTAGAGGCCTTAAATCTCCTCCGGGATCAGGACATTCATGGTTCTGGGCCTTCGTCGTTGCTGCTGTCTTCATGCACCTGTTGTGTCTCCGCCATGTGCTCTCCCACTGCGCTGAAAGACAAGGGGAGGGGAATATACTATAAAGAAGGTCAGGGGCGGGCGGAGTTTCACGCATGGGCAGTGTATATAAAGCGTAACACACATGCGTTGTACATACGATCTGTGAGCGGAGGACGGAGTATCGGAAGCCCCAATCATTCTAACTAAGGTACAATTTTAAAGTGGGGCATGAGTGGCCTATACTGCTTAGAGATTGAGGCCTATATTGGGACAAGATTATGCAAGTTTAGCCTGAAATTAGGGTTTGTCTTATGTTGTGTCTTGCAGAGAATCATGATTTCCTCCCTCAATTCATTGATTTGTACAGAGAGCTGCCCTGTCTATAGCAGACAAAACACCCCTTTTATACAAATCAACTAAAGAGGAAGGCAGCACTGGATAAATTGCTGGAATTTGTGAAGCCGCAGATCCCCACGGCAGGCATCAACTATTTGAAGTGCAAAATTGGTGGCCTGAGGAGCACCTAGAATAGGGAGCTCAAGAGAGTCCAGGATTCCCAGAGATCAGGAGCAGCAGCAGATGACGTTTATGTACCCAGGCTCTGGTACTACGACAGACTGCGATTTCTTTCAGACCAGACTGAAATCATGCCATCACTTTGAACCATTCCTTCCACTCTTCCTTCCACCCCAGCTGAGGCTTCCGGCGTCCAACCTGGGCCTTCCACCCAGGAAGAAGATGTGGAGGAGCCCAGCTTGAGTCAGGTATAGCATTGTTCAACATATTGTGTTCATATATTCAAAACTGTGTGTGATTGATGGTCAATAAACTAAAACTATGTCCCTTTTTCATACACAGGAAATCCTCAGCCAGGAGGAGGCTGTAGAAAGTGGCAGCCAGGAGGTGGCTGAGCCCAGTAGCCTGACCGAATCCCAGATCCCTCCCCTCCGCCTTCAACAAAAAAAGGCACAGGAAGGAGAGGAGCTTGGAGGAGTCAGCACTTGGGTTAATTCGGCAGGCTTCTGCGGCCCTCAGAACCCCCACCAGTCTTCTTGAGGCCTATGCCTGCATGGTTGCCAACAAAATGCAGGAAATGGAGGTGGGCCAATACCTCTTTTGTGAGGAACTGATATATATGGCCCTAAATAAGGGGTTGAGGGGCAAAATCACAAGCAAAACACACCTGTGTGAGTTGGACCATCCTCCTCTTCCTCCTCCACCTCCTGCCACAACACCAGAGCCACAGCCTGGAAGCAAGCGTGGAAGCAAGTGTGTAAGGAAGACAAGAGAGTGACGGCCTGGGTTCAGTCTGGTCTGGCAAAACACGCAGGCTGTGGTAAGACCACAGCCTGGGGACATATGTCATTTGCTGCTGTTCCTGATCTCTCGGAGTCCTGGACCGGATTGTGCTCCCTATTAAATGGACTCCTCAGGCTCCCAATTTTGCCTGTCAAATAGTTGATGTGTGCCCTGGGGTACAAAGGCTTCGCTAATTTCACCAGTTTATCCAGCATTGCCTTCCTCTTTATTTTGTTATGACCCCTAATAAATATATCTTTTTTTCTTAAATCATTGGCTATGTGTTATAATTAAAAAAAGACAGTTTGTTTGTGAGTAGGCACATTTCAAAAAGACAATGTAAAATTAACAAGGGACACCAACACCAACCAATCTCCCTGAGGTTAAAAAATACAAGATAATAATGGTGTTGTGGTAACTTGACACACAAAACGAAACAAAATATTATGGAGATCACTAGAAAAATAATAAAAAATAGGAGATCTTGATTAAAAAAAAAGGAGATTACTATAAACAAAAATTAAAAACATTATTCTGGAGATTTGGCGAAAAAAAAAAAATATTCATGAGATCACAAGAAATAATAAAGAAATCAGTTTGTGAGAACTCTGTGTGAAGATCAGCAGCAAAACAACTTCATTACTCTAATTATTTTAGCATTATAAAGAAGAAGAGAAAGCGCTGCATTAAAAGATTAAAAAATGTGCAGCGTGACAAATGTGCTATCTCCATTATGAACACTAGTTGTACCAGACCGAGCGCTTCCGTCTCGTACTTGAGTCAGAGCATGCGTGGAATTTTGTGTGTTGGAATTGTGTACACACACTCGGAATTTACGACAACGGATTTTGTTGTCGGAAAATTTGAGAACCAGCTCTCAAATTTTTGTTGTCAGAAATTCCAACAAAAAATGTCCGATGGAGCTTACACACGGTCGGAATTTCCGACAACAAGCTTCCATCGAACATTTGTTGTCGGAAAATCCGATCGTGTGTACGCAGCATTAGACTTGTCATATAATCGTGCTCCTTTAAGACCCTCCTACCGTTAGCACAATCTGGCCACACCCAGCAACTGATGTGGCGTAGCACTTCATTACTGAAAATGTTTTTTGTGTGATGGGGGATGGTGTTAAAAAATATACATATATAAGTGGCTGAAGTGTATGGCATGGTTCTTTTTTGTTGCCCACAAGAGGACTGCCTTATGATTATACACACATGCCCACTGCATTCAAACGATGCCCCAGTTGCTTTCAGAATGATCAGACAAGAATACATGAAATACTTATCCCCAATAAACCGAAACACACTAATGCAAGGGCTGAAAAGCAAATAACATAAGCTGCCTGAACATACCTTTTCCAGCTCTCTCTTTGTGAAATCCACCAACAGGCCCTTCAATATTTCTGTGCAAGCTTTGGTTTTCTGAAAGTGCATGCTCCCACTGCTCCAATGTGGCAGAATTTTGGTCTGATGTTTGGCTACTTAGGTTTGGTGCACTGAATTCTGAGGGAAGAGGGAATGTAGCATGTTCCTGGAGGTATGGCCATATGCTTTGTAAAATGTACTATTCAGTGTTGACTTTGATGGGTGTGTTTCAGACTTATTGTCCTGCTGAATAGCAGGCTATAAGAATCATAGGACCTCTGAATAAAAGGTAGGAGTTTCAAGTGTATGTGTTCAATTGATGAGATTTTTCTGTCAAGTGTTTTTTTTATTCTTTATTTAAAAGTTTGCATCAGGTTGACAGAGTCAATTGCAAAACATAAACAATAATACATGAACAGAAAAGCATGCCTTCCCTCTGCCAGTATGGTCAATGCTAACAGTAAAGATTCTTTAAGCGGCAAAGAAACAGCAATAAACCACCGTTCTCTACAACTGTTATAAATGGAGGTAAACTAAATACAGAAAAGCAAGGTAATTAGGCTTGTCATGATAATAACTGGCTAGCCGCAGTTGCAGCGCTATTTTCAAGTATCCTCTGCTGCTGTTCAATAAGCTAAAGACTCAGCAGTTCGAGACAGGCCCAGTAGCAGAGATACAACTCGAGGCATGCCTAGGATGATCACTCTGACAGCACTGATGCACACCGCTTTTTCAAAAATAAGGAAGGAAAATTGTTACGTATGGGGGGAAGGGAACTAATCAAATGAGGGATAGGTGGGTGAAAGAGCAGGAGGGGAGAGGAAATCAAAGAAAAAAAAGGGGGGACAGGGTATGGGGGGGGGAGAATCCCTAAATGCGTGGTCAGGGAAGACCCAGTGTTCCTCAAACTTATCCCACAGGGCTAAGGTCAAATGTTCCATGTTTTGGATATAATTCACTATGGCAAGCTATTGGGCTACAGTTGGTAGGGCCTGCTGTTTCCACATGAGGGGGATACAGCATCTGGCTGCATTAAGCAAGTGTTTAAGTAAGGATTTGTGATATTTCTTTTTTGACATAGGTGTTAGATTCAAAAGGGCTGCCGCTGGATTATCAGTCAGGGAAATGTCTGTGAACTTATGAATAATTAAGAGAACTGGTTGCCAGAAAGGCTGTAGACCCAGAGCAATCCCAGAAGATATGTAATAGTGTGCACGGTTGCAATTTGCAAGGCCAACAGAGATTGCTCTCGTGTGGAAACAGTTTGGCCAAAGTTAAGGAGGTTTTGTACCAAGGGGTTATGATCTTATACGTTGTTTCTTGGTATCTGCTGCAAAAGCGATGATTTATGAGCAAAGAACAGGATACATTCATTTTGGCTGTCAATGAAGGTAGTTAGGTCTCTTAATCATTTGGCCAAAAATGGGGGGTCGGACTGAGAGCGTGCGTTGAGAAGAAACCAATATGAAGTGGAGAGGGATTTCAGGATGGGGCCTTCCCCTAGGCAGAGATCCTCAAATGTAATGGATGGTCTTCAGAATAAGGAAGGTTTGGGCAAGGAGCAGAGAAAATGCGAGAGTTACATGGCTCTCCAGCAATCTATAGAAGGGATAAGATGGTTATCAAGCAAGGCTGCACTAGTGATCCAGCTGTTTTCACATAGAAAATGTGTTTTTCTTAGGGGACCTTGTTTCATCAGGGTTGTGAAGATCCTATCTGTCAGTCCTGGTGAAATATCGGGGTGGCCAAGTATAGGCATCAATAGTGAAGGGAAGTTGTGTCATCCAATGAGTCTGTAGTACCTGTCTCTTTTATCGAGGTTGGGGCCAATGAGAGAGTGGACGTATAAGGCTTTTGTGGATTGCTTACCAGCCAAGGAAAGACCAGCGATGGGAGAGAGTGTAGTGGCTTGTTCCAAGGACATCCAGAGTTTTTGGGTGGCATGCCTACACCATTTCACCATTCTCATCATATGTACAGCTGGGCAGGGTCTGAAAAGCCCATCCCTCCTTGCAGCTTGGATTAAAGTCAAAGGGCTCTACTAATTTGAGGCACTTTACCATTCTAGACAAAATGTATAAATGCTGAGCAGACAGAATGGAAGTATGACTGCAGGATTTTTATTGGGAGGGCCTGCAACAAATATAGAAGACGGGGCATAATGTTCATTTTAAGAACATTACAGCGGCCAAGCCAAGACAGATCAGCAGCCAGAGTAGTCAAGATTAACTGAAAATTAAGCTTGTGAAGCAGACTGAGGTTGGAGGGTATTTTCATTGACAAGTATAGGATAGACTGGGTGGCCAGTGAAAGGGAAAATTCGGGTGCAAAATAGAGAGAATGGAATCCGAAATGGAAATGAAAGGGCCTCAGATTTTTGTAAGTTCACTTTAAAGTTATAAATGAGGTATGCAGTTCTCTTTAAAGGGAAGACAAGGAGGTGAACAGTTCAATAATATAGAAAAGAAGGTCATCAGCATAAGCGGTACCCTCATAGTGGTACAAGCCTAAGACCACGCCTCTGAAATTTTGATTTTGTCTGATATACTGTAGAAAAGGCTCCAAAGTAAATACAAACAGCAGGGGAGAGAGCACCATCCTTGCCTGGTACCATTACTTATTTGGAAAGAGCTTTATTCAAGATCGTTAATTCTAACAGTAACCAAGGGTGAAGAGTAAAGGGCCATTATCCAAGTTAAAACCAAGGTGGGCATACCAATTAGTTTGAGAGTTTCTGTTAAAAAGTTCAATCCACCCTGTCAAATGCTTTTTCAGCATCAGTGGACAAGAATAGCAAAGGAGTATAGGATTGTTTAGCCATGGAGATAATGTTGAGGGTACATATAGTGTTATCTCTCATCTATCTTGTTTGATTGAAACTGACTAAATAGAATGGTTACCTTACAGTCCCGTTCACGCTGCTTTTGCTTCTCTTCACTTCAAAATGATACCCAATATTGCTTTCTTGGTGTTTCAAAGCTTCTCCAAGCCTCCATAGAAGTCTATGACAATGCTCGCTTACAGCACATGAAGCTTTTTAGGGGCTTTTATGCACAGTTAGCTTCGCCTTGTTTTGAAAGTATTGCAGGTATGAGATATCCCAGAATGCACTGGGAAACCTACAAGCAAGCCAGAAAGACTTCATCAGCAGTCACTTTTGGTTTATGTGTATATATTCTGGAAGTGTCTGGTGCAAATGTCAAATCTGGTGGGCAGCATGAAGCAGCAGAAAGGTGAGTGGGGTCCGGACTGGAGCAGAGCAACTAGAAAATGGCACACATGGTGTGCAACAAGGGAACGCTATAACAGAAGGTGAGCAGGGACCAGAGAGAGAGGGCAGAGGATCAGCAGAGCTGGGGTGACCGGAACAGGAGAAACTAGCAGATATTACACATAATAAACAGTATGGGAGCAATATAGTGGGAAGTGAGTGGGGAACAGAAAGAGAGGAGGATAAATAAACCAGAGGATCAGCAAAACTGTGAGTTACTAATGAGTGGGGGATCAGCAGAGCTGGGATTTACTACTGGGTGGAGAGATAGCAAAGATAGATTTACTACTAAATGGGGCTTCAGCAGAGCTGGGGGTTACTACTGAGCTGGGGATCTGCTGAATGGGGGTACTAATAAGCTGGAGATCTGCTGATCAAGGGTACTAATAAGCTGGGGATCTGCTCAACGGGGCTGCTACTGACCCAGGGTTCTAATGGGCCCCTTAAAACAAATATAAAATCAACACACACAGGGCATTTGCCATGTTTTATTACAAAAATAGAAAGAAATACTGCGAGCCACCAATGTCTAGATGCTTAAAGTGGTTTAAATAACCCAAAGACTAATGGTATTAAACCTGTCACATGTATCGTGAAAGATAAATAAATTATCTAAAAGCTGCTAGCGTTGAACACGTCACTTATATCTTGCAAAGATAAATACATTAATTGAATATGCTGCGCTAAAAATTATATAGATTGTATTGTATACTAAAACTATGTAAAATTAATCAAATTAATATAACTAATAAATGAATATGATATACACACAAAACCAATTTAAACCAATTCAAAAGTGCCTCATGCATAACTGTGTTAAAAACCAAAAACATAAACAAATAATATATAGAAAAAGTGCTCCTGTGCAATATATAGTGTCCAAATATGTCATAAATGACAGTGCTGAATATAAACAACACTGCAGGGGATATGTGATACAGATCATAAGACAAATGTGCATATAAATCGCATCCAAATTGCATCCAACTGCGTCTCTAGTAACGTGATAAAAGTTTGTGAAATTCAGGAACAATAAAAAGTGTGATCCAAGATGTGCTGGGGTGTCTTCACTCAGGTGCCCCCCCTTAGGTAGTAAACGCTCACCTTGGAGCGTGCGACTTTGTGATTAAGCTAAGTCAAAGCACGCATGTGAACCACCACTGGGCTCTTTAAAATGTCAGGCTCCTGGGTTCCTCAGCATAGTTATCTGGGATATATGAAAGGAAAAACTCAATAGTGCAATGATGTTTTAAACAATTTATTTCACTAAAGCAAAGATCCTCACCTGGGGTACTCACATTTATCAGGTGCATCAGTGCACCATTCTATGATGAACATGTAGCAGATTATACCAGGGTGGTATCGGGATGATACGAGCGTCCTCCTTAGCTTACAGGATGTTTTGTCGTGCCGTCCTGACCCCTCCCCAACTAGTGTCGATACAGGGATATCGTATCTACTTCAGGGGGAAATAGCTTCAAAAAAGTATCACCAAAGTTTTAACGAAGCATTACAAAAGCATCAAAGACACATAAATAAAAGCATGTTGAAGTGGTAGGTGCTTTATTGTGTGTTAAAGTTGAGACAAGTGTAAATGAGCCCTAAGGGACAATCCCTTGATGGTGTAAACAAGTTCTTAGAGGGAATTTCCACTTTTGCAGCCAAATTTGGATAACACTCACACTTTTTTTGTTACATGATCTCCCTTATATAGCATAATTCAAAGGCTAAGTTGACCTTTTTTCATGCAGACTTTCACTTTTCATAATAAATAGAAGCCTTTTTATGCCTTTCTGCCCAAGCCATCCCAATGTACTTAACTTACCTAGTCCACAGCAGCAAAAATGTTTTCTGAACCCTGACTTCCTTTATCATCATGTAACCTTCCAGGAAATGTCATATTCCATCATGCACTGCCATACTGCATTGCAGAATCTCCCTCATTACTACACCACTTCTTTTTTATTTCAATCCACTTTCCTACTTCTTCCTTTAAGGTGGTCATATACTGTACAACCTCCCTTAGATCTACTATCAACTATGTAGTGCAAGGGTCTGCCTAATTTGATACAAATTGAATAGATTGTTTAGATCCTATTACAGAGTTTAGTATTAAATCTAAAGGAAATTGTACAGAGATTGCACAATCAAATTGAATAGTGTATGCCCAGCTTTATACATTATACATGGGAGGAAGACATTCAGCTATCACACATTTTTGGTGCGTTTTTCATATGCCATGCATGGGTAATGGCACCAAAAGCAACTAGGTGGGCAGGAGCAATCTCCTGGAGGAGGAGGGTGGGTGCAGGGTGTGTGTTGATGAGGTAACTTCTGAACTGCTTCCTCAGTTCACTTACAGTTTTCACATCCTAAATACTAGAATGAAATGGTGGAATTTTCTATAGAAGACACGGGAGGCTGAGGTTAATGTCTGTCCTATAATATAATGAGAGCTTTTTCTTTTCTGCAACAGAGGTACATTAATGCTATATTGGTAGAGAGGGAAGCTGGAATTTAGAAACAGTAGTTCTTCACTGCTATGCAAGAGGGGGTGGGAAGTTAATATTTGCCATAATTATTCCTGTCTGCACTGTGCTGGACAAGCTCATTATCAGTCATAAACTAGATTTGAACACTTTCAACAGTCACTGTCATGAACAAGAGTTAAAGATATATGTGCCACGCTTCTCCATTATATATTAAGTGGGAGTGTGTCCCTTTTTTGTGAGTGGGGACAGACTGAGTTTTAAGAGTAGCTTGTAGTCTGCCTGAGGCCTGCTCAAAACATACACAAAAACATAGAGAGACAAAAAATATTATTTTTAATTATTTTTTGGATATGCTGTGTGATTTGGAACACATAACAAAAATATAGTGGGGTTTTCTAAAGTGTGACTGCAAAAGTGGAATAAACTTTAAAAGGAAATATATATTTATTTATTTTTTATTAATTACAAGGTTATATTGCACCAACAATTTACACAGTGTTTTACATACTATACATTCCAGTAACTTACAATCTATGGTCCTTATGTCACATGCAAACATACATGCGCATAAATACTAGAAAGCCCTAATATAGTTGCTCTACAACTTACTTATTTTTATCATTGTAATGGAATTTGTACTATTTTGATTATGTGTGCATTATTTCGATTGATTAAAGTGGATGTAAACCCACTCCCATCTTTTTTAAAGTACTGCTATAGGGGTGATCTATAAGGATATACATGCCTCCTGCATGTATCCTTACCTTTCAAATGTCTCCCCTTTAGCTGTTTGAAGCCCCCAAAAATGTCGGATTCAGTGGGCGGGTCCGTTGTACGGCGCTCGGTGGGCGGAGTCATGACATCACCAGACTCCCCGCCCACCTGTACACTCGCGCCTGGCCGAGTGAAAAGTGCACACACAGGAGAAGAGGAGCACGCTCATGGCTCCTGTCACTGTCCAGTAACAGTCGGGGATGATCGGTGAGGCGGGGACAGCTGTGAGCACGGATCCCCCTGAGGAGGCAGAGAAGGAGAAGCAGCTGATCAAACGCCATGCAGGGAGATCGGTGCTCACGGCTGTCCCTCCGCTGCATCGATCACCTCCGACTGTCCCTTGTGTCCTCCTTCTCCAGCTCCTGACGTGTTCTCTCCACCACCAGCACCTCCTCTTCTTCTCTGGCCCCCTTCCTGTCCTTAAAAAAAAAAAAAATTTGGGTTTACATCCACTTTAACTAGCTGGTGTGTGTGCGAATATACATATATATATATATATGTATCTATATATGTGTCAATATGAATGTGTGTTCATATGTACTGTATACATACAGTATATATATATATATATATATATATATATATATATATATATATATACTTTTTTTATATGTATTTTTATATACTTTTATAGTACACATATTGTATATGCCACAAAGCTCATCTTTTTTTTATATTGTGTGAGTACCACTTATTCCGCTTTAAATATTTGAGGTTAGCACATTGGAGGTACCCCCCTACAACCTCCTTATGGTGTTACTTGTGCATATGTATGGATTTGGCTATTGTTTCACTGAAAATATAGCCCATTTAAGTGCATTTATTGATTATTTAATATTTTTCTTTATTATTACCATTATTTTTTTTTTTCTGGGATCCCCTTTGCATTAAGGGAGGTCCTCTTTTTGTGTGTAGTGCTGGGTGATGTGTGGTCTGGTAGTGTGCTCCTAGCCACAGGCATATATTTTGTTTAGAGACAGGGTTATTTACTGTTAGCCCCACCTGGTTATGATGCACTTCCGGCCTGCACTTCCGCCTTTGTGTTCCATGGTATGGAGGGTGCATTCCAGCTGCTCTTCCCTGACTGTGGGACTGGATTTTGGCTGCGGGATGACACGTTCAGTTTCAGATGAGCTACTGTGGATGCCAGCATTTAGTGTTGTAACAGATTGGCTCTTATACCATCAGTTTGAGCCGGAGCATATGCCCACATTTAATAATGTGCTGAGAAGATCATGCATTGTTTGCATGCATATGGGTGTGTTATGTGAGCTTTCAGTACGATGATGGATCTGAAAAAAGGTTCGCTCTTGTTTATTGTATTCATGTGCATTGCGGGGGGGGGGGTTTGTTTATTGGGAGTGGGTCTTGGAGGTGCGAACACTCAAATAGTGGCTCACTGCATGGTTGAGTTAGCTCTGAGGATGGGGGCCTGTCCCCCGAAATGTGTTAGCTCCTCTACTGTGTGACATTGAATGAGAATATCCATCCCTCCATCCCACCTGTTGGAGCTGTGTTTTTGTTAAGCCTGATTTTATCTGCGTTTGTCAGTATTACTTTGTTGTGTTTTTTAATACATGGTTATGGTGGAAATGCACTAGGCGTCTGCACCCTCTTGTGTGTGTTTTTACATAAATACTAGAACCTGTTTCCAATTATTTACCAGCATGTCTTTGGATCTATAGCCTTGTTTTTTTTTCCCCTTCATACATGCACCTGGACGGAGCTATTTTTACTTTTTACATGCTTTACTGCTCCTCTTCCTCAATTCAAGTCCATCGGTTTGCTCAGAATGACTAAAAATAATAGACTTTTAGAGGCATATTTATAATGAATCAAATCTGACTTTTGTCAAATATTCACTGGCAATGAATTAATCACTGTCATTAAAACACATGCACTTGGAAGATTCACCAGTAGAGTTAGGTAAACAGTTCCAGCCAAGCAAAATTTTGACCCAAACATCGCCTGTTCGCCCATTTGGCGAACACCAGATCTGCTGGGCTGCATGCTCGGATAAGGGTCTGGTCCAAATTTGGGGGGGACCCCACCCCCACCCCGTTTTTTTTAAAACATTTTTGTATTGCTGGCAACTGTATTAGATTATAAATGTCAGTTTTGCTGCAGCAGGTTTGATATATGGTACAGATGCACCACTTTACAGGGAGACTAAGGGGACCCCCCAAGCACTATATTTAAAATAATTTTTATTGTTTCACTTTAAGCATCATTAAAATCATTGCTCCTGTAAAAACAATCTTGTTAAATTAATTGTTTGCATTGATACATGTCCTCCAGGGCAGTACCCAACCCCAATACCCTTTTTATGGTCAATAACCTGCATATAAGCTTTCAAAATGGGCTCTTTTGATTTTTCAAGTTCGGGTCCCATAGACTTTAGTAGGGTTTGGGGTTCAGGTCCAAACTTTTGGGATGTTCGAGGGTTCTGGCGCCAAACGAACCGGGGGGTGTTTGACCCAACCCTATTCACCAGTAGTGAATGTTTGGTAATAGTCAGATTAATTACTTTATAAATATGGCCTTCAGTATTGCTCAATGCTTATCCTCTATTTCAGCAAAGATTCAAAAAGGGATACTTATGCCTGACATACAGAGAGCCACTAGAAGAAAAAGTTGAAGATTTTCTTATATTTTACAGAATAATGAAAATATAAGCCATTAACACACAAAACTGAAAAATGAAAGTTACGTCAAAAGTTTAAAGATAACCTAAATTTGTACTTTAGGTTTTTTTAAGTAGTTATGTTTTTACCCCAACCTGTTTAATAAACACAGATATTATTGCTTTATTTGAATTTTTAAAAAAATAATTTATTAAGTTCAATATAAATCAAAAAGAATACCACTATTTGTTTAGTTGACATCTGCTGACAAACTTTATTTTATCTTGCATGAAAGACTAGAGGATTCTGATGTTTAATTAGAGTGACACATGCTTCTCCCTGTTTATAGACTGCAATACACTTTTTTAGGGAAGGAAGGTGGAGACAACTTACATATTCTCTCTAAATTTCAATATGCAGTACCCCATCCAGTTTTGAAGACTCAAAGGCTTATCTGAAAGCTTTTGAAATGTTAAACTTTATTCCTTCTTCTGAAGAACGTTTGATTTTAGTCTTTCAAGAATATTTAACCTTTTAAGTGCTGTCATTGGAGTACTACATTATATTATGTTAATCATAATGATAAAAATAAATATTTCAGAGCAAGTAGCTGAAACAACAGATGATAAATATGACTCAGAATCCACAATTTCTTATCATGGTCTTTTCTTCTCATCATTGATCTACCCCACCTACCTTTTAAACTTAAAAGAAAGTAACACGTCGAGAAGACTTTGTGGCCAAACTTGCTTGTGAAAGACAGCAGTAGGATATTGCAAGGCAGGAAGAAAAGACTTGAACAGCTTTGAAAACATACACGTTTTATATACTGAGGTAGCCAATAAAAAGTATTTTATTTAACTATAACTTTTTCCTGCTACTGTTGATTAATGCATTAAAAATACTCTTCTGCTAGGTATGTAGTGGTTGCATATTATTTTGAAATCTCTAAGGTGATTCTGTATGCATCATCATTTATAGTTATTGTTACCGACATATCTATGGGTTGATGGTGGCTAACCATGCATGCATGATCCAGTTACTAAAATATCATTGTACATGCATTTTTGCCTCAAGTGAACATGCATGTTTTGGCCCATGGATGACAGAAAGGGGAGAACCTGAGTCCTATATCAAGGGGAAACATAGGTATCGTTCAGGGAAATCTGTCTTGTTTTTGATCACTTATTCCTGAGAGTGCTTGGCCATGTTCAGCTGTAAGATGCTGGGGAGTGCACACATGCTGAATTATGTTCATCTTCCACCCCACTAAAATATGTAAAAATACTCTGCTGAAAGGGATGCAGTGGTTTTATATTATTCTGGAACCTTTTATATTGTGTTGGAACCTTAACAGTGTAATTCAGATGGATTAGTATTTATAGACCTGACTTAGGAACCCTACAACACAAGTATTCATTAAAGGTATTATTTTTGTTAATATATATCTACTCCATAGCTCTCCATATCTTAAATAAAGGGCTAGGGTTCCACAGCAAAATCTCTAATTACTAAACTGCAAAAAAAAAAAAAAACTCCCTCATTAGAAGACTACTAATGCAGTAGTAGTTTAGTATATCTATAAATTTAATATATATATGTGTTTTTTATTCTCTGACCAACCTTTTGCGGGGCGTAGCTTGAAGATGGCCCTCTGATATGCCAGTAAGAGAAAAAAAATATGTTTTGAATTACCAAAACTTTAAACCACATATGAAATGCATGTATGAATTTGACCCATTAGTTAACAAATTGTTTTAGAATTTACATATTATATAGCTTTTTGCAACGCAAATATAGCTACGCACATTATTTGCTGTGCCAGGAGAGTTTTTGGTCTATTGGCCTTACAACAGTACTACGAGTCACAATACATTATTTTATATCACAATTTTGAGGTATAAATACATATGAATAGGGAAGAAGTATTCATGCTTAAGTAAAAAAAATGACTTGGTGATGCTTTGATCTATTTTGGGGTCAGAATAGTGAAAAAGTGACTAGCAAAGTTGCCTTGCTTGACTTGGGTCCTTTTCATCAGGGAATTATCTATGTTTTCTCCTAAAACCAAAAATATAAATACTTACCAGCTTCTGATCAACCTAACCAAATTGCATATGTGCACATGCTTTTATGATGGTTAGATGACCATCATAAAACATGAACGTTAATCTACGTAAGATATATATATATATATATATATATATATATATATATATATATATATATATATACACACACACACACACAAAATAAAAAAAAAAAAAATATATATATATATATATATATATATATATATATATATATGAAGTAAATAAGAATAATTTAACTAAAAGCTAATCAACTGATTAGTGTGCTTTAGGCTTAATTTAAAAGCTCCTTGCTCCCTAAGAGAAACCCAAATAATTTAGGAAGACTCTACTATCACAGGGTGATGCTATAAGGGCTATAAAGCAATAGTTATAGACACTTAGGGGGTTATTTACGAAAGGCAAATCCACTTTGCACTACAAGTGCACTGAAAAGTGCAGTCATAGATCTGAAGGGGACATGCAGGGAAAATAAAAAAACAGCATTTTATCTTGCACATGATTGGATGATAAAATCAGCAGAGCTTCCCTTCATTTCAGATCTACCCCTCAGATCTACAGCGACTGCACTTCTAAGTGCAAAGTGGATTTGCCTTTCATAAATAACCCGCTTAGTTACCTTGCTTTAACCCAACTGACAGATTTATTTAGTAGAAAAGGTCATTAAGAAAGATGCATTGACCTCTGTTACACTAGCTCCCTCTCTATCTCTGCAGAAATAAAGTGGTTAAAGTATATTTTTCTTCCACAACAAAAATGGTTTCCTACTAATGTAATAGTACCATAGATTTGACGAAAATACACAGTGTCCTCATCCCGTCCTCTGGTCTCAGTAATAACTGCCAAGCGAAGTGCAAGTATACACTACAATACTCAGCTATCAGCATGCTCACTCAACAAATTGAGGAGGAAGGAGGTAGAATTGCTCCTTGTTTCACAGTGCTTAAGAATACTTCTACCAAAGTCACATAAAACAATGCAGAAAAAAAAACAGTGCTGTAAGATAAATAACTGTTGAAAGCTTTCAAAATACTTATTAATAGATGATTTTATGCTTTCCAGAACAACTACTGTAGACCACTGATAAAGTTTCAGTTTAAAGATTTATCAATTGAAAAACATTATTCACATAAATTATATTTTAGCTACTCTGAACCCAGTATAATAAAATACCAGTATGATCTTGCAGAGGGGTAATACAATTTGCCCAAATATATGTAATACATTACATGAATCATAGTAAATGGATATTTAGGATAGTTTAAATGCCTGTCTATTGTTTTGATAGATTTCTTGGGATCCTTGCAGTGGCCAATCCGTGCATTTATTGATATTGTGTGGTCACCAAAAGCTATTTATAGATCACCCTTGACACTACTTGTTCAGTTTTTTTTTTCTGAATCTTGATTTCTCACAGTAAGACCACTTCTATGTTCTGCCATTTTAATGGAATGTTTTATACATGTTGTTAGGTAAAATGGTAGACCAAAGTCTCCGAAAATAGACAGTAAAATGGAGCATAAAATTAACTTTGGCATTATTGCTTGCTAGTTGTTTCATGTTTTGATCAGTGTGTTCATATACAGAGACCAGCCTCAACAGATATCCCCTGACTATGATTCTATGGGGAAGAATCAATCGAATGACCTGACCACTGACCTTTTCAGCCAATCACTACTGTTTTCCTCCAGCAAAACCAGGCAGCAATGAGGTCCAACAGTGTTGCATTTCCTTCCTCCAAAGTTCTAAACATGCTTATTGGGCCAATCTGAGCATGCATTTTTGTGGAAAGATCTATGTCATTAACATTTTTGCCATGCCTGTCTCATCAGCATGCAATATCTGTAGATAGATTTATTCTAACAGAGATTTTATGCTTGTAATCAAGTTCTGAACCAAAGACTTGCATTGAAAGACAGATGCAGTCACAGCATATGTATAGTTGAAACTTTTTAGTTTGGATAGAGTAGGGAAGTTTTAAAAGCCCTGTCAGTTTTCTTCTTTTTTTTTTTTTTGCATTCTGTGTCCCAGAAATGCAATAGGATTCCCCCCAAAAATCCCTTTTATTCTAACAACAACTGCAATAAAGTGGGTTTCCAATCATTTACTGTTCCAACTGCAAAGACAACCAGAATAAATACAGAGGGTATGTAGGTCTCTACCTAGAAGGGACACATATAACAATAAATACTTGACAAGGGTTCTTTCCCTCCCCTACTCTATCCACATTTTTTTTTAAAGTAGTGGCAATACATATATTTTAAGAGTAGCCATGTAACAGAATGCAGAGATTGCATATGTAACAAGAAAATATGGATGCCTCCATGTAAATATATGTGTACAAACTAAACACAAAAACAGGATCTTGAGAGACATTCAAAGATAAGACTTTTTTGATGAGGCTTTTAGCATTCAGATACACATCTTGTCCAGTTATAAAGATTCATGCCTTTGAAGTCCCCCCCCCCCCCCCATCTTTTCTATGTTCCCACTTTGAATGCACCTCTGACAAGCACGGGCAGTGTGTTAAGAGATAGGAGGAGACTGCCAGAGAACAGAGAATCTTTACAGTGGTGGATCTTCAGAGAGTTGTAATGGAGATTACATTTTTTATAATAGTATTCTAATCACTATCCAGGTAAAACTAAATTCATTTGGCAGGAGTGCTTGCTAAAAAAATCTTTTTTTTTTGGTTTGAGATGTTACAATTTTGATTATCAGCAGTTTACATGACAACATTTCAGATACAAAATGAATGTATTTCAGGTTAACATCTGTTCTGTTAAGACTGTATAGTAATTGCATATGAACTATTTAGTTACATAGTGAGATTGAAAAAAAAAAAAATCCATTCAGTTAAACCAGTAGAAAAATAAAAGAATACACAAATAAATTGAACATGTGCATATTCAGACCCCTAACCCTGTCCCACAGATGATCCAGAAGAAAGAAAACATATTTATGCACAGGTTATGGCCTGTAGGTTAAGCATATTAAAATCAATAGCTTCACTGCAAACACAGCAAAAGTGTTGGAAAAGTGTTTTGTAGGTTTTGGCTGGTTGCACATGCAAAACAACGTGAAAGATGACATATAACCTTTCCCCTTACAGATGGATCTCAGTGCTAGAAGTCACACTGAGATTTGTGATTGAAAATGTTTAGGCTGCACTTAGCATGGTAGTCTGTGGTCCTGAAACAGCATGGACCACAGGAGTTTAAGTAAAATGCTTGACTTTTCATTTACATTCTGGCCAAAGAGAAGGTAAAATATATGGGCACACAGAAATATACAGTATGTATATAGCAGACGATCATACGTAAAAATATTTCTGATGCCAATCTGTCTGATCCAAACATGATGTATGCTTTGAGAAACATGTTAATGGCTACATGGAAAAAGCTGGCATAATGGAAATTAAACCTATAAAATAATATGGTTTTCTAGCAGAGTACAGGGAACAAGAGGAGAGGATACTTACTACAGTCAACTATCATATGGTAACATTTTCTTTATGTATCTGTATGAAATAAACGTATTTGTTACCAAAACTAAATACAAAGAATAGCAATTTGGCATTAATGTAACAACTAATGGAAATTAAAAGTAGGTGATGATATTCTATTAAGGAGACAATGTGGTTGATTTACTAAGGCTGGGTTCACACTGGTCCGACAAACGCTCCGACATTGGGAGCTAATGTCGCATGACGTGTGAAATTCAATGTTTCCCTATGGGAGCCGTCCTAACTGGTCCGACACAAGTCGTTCCGACTTTAGAAATGCTCCCTGTACTTCTTTGGTCCGACTTTGATCCTACTTCAGCCCATAGGCTATCATTGATGTCTCGCCGTTTTGCATGATCCAACTTCAGCATGCGACTTGTGCTCAGATGATCTTGAGGGGGAACTCTGCGCCAAATTTTAAATAAAAAACCGGCATGGGTTCCCCCTCCAAGAGCATACCAGGCCCTTGGGTCTGGTATGGACCTTAAGGGGAACCCCCTACACCGAAAAAACGGCGTGGGGGTCCCCCCAAATCCATACCAGACCCTTATCCGAGCATGCAGCCCAGCCGGTCAGGAATGGGGGTGGGGACGAGCGAGCACCCCCCCTCCTGAAACGTACCAGGCCACATGCCCTCAACATGGGGGGTGGGTGCTTTAGGGCAAGGGGCGCCCCGCGGGCCCCCCACCCCAAAGCACCTTGTCCCCATGTTGATGAGGACAAGGGCCTCTTCCCGACAACCCCGGCCATTGGTTGTCGGGGTCTGCAGGCGGGGGGCTTATCGGAATCCAGGAGCCCCCTTTAATAAGAGGGCCCCCAGATCCCGGTCCCCCACCCTATGTGAATGAGTATGGGGTACATGGTACCTGGTAAATGAGTATGGGGTACATGGTAAATTACTTTAAAAACCTGTGTACTGTGTTTTTTCATTGACACTTTTTTCCCTAGGTGAATGGGTAGAGGTACTATGTACCCCATACTCATTTACAAATGGTGGGGGGCCAGGATCTGGGGGCACCCTTATTAAAGGGGACACCCCCGAATTCCGATAAGCCTCCCGCCTGCAGACCCCGACAACCAACGGCCAGGGTTGTCGGTAAGAGGCCCCTGTCCTCATCAACATGGGGACAAGGTGCTTTGGGGTGGGGGGGCCGCAGGGCGCCCACCTGCCCCAAAGCACCCACCTCCCCATGTTGAGGGCATGCAGCCTGGTACGGTTCAGGAGGGGGGGTGCTCGCTTGTCCCCACCCCCATTCCTGACCAGCCGGGCTGCGTGCTCGGATAAGGGTCTGGTATGGATTTGGGGGGACCTCCACGCCGCCTTTTCGGCATAAGGGGGTTCTCCTTAAGGTCCATACCAGACCCAAGGGCCTGGTATGCTCTTGGAGGGGGAACCCATGCCGTTTTTTTATTTAAAATTTGGTGCGGAGTTCCCCCTCAAGATTCATACCAAACACAGTGCCGGGCATTGGTGGGGATCCAAGTCGCATCCCCATTCGTTGAAAGTCGGACGCATGCAGTCTTCATGTCGCAGGGCAAAGTCGGATCCAAAGTAGGACAGCTGTCGTGTCGCACCTGTGTGAACCCAGCCTAAAACTGGAGAGTGGCAACTCTGTTGCAGCTGTGCATGGTAGCCAATCAGCTTCTAACTACAGGTTGTTGAGTTAAGCTTTGACAAAAAAACCTAGAAGCTGATTGGCTTCTATGCAGAGCTGCACCACATTTTGCACTTTCCAGTTTTAGTAAATCAACCCCAATGCATGGCTCCTAAATGTAAGAACAGTAAAAATAAAGTTTATTTTTTAAAAATGTCAGGTTTTTAACAGTGTTTGTTCTATCAAAGCTGCAGTTGAAACTGCTAATGTTCCTCATTTCCCTCTCATTAACCACTTGCCAACCGCCCACCATCATTATATGGTGGCTGTTTGAAGAGGAATACCATTGTTATGGCAGCAGCTAACCTGTAGAAATTTTTAAACGTCCCCTATGGAGATTTTTAAGGGTCAAAGTTTGTCGCCATTCCACGAGCGGGCGCAATTTTGAAGCACGATATGTTGGGTATCAATTTACTCGGTGTAACATTATCTTTCACAATATAAAAAAATTGATTGGGCTAACTTTACTGTTGTCTTATTTTTTATTTTAAAAAAATGTATTTTTTCCCAAGAGGTTGCGCTTGTGAGACTGCTTCGCAAATATGGTGTGACATAAAGTATAAAGTATGACCGCCATTTTATTCTCTAGGGTGTTTGAAAAAAATATATATAATGTTTGGGGGTTCTAAGAAATTTTCTAGCAAAAAAATTATTTTAACTCGTAAACACCAAATCCTAAAATGAGGCTTGGTCCTTAAATGGATAACATACTGATTATACTTAAAACCTTTCTGTTTTGATACCCTTTATAGTCCAAGTGACATAAACTCTGTGCTTCTCTTAACAATGCAAGAAGATCATGGCTGGGGGGGGGGCAGCAGGGTGCTGTACATATTTTTCTGAGAACATCACAGCACCCTGCCTCAGGGCTTCTCCCAAAAGCCCTAAGCCTGATGCAAGTAGTGGGTTGGTTCTTGCAAGGAGTTATGTAAATGTAAAAATGCCTTAATGGGTGAATGTCAGTTGAGAGAAGTGGGCATTCCTGCGCAGGCTTTATTTGCATTCATACCACCTTAGGTAAAGCCAGCATGTGATGACGAGCCACCATGATTGAAAGGACCAATATCCAAAAAATGAAAGTGGGAGGCAAGAGATAGTAAGGCTGGGGAGGAAATGGCTAGACTATGCCGAATGTCGTCCAGCCAAGAAATGAGGCAGGCCCTATCTGATTTGCTTCAGCTTCTAATGCACACTGTGAGAAGCTCATTCTGCAGTGGAATCAGAAAAAGTGATTTCAGTGCAGGAGAGGAGCCTGTACAACTGTCCAAGAATGAATGTAAGGCTAGAGATCAGCTTTAAATTCATTTGAGAAAGCAGGCTAATATGCTAGACTGATGATGTAATTAGTAGTGGAAAGCCACTGTTCACTTAAATTAGAATCTCTGAAATATCTATGGGGACCTGGTTGTGGGAGGATCCAAAATGGATCAAAATCCATCTATATTTTTTAACGCTGTGTGCTTAAAAAGTTTGGTGAATGGTCTAATATCTCAATGGCAACATGGACTAGGTGTGCGCATGCATATGGCTGTTCAGAGACATGTTGAGAATTGCCACCTGGCGTTGAGTACACATGACCGTCAAGGTAAACCTGCTGTGGGCAGTCGAACATAGTCAGTGTGAGAGGTAGGTTCACAGTGCAATGGAGCAATAAGTGAACATCAAGTTTTGCTACAAATTGGGGAAAATGGTAACGGAGACGCATTAAATGTTGGTACAAGCGTATGGGATGGAAGCTGTTAGCAGAAAATGTGTTTATGAAAATGGTTCAAATGAGAAGGAAATGACTGAGGATGAGCCACGTTTGCGTCGGCCGTCAACAAGCAGAACCCCAGACATGATCGTGCGAGTGTGACAAATGCTGGCATGAGATCATGAGGAATTGGGCATTAGCAAGAACATGGTGCATGTGTGACCAGGATCCATCCTTTCTGCAAACCATCATCACATGGGGATGAGTCCTGGTGCTACCAGTTCGATCCGGAATCCAATTGGCAAGCGATGGAATGGCGTTCACCGTTTTCTCCGTGACCCAAAAAGTCCAAAGTCAAAACAATGTTGATCGCCTTCTTTGTTTTGTGAACATCGCAGCAATCCAAGAATGTGTGACAGTGGTTCTGTGATCGACTCCTAAAGAGGCCTTTTCTGTCAGTTTTCAGAAGCTTTATAAACATTGCCAAAAGTGTGTTGTGAAGGATTGTGATTATTTTGAAGGCCAATAAAGGTAATTTGTTTGTATCTTCTGCTTTGTTTGTTTTCTGATACCATTCACCAGACTTTTTAGACACATTTCGTATGATCAACTTGGCTTGGCAATATTTTCATGTGAGATATTTAAATAACCAATGGTTCTATCTATTTCTCTACCTATCTATCTACTTTTTTTAAGTCAAAGATTCAACAGAGAGAGTGTCAGAATGGATGCAATATTTTCAACCTTCGTTGGAAAACTAGGCACCTCCATACTGGAGGTGCCTTCTAAAAAATAAAAATTTAAATCTGCACTTCTAAAACCTGGCCACACATACTTCTGCCCAAATCCAGCCTGTGATAAGAACTGTGTGTAATAACCTCAGACCCACTGTGAATTTATCCCTGGCTATCGCTAACAGCAGATTTTGCATACATATAGAGAAGGGACTGCCACTTAAAAGGGCAGCCATACATGGATCAAAATGTGGCTGGTTCGGCAGGGACCAGATGAATTTTGATCAATGTATGGGCAGGGTAGTTGTACAGAAATCCATCTACTGATCGGATGCTGTACAACCAGCCCATTAGGTAATTTCCAAATGATCAGTGGGTTATATTCAGCAGCTCTACTCGGTGTATTCTGATGGCGGGGAAATCTGCCCACTGTCAGAATGCAAAAGCTCGGCAATAGCTCAGCAGGAGTGATTCCTCCATGCAACTCAAATGTGTGGATGGGGAAATCAGGTCATTTTTTTTTTTGTTCAAATCCCCCAAACAATCTTCTTCCTGCAAGTTATGAGCATAATGTCCTAGTACGCATAGCATACTAGCATATTATGAAAGACTTACCTTAAAATTAAGCCCTGCAGCGGTGTGCTGTCACCACTTACAGGACTTCCATCGACACCTGGTCTTCCTTCCGGGTTCCGGGTTCGAATCACCGAGCCACGGTGATGTCACTCCCTTGCATGTGTGCAGGAGTCACGGCTGTGGCACAGCTCTCTCAATGGAGGGCCCTCCATTGAGAGTGCAGTGTGCATGCGCCTCTGATGTCACTAGGGCTACTAAAGTAAATATCCCCTTAACGGTGCACATTTAGGAGATATTTACTGTACCTACAGGTTAGCCTTATTATAGGTTTATCTGTGGGTATAACTAAATAAAATTTCTTTTTTACCACTTTAATGTATGGCCAGCTTTAGAATTTTAAAAATATGAGTGTTATCTGCATTCACTGCAAATAAATAGAATTAACCCAGATATGGCTTGATTGCCATAAATTATGCTAAAATCTGTGCTATTGCTTGTAAATAGCAAAACACGCATGTAGTCACCTTTAGATAAAGCTCTAAATGAAGCCAATTTTCTGGCAAAAAAAATGAATAATTTATTTAAACCTCAAAGTGTCAGTACTACCTGCTAGAGATATTTTCCCACAACCATCAATCCAATTCAGACTTGCATGTAATGTCTGAATCTGATCGGTGGCTGTAGGCAGCCATCCTCTAATTATTTAAAACTACGCAACTTAACTTTATTGTGGTGTAGAATCAAAGAGTGTTTCTTGAAAAGTTATATTTTCTATATGTCCTAGGTGACATACCTCTACGACACCCAAACTAACTCAAACTTGGAAGCAGGCAGCCACATCTATATAGGCATAGCTAAACCATAGAGGTTTACATGTTTAACATATACACTCAACAAACAGATTGGGAAGGAGATAGTAGAAATGATAGCACAGAAATTGTATGCATCTACAAAAGTTATCTGAATTTTTTTTTATGATATATGCATCTTTTAAGCTGAGGTTATTTAATTAATATCATTATTATGGAGAAAGCATAATCTAATCACATCACTTTTAGATATCACAACTATCTAAGTTATACTACATGCTATGTAGTATGTGGTTGAAAAAAATTGTTGTTAATGTTGTTGTTGTAACATTGTTGTTAATCTTGTTAAAAACTGTTACTAAAATTTTGAGACAGAAGGATATTAAAATAAATTAAATATTAAATTCAGTGTTAACTACTAAAATATAACAAAATTGCTTTCAAATTATTACACCAAAAACAGGTTCCTCATGCAACTTAGAGTTATTGAGACTGATTTACCAACGGGATTGAGAATATTTACACAATAAATTGTGTAAATATTCACTTTATTTGTCCAATTACACGCAGATAAAATAGATATTTGATTTTCGCATGATTAAAAATGTTAGATAATCATCACACAATTAACTGTGTGAACATTTTCAGCTCCATTAGCAAACCAGCCTTATTTATACAGATTTTTAAACTTAATTTTGTATTATTTTGTAAAACAGCAAACACCATGTCAAAATAATATTTTGCTTTCACTCAACATAGAGTATTTCTACTTTTTAA
Source organism: Aquarana catesbeiana (assembly GCF_042186555.1). Lineage (NCBI taxonomy): Eukaryota > Metazoa > Chordata > Amphibia > Anura > Ranidae > Aquarana > Aquarana catesbeiana. The sequence continues at coordinate 122,820,839 of NC_133332.1, read as the reverse complement.
TACCTATAGCGTTTTACTCCTAATTAAATGATATTGAAAAGAATCGTATGTGCACCAGTATTTATACTGATATTTTGTATATTGTAATATTTATTGTCCTCTGTTTACCATATAGATAAAAAAATAGTTGTGTTAAAATCTGAATCCTCCAATCAAAATGCAACTGTTTCAATCCTTTCTTTTTATATTACTTTGCATGAGTTGCAAACTCTAATTTCTTTTCATCAAGGTCAAAATAAAGATCTTAATTTTTTTGAAAAACTTATTTCTATAACAGTGGGATGGTTTGTTAATAATTTCATTCACACAAAAAAAAAAAAAACTAAAACTGTATAAAAATGTTTCTTTTTGTTAATATTGTTACCTGTTTTGTTTTGTTTTGCCACAAGTAGAAATATATTGTTTTTGTATTATTTTTTGGCTTAGAAGCATGAATCTTCTAAAACAAGAAAAAAGGAAGACATTATGTTAGGAGAACTCTTCTAGAGCCACTGACCCTCCCTGTCTTCATACTTTATGAAGATGCCTCATAAACATTATTGTAAAGGATTTAATTGCATTATATAGGATCACAATTAGTCGTTATTTCCTTTAAGACAATAAGAAATGCTTTGTAATGAAGTGTTCTTCATATCTAATTCTAAGTCATTCCTGAAGTATTCACTTATTTTTATTTTAACCCTTTATTTTCCAGCTATTACCCCCTGGAATGTGCTCCAAAGAATCATAGCAATTATGAAAAATGCCATTTCTCTTTATGGATTACAGCTATTATAAAACCATCTGCCACTTCTTGACTACCATATGTAAAAGAGAGGTCTGTAACTATATTGTCTTCTTCTAATGTTCATGTTTAAAGCAGATACACTGTTCTTGCTACAGGAAATCTCAGACAGCACTGTTAATAGGCATTTTATTATGCTATATATTTTTTTTTCCAGGTGTAAATGAACACATCATTAAAAACCTAGAATCAGCAGCAAAGAGAGAGAGCATCTCACACTAAGCATAGTAAGCCCAACCTCCTGACTCACATTTTGCATATGCAATCACATCACAAGCAACACACACGCTGTGCACAATGGGACAAAAAGCAAGCAAGCGATGGAAGCTGAGAGAGGGAGAGGGAGAGGGAGAGAGATAGAGAGAGAGAGAATTGACAGAGAAAGCGAGAGATGCAACCTGCAGTATGTTGATGGGGCTATCCAGGTTCAGCTACATGTCTTGGTTTGCAGCTTCTGACAATCCCACTGTAGATGAGGGGGAGATGTCCTCACCATCTCTGTTATTGTTCCCTCTCTGTAATGTGAATGTCAATTCTGTATCCAGTTCTAAAGCACCAGTGTAAATAAGGAGCTGTATTCAGCTTACACTGCACTTGGGATATGTGGATCACGCCTTTTTTTCTTTGCTGCTGCTTCATGCAAACTTTAATCCACAGGGGTCTAATCCTCGAAAAGCAGACATTTCAGACTGAAAGAGCGAAGCTCCATTAATTAGAAAGTGCGCCAGTTGTAGCCAAATGCCATTATATTAGTATGCAAAGCTCACAGTCAGTTAATCTCTACAAATCGTTTGTTTCCTTAATTGCCCTCTAAGGGCAAAAGTGAAAAACAGAAGAACAGTAATATATATATATATATATATATATATATATATATATATATATATATATATATATATATATATATATATATATATATATATATATATATATATATATATATATTATGAGACAACTTCATAAGATAATTTTAAATTTGGTGAAATATGATGGTATTTCTTTAAAGCATAGCAGATTATTACTTTTTGCTGCATTTAGGTTTGCTTCGGTGTTCTACATAAATAGATAAGGAACTGGACACATACAGTATAGAGATAGATAGATAGATAGATAGATAGATAGATAGATAGATAGATAGATAGATAGATAGATAGATAGATAGATAGATAGATAGATAGATAGATACTCTTGATCATGACAATTCTAACTTTATTGGCAACAGGACAAGCAAGAAAGAGACATAGACATCATATAAAATATATGTAACATCTGGGATAACTACATAAAAACTACATGAATGTAGTTTTATGTTGTATATAGCACAAATGCTTCATAGTACATTAGCATATCCAAATAAACATAGTATTTTAAAAATGTGATTTTTTTTATGTATAGAATTAATTCTTTTATCATCCATTTGACAGACCCTGTGCCACAGCCTATGCTCTGAAGAACCTCATTAAATGGTATATTGGAGCTATGGGACATCACTTAATTACAATCTGTAATAATAAACATGTTCATAAAACTCAATGTGTGTCATTTTCTTGATTGCTCCACAACATGTGTAATAAAGATTACTTGTGGTTTTCTTCATTGTGCATTAGAGACATTTATATTTAATACATCAGCAATTCTGAAGCACTGAGTGAAATAGTTTTAATGTTCTTTATTGCTTAAAATGTTGAGGCATGATGTAAAAAAAAAAAACACACAGTGGGGTTGATTTACTAAAGGCAAATAGACTGTTCACTTTTCAAGGACATTTTCCCATAGGTTAGTCAATGTTGTGATGCTCCATGCTGACTTCCAACATTCAGTCATGTGCAAGAAAAAATGCTGGTATTTTTCTTGCATATAATTTTGTGTTCTTTGTATAGTAAGTTTTTCTTTCACTCAACAAAGGAACATTTCCCTTGCAAAGTGAATACCCTATTTTCCTTTGGTAAATCAACTCCGGTAGAGCTACAAATATAATGAATATATTAATATTAACTATCCAATAACCAACATTTTTGCCTGAAATTACCCAAAGGCCCATTTGCAGTATAAGAACTTTTGACAATGTTCAGGACAATGCAAGTCTGTAGATTTCAAGGTGTTAGGCATGTGCAAAGCAAGGACTTCTAAAGTCAATGACAACAGTTAGCTTTTAACAGGTGGAAATCTGAGGTAATGGGATTTTTTTTTAAGATTAAAGCAGAATGCTTACGTTAAAATAAAGAAATAATTGAAGTTAGCCTTGTATGTAAGTGTTGGAATACATTTTCTCTTGACAAAAGTTTTCCTTCAGCATCAAGAAATAGCAGGACTTAATTGATTAAACGTTTTTGTTTTGTTAATGGGTAATGTTTACTTTTCATATTCAGAACAAATGTATTTTTTGTTTTAATTACCTTAAAGCTGACTGAATATTTAAAGTGAACACTGAAAAATTGAAAAATGATTCAGTGAAGTTGATTTACTTAGGGAGTAGAGAATGTTCACTGAGCTTAGTAAAACTAAAAGTGAAGCTGTCTTAATTTTGATTATAATTTTTATGTGCAAGGAAAATTTACAATAAAAACAGAATTTTGTATAACACATGACTGGGAAATTGAAATGAACATAGCTATACCTTATTTAATAAGCTCAGCAAACATTTGCTTTACTAACTAAACACTAAACTCTAAGTGCTGCACACAAAACTTTGTCAACTTTTATACATTACTTACTACTACCTTAGCAACTGTATGGTGAATATGTAACATACAATTATATAATCTATTTTTAATGTAACTAAAACATACATTTATGCATGTATTATATGCCTCTTATTATAATTTGTATAATGTTAGATTGTTATGGATATATATTTTTTCTTTGCAGTTTCCAGGAAAATAAGCATGCCTAACAAGCTTATTAGTTTTAAATAAATGTAGCGATTTGGATTAAAACAAATACTGAAATGGAAACAAATGTTAATGATAGTGGTTTAAGTCACTGTGGAATTGTTTAAAAGTACCTGCTTTTCACTTATTCATAATCTGTTATCCAGAAACTGGAGCTATCATGTTGGCTTTTAAGCATGGGAATGCACGCTGCAGTGTTAAAAATTTAAAAGGTTTTCCAGCATTGTGATCGTGGTTAATACTCAGTTACACTTATTTAGCAAAGATTTTGGAGTTCTTTCTTTCAATCTTTCTATAACGGATTTCCATAAATTATTCTTTTGTGCCTACTTAATAAATATTCAGCAATTTCTATATTTATTTATTTATTTTTTTGCAGAGATTGCATGTTTTGGATATAGTGCCTGAGAAAGGTTTCCTCTGAATACCCACCTGATCCATATACAGTATATAAGTGTGTGTATATACATTATATACTGTATACAGTATCTTACAAAAGTGAGTACACCCATCACATTTTTGCAAATATTTGATTCTATCTTTTCATGTGACAACACTGAAGAAATGACACTTTGCTACAATGTAAAATAGCGAGTGTACAGCCTGTATAGTAGTGTCAATTTGCTGTCCCCTCAGAATAAATCAACACACAGCCATTAATGTCTAAAGCGCTGGCAACAAAAGTGAGTACACCCCTACGTGAAAATGTCCAAATTGGGCCCAATAAGCCATTTTTCCTCCCCAGTGTCATGTGACTCGTTAGTGTTACAAGGTCTCAGGTGTGAATGGGGAGCAGGTGTGTTAAATTTGGTGTTATGGCTATCACTCTCTCATACTGATCACTGGAAGTTCAACTTGGCACCTCATGGCAAAGAACTCTCTGAGGATCTGAAAAAAAGAATTGTTGCTCTACATAAAGATGGCCTGGGCTATAAGAAGATTGCCAAGACCCTGAAACTGAGCTGCAGCATGGTGGCCAAGACCATACAGCGGTTTAACAGGACAGGTTCCACTCAGAACAGGCCCCGCGATGATCGACCAAGGAAGTTGAGTGCACATGCTCAGCGTCATATCCAGAGGTTGTCTTTGGGAAATAGATGTATGAGTGCTGACAGCATTGCTGCAGAGGTTGGAGGGGTGGGGGGTCAGCCTGTCAGTGCTCAGACCATACACCGCACACTGCATCAAATTGGTCTGCATCGCTAAGCCTTTTCTATAGATGATGTACAAGAAAGCCCACAAACAGTTTTCTGAAGAAAAGCTGACTAAGGGCATGGATTACTGGAACCATGTCCTGTGGTATGATGAGACCAAGATCAACTTATTTGATTTGGATGGTGTCAAGCGTGTGTGGCGGCAACCAGGTGAGGAGTACAAAGACAAGTGTGTCTTGCCTACAGTCAAGCATGGTGGTGGAAGTGTCATGGTCTGGGGCTGCATGAGTTCTGCCAGCACTGGGGAGCTACAGTTCATTGAGGGAACCATGAATGCCAACATGTACTGTGACATACTGATGCGGAGCATGATCTCCTCCCTTTGGAGGCCAGTGTTCCAACATGATAAAGACCCCAAACACACCTCCAAGAAGACCACTGCCTTGCTAAAGAAGCTGAAGGTAAAGGTGATGGACTGGCCAAACATGTCTCCAAACCTAAACCTTATTGAGCATCTGTGGGGCATCCTCAAATGGAAGGTGGAGTTGCGAAAGGTCCCTAACATCCACCAGCTCTGTGATGTCGTCATGGAGGAGTGGAAGAGGACTCCAGTGGCAACCTGTGACGCTCTGGTGAACTCCATGCCCAAGAGGGTTAAGGCAGTGCTGGAAAATAATGGTGGCCTAGCAAAATATTGAAACTTTGAGCGCAATTTGGACATTTTCACTTAGGGGTGTACTCACTTTTGTTGCCAGCGGTTTAGACATCAATGGCTGTGTGTTGAGTTATTTTGAGGGGACAACAAATTTACACTGTTATAAAAGCTGTACACTCACTACTTTACATATATATAAATATATATATATATATATGGCAGAGGGACAAAGAAAGAGAGAAGGAAACAGAGAGAGAGAGAGAGGGGGGGGCATGGGTACTTTACCTGTGCTTGTCTCATTGTCTGCATTTCCTTGAGACTTGATTTTTTAAATCAATTTTTTACATGTATTGAATTGGCAAGCAATTCATGGACAGAAGACTGAAGCACATCAACTTAGAAGTAAGCACTTTGGCCCTGGCTGAGTTTAATATCTACCAAGAGCACTAGCTGCAGGTAATTCATGCTTTCATCCCATTATTGTGTAGTTGTAGTCTGCTTTTTACCCAAAATAAAGAAAAATAACAACTGGTAGGTTAATTGGCTTTCATCTAGAATTTACCTTGTTGCTATGACTTTGATAAGGACATTGACCTTTAACCATTTCGCTATCATGTCTGTACAGCTTATGGACCTACAGCAATGCTTCCAGCTGGCCAGGTCCGTACGGCATACCCCTTCCGATATAAGCTCATGGTTACTTCAGTGACCCTAAGCTTATATCGGAACTGTTCAGCAGACTCTTCTGAGCAAACCAACAGCTCTGATCAGCGGATGACAATCCACTGATCAGAGCTATTCACCTAAAATGTGACCCCCCTTCCACCACTTTCACCTGTGCCACTGCTAATTTTGTGGCATTCTCTCCCACTGTCACCTAAAATACACCCCCCCATCTCCAGTGTACTAATCCTGCAGCACCAATTCTCTCTGCTCCGCACTGATCCTGCCCCCCCACAACACTGATCCACCCATGGTATACAAGCTACACCAGCTTCCCTCCTCTGCCCTCCCACCAGCTTTGCATGCTGCAGAGGAAAAAAATCTAAATATGGCCCCCACCGCCATTCTGACCCACCCTCTAGTGCTCTCACCTCACCGATCCATTGGCACCCCTCCTTGCAGTGCAGCCGGCCGGCTTTCCCTCCTTCCTGCTGTCTGCAGCTGCTGCTCAGGAGGAAAGTAGCTGTCAAGATGGAGAGCGGGGGGCTGTTAAATACAAGTGTTTACCGGACCCCTTCCTTCCCTGGAAAACATAGTAAGTGTTTAGTACTGATCACTCCTATGCTCATTTATTACTGTGGCATAGTAAACAGTGTTTACTATGCCTCAGTTTATAAATAAATAGGAGCCTCTATGCAGAGACTTCTATTCATTTATATGAACTGCAGCTGAGGCTGAACTTGTCTTTAGTCCCTTTTCTCTGTCTCAAAAAAGAGACATCAGGGGTCTGTTTAGACCTCTGATATCTCACAAAAAAAAAATTGTAAAAAATATAAAAAAAATAGGATTGTAAAAATAAAATAAAAAAACATAGTAAGGCCTTGTTCACACAGGGCTTACTACAGCATCAACCTTGTGAGACCATGTTTTCCATGTTTATGCACAGGTGTTCCATGCATTCTTGTACAAGCAGTTCCATTGATGTCAATTGGGATGTAGCAACTGCATGGGCACAGCCGCTGCCCCCAATTTGACATCCATGTGGGTCCGGGTGCATGTCCCTGAGCGCAAACCTTCTGTGTTCAGGGCCGTGCACCCACACGTATGTCAAATTAGGAGCAACAGCAGCTGATGCATCCCAATTGGCACGAATAGGACTGCTTGCACAGGGATGCATGGAACACTAGGGCATCCCTGTGCAGATAAACACGGCCCTCCACATACATACACTTTAGTATGTCACATGGAAATGAGGCATTAGTTAGAATTTAGCAGGAATTTTGTAATTTATGTTGTGTTTGTGTCTGCTAATAATGATTTTAGTGGATTTTTTGTGAAAATAGCGGTTTGATAAACATTTGTGCAAATATCAAGACCTTAAAAATCAGTAGCACCTTCTTTTTTTGTACTTTCCACGTGCTTTCAGAAACTGTATGGTTTTGTTTTTTACAAACTCTAAAAGCTGTAAGGGAAAAACAAAAGCTTTCCGATTTTTTTTAGAAATTAGGTTATTTAAATTTTTCCATACGTTCGATTTTCACCATTTCGCAAAAAGGCACAATTTAGAATTTACACATATTTGTTATTTATTTCCACTCAATACAGGCTAAGCTTTTATATTTAGTAAAAATTGTGTAGGAATTTTGTAAAATGTACTGTGTTTGTACTGCTAATAAAGATTTTAGTGTTTTTTTTTGGGAAAATATTGTTTTGATAAACCTTTGCACACATAACATGGTGTCCTAAAAATCATTAGCACCTTCCTTTTATTCTACTGGTCATGTGTTTTCAGAAAATGTATGGTTTGGGGGGTCTTTCACAAACTCTGAAAGCTGTATAGGAAAAATAAAAAAACTATGAAAAAACTGCAAAAATGGTCTGCCCACCAGTTTAAGAGTGAAGTGCAGGTACTGGCAGTGAAAAGGATAAACTGTTTCCAGAGGACTGGGGCAAAAAGTTTAGTTTTCTTTAACCCCCCCTAGCGGTATTCCCGAGTCTGGCTGGGGGTGGATTTTCAATACCAAAAGCGGTATCCCTGAGCCAGACTCGGGATCGCATCGCAGGATCCAGGAAGAGTTTACTTACCTTGTCCCCTGATTCCTGCCGCTGTGTCTCGCTCGATTCACAGTGCCGAGCTCCGTTCCCTGCGAGCGTTGCGATGCATGGGGACGGAGTTCGGCGGCAAATTCAAAAAGTGAAACACACAGTATAGATACAGTATACTGTAATCTTACAGATTACAGTACTGTATCAAATAATTACACATCCCCTTTGTCCCTAGTGGTCTGTCCAGTGTCCTGCATGCAGTTTTATATTATAAATACTGTTCTTTCTGCCTGGAAACTGGAGATTGTCCATAGCAACCAAAACTATCCCTTTACATCAAAAGTGGCTTTAGAGCAGCTAGAAAACAGCGATGATAAATTAGAATCACTCGCAGAATTGAGTGATAGTGATTTGTGGGAAAATCCATCACCAAACACTGAAAGTAACGAAAGTGACAATTCTGCAACTGAGCAAATTTCAGTGTTTTTGATTTGATTACATCATTGAATAATTTGTATTATTATTATATTATTATTTGTTATAATTATTTATAGTTATTTATTATATTATAATTTTTTTTTTTCATTTTTCAAAATTTATCATACCCAGGATGTCTACTAGACTATGGTTTGGACAGATTTAAGTGAATTATTCCTAAGAATTACAGGCCTACAATATAAAATGCCAAATTTCTGTGCAAAATAATGGTACCGCTTTCAGCACCTAAAATCTGAAATAATCATACCGCCAGGGAGGTTAACAGGCTACATAATTTAAATAATGCAATGTCATATAAAATGGTTAAATGAAATAATTAGCTGTAACAGTAATAAAGATTAGTTTTTATAAATATGGAAAATCCTAAAATGTAAAACAAATTGTGAACAGGAGATAGGAAACATCAAGAACGTTCAGCTGCTAACAGCTTGATAATCAAAACAGATTCAGCTTGTCATGGTATATGTCCTGCAATGAGTGAAAGAATTGGGAAGCCCAACTTATGATACCTAGTATGTACAGACTTTGAACCACTAAAGTACAGCCCTGAGATCACAAGGTAGCCCTAACATACACATTACCATCCCACAGCCGTGCTATATTTGTGTAATGACACAAAACCATGTATAATTTAAAAAAAACTCAGCAGAATAAGTATATGTTCAAATTGAAAAAATAGTTTGATTAAATTAATACAAGCACAGTAAAGTACAAAGAGAAATATATTGTTGATAAATGTACAAGTTATGCACTTAGCCCATAGTGATAGCATTTATAATATGCAAGTGGACAAAATAGAGATGGATGAGGATTTGGAAACACTGAAGCTTAGCATCACTATTCACTGCCATGTATTTGCAGCTAAAGCAAACAGAATCATGGAATGTATAAAAATAGACATAGAATGTATCAGGCTTGTATAGTATTGCCTTTGTAAGAGAACATTAACAACAGGGTACACATTTTGGTCACTGTATTATAAAAACAAGAAATAGGTGTTTTGCAGAGCAATCAAAGACAGGCAGGCTTACCTCAGTCATGTGATCTATTTTAACCACTTGACCACTGGGCACTTAAAAACCCTTTATAACCAGACCAATTTTCAGCTTTCGGTGCTCTCACATTTTGAATGACAATTACTCAGTCATGCAACACTGTACCTATATGAAATTTTTGTCCTTTTTTTCACACAAATAGAGCTTTCTTTTGGTGGTATTTAATCACCGCTGGGTTTTTTATTTTTTGCGCTATAAAAGAAGAGACTGAAACTTTTTCTTTATTTCGGTTATAAAATTTAGCAAATTAGTAATTTTTCTTCATAAATTTTGACCAAAATTTATACTGCTACATATCTTTGGTAAAAAAATAAGTACAAATTGGTGTATATTATTTGGTCTTTGTGAAAGTTATAGAGTCCAAAAGCTATGGTGCAAATATCTGAAAATTGATCACACTTGAATTACTGACGGCCTATCTAATTTCTTGAGACCCTGACATGCCAGAAAAGTACAAATACCCCCCAAATGACCCCTTTTTGGAAAGAAGACATTCCAAGGTATTTAGAAAGATGCATGATGAGTTTTTTGAAGTTGTCATTTTTTTCCACAATTCTTTTCAAAATCAAGATTTTTTTTCCTTTTTTTTCACAAAATTGTCATATTAGCAGGTTATTTCTCACACACCGCATATGCATACCACAAATTACACCCCAAAACACATTCTGCTATTACTCCCGAGTACAGCGATACCACATGTGTGAGACTTTTACACAGCGTGGCCACATACAGAAGCCCAACATGCATGGAGCACCTTCAGGCATTCTGGAGCACGCAGGCCAATTCTGACATTTCTCTCCTACATGTAAAAATCATCATTTATTTGCTAGAAAATTACATAGAACCCCAAAACATTACATATGTTTTTTTAGCAAAGACCCTAGAGAATATAATGGTGGTCGTTGCAACTTTTTATCTCGCACGGTATTTGCGCAGCAATTTTTCGAACGCATTTTACTGGGAAAAAAAACACTTTTGTGCTTTAAAAAAACAAAACAGTAAAGTTAGCCCAATGTTTTTGCATAATGTGAAAGATGAAGTTATGCTGAGTAAATAGATACCTAACATGTCACCCTTCAAAATTGCACACGCTCGTAGAATGGCGCCAAACTTCGCTACTTAAAAATCCCCATAGGTGGCGCTTTAAAAATTTTTACTGGTTACATGTTTTGAGTTACAGAGGAGGTCTAGGGCCAAAATTATTTCTCTCGCTCTACCAATCGCAGCGATACCTCACATGTGTGGTTTGAACATCGTTTTCATATGTGGGCGGGATTTACGTATGTGTTCGCTTCTGCATGTGAGCACACGGGGACAGTGGCACTTTAAAAAAAAAAAAATTTTATTGTTTATTTAACTTTATTTATTTTAACACTTTTTTCCCAAAAATTTAATTTTTGATCACTTTTATTCCTATTACAAGGGATGTAAACATCCCTTGTAATAGGAATATGGCATGACAGGTCCTCTTTACAGTGAGATATGGGGTCAATAAGACCCCACATCTCACCTCTAGGCTGGGAAGCCTGAAAAAATAATACAAAAAAATTATCCTGGCTTTGATCGCAACGGTGAGTCGGTAGAAGCACCGGAGGGTGGTGGGAGCGGGGATGTCTCCTCTCGCCTCCCGTAAGAACGATCAAGCAGTGGAACAGCTGCCATGATCATTCTTATGGTGTAGGGAATCGCTGGCTGAAAAAGCCGATATCTGAATGATGCCTGTAGCTGCAGGCATCATTCAGATATCCCCACACAACATCATCAACGTCATATGACGGCGGGCGGGAAGTGGTTAAAATGCTTTTTTTTTAACACAAAGTTGTCCATTTATACAATATTTTTAAAGTGGTGTTCCGGCCGAAATTATACTTTTTAAATAAAAATACCCCTATAATACACAAGCTTAATTTATTCTAGTAAAGTTCGTCTGTAAACTAAGGTCTGTTTTGTTAGTTTATAGCAGTAGCTTGTTATTTTATAAACTTACAGCAGGCCGTGGCCATCTTAAGTGTGGGCATCTGAAGCCAGACTGTATTTCTTCCTGGATCTCATCCTTGCAGATCTCGCACATGCTCAGTGCAGCACAAGCAGTGTAATAGGTTTCAGGTCAGGTTTCCATAGCGACGGCAGTGTCAGAGGAATTTGCCACCCCTTCCCAGAAGGCATTGCAAAACAGGAAATGATGTGATGGGCCACGGCCAGGGAGGAGGAAGTGAAAAATGAATACAGCAGATATACAGTAGGTGCTGAAAAAAAATTTCAAAAATATCCAATTCATTTACAGTGCACAGTTTAGTGAGGGATGCTGAAGAGTTATAAAAGTGGGTGGAACTCCACTTTAACACATAGCATGTACATACCAAAATGACACCCCAAAATAGATTCTCCTACTCCTCCTGAGTACGGCGATATCACATGTGTGAGTCTTCCACAGCCTGGCCACATACAGAGGCCAAGTACAGCCGAGTATGGCTGAGCATGGCAGAGCATGGCCGAGTATGGCTGAGCATGGCAGAGTATGGCAGAGTATGGCTGAGCATGGCAGAATATGGCCGAACATGGCTGGGTATGGCAGAGTATGGCTGGGTATGGCAGAGTATGGCTGGGTATGGCTGGGTATGGTGTTGTATTGCAGGGTATTGCAGGGTATTGCTGGGTATTGCAGGGTATTGCAGAGTATTGCAGGGTATTGCAGGATATTGCGGGGTGTTGCAGGGTATTGCAGGGTATTGTGGGGTATTGCAGGGTATTTCAGAGTATTGCAGGGTATTGCAGGGTACTGCTGGGTATTGCAGGGTATTGCAGAGTATTGCATGGTATTGCTGGGTATCGTGGGGTATTTCAGAGTATTGCAGGTTATTGCTGGGTATTGCGGGGTATTGCAGAGTATTGCAGGGTATTGCAGGGTATTGCTGGGTATTGCGGGGTATTGCAGAGTATTGCAGGTTATTGCAGGGTATTGCAGAGTATTGCACAGTATTGCACAGAGTATTGCAGAGTATTGCAGGGTATTGCAGAGTATTGCACAGGTTATTGCAGAGTATTGCACAGTGAATTGCAGAGTATTGCACAGGGTATTGCAGAGTATTGCACAGGGGATTGCAGAGTATTGCACAGGGTATTGCAGAGTATTGCACAGGGAATTGCAGAGTTTTGCACAGGGAATTGCAGAGTATTTCACAGGGAATTGCAGAGTATTGCACAGGGAATTGCAGAGTTTTGCACAAGGTATTTCTGAGCATGGAGGGATGGCTGAGCATTGATGGATGGATGGCTGGATGTGACTGCACATGTCACAGGACTGCACATGTCACAGAGCAGCGCTGTGGGCAGTACACATCCAGCCCACAGCGCTGCTGCCATCCGATCCCTCCCCCCGCTGTACCGATTGGTACAGAGAGGGGAGAGAGGAACCGGCATCATGACATGACGCCGGTTTGTTTACATGTGAACGCTCCATCATTTGACGGAGCGATCACATGGTAAACAGCTGCGATCAGTGGCCGTTTACCGTGATCCGTGATGCGCTGGGTCCTCTGTAGCCCAGGGGGCGCACAAGAGCAGAATTCTGGGAGGACGTCACTGTACGCCCTCCCAGAGTTAAGAAACTGCCCTGTAGCCGTCATTCAGCTATGGGCCGGTTGTTAAGTGGTTAAAGGTAACACCTGGAGAAAATGCAAAACTACTCCCGCAGTGGGTCAACCCCCGCACTGCAAGGGTTAAATGCCTGTTTTGTTTAACCACTTCAATACCAGGGACTTTTATCCCCTTCTTGCCCAGGTAAATTTTCAGCTGTCACACTTTGAATTACAATTGCACGGTCATGCAACACTGTACCTATAAGACATTTTATCATTTTTTCCACACACGTAGAGATTTCTTTTGGTGGTATTTAATTACTACTAGGTTTTTTATTTTTTGCTAAATGAATGAAAAAAGACCACAAATGTAGAAAAAAACATGCTTTTCTCAGTTTCTGTTATAAAATTTTGCAAAAAAAAAATTTTTCTTCATAAATTTGGGTCAAGATGTATTCTGCTACATTTCTTTGGTGAGTGTTTATTATGTAGTCTGTGTGAAAGTTAACGAGTCACAAACTATGGAATATTTATCTGAAAATTGATCAATATTGATGTACTGACACCCTAAATCATTTCTCGAGGTCCAAAAATGCCAGGAAAGGGAAAATACCCCCCAAATGACCCTTTTTGGAAAGAAGACAGTCCAAGGTATATAGTAAGAGGCATGGCGAGTTTGTTTGAAGTATTTTTTTGCCACAGTTTTGGGGGAAAATAAGTTTTAAAAAATTCACAATTGTCACTAGTGGAGTACTGCATTATCATATAATGTAAAAAAAAAACCAAAAAACTTTTTTTTCTATTTTTTCTTTTTTGTTACTTTTCTTAACGATTTTTTTAACACACTGTCACCAGAGCAATACTGTACTACCATAGTAATACTGTACTACTCTGGGGAAGTGATCAGGAGTTTGTTTTCTTTTTTTACACCTTTTAATTGCTGATACCAGTGAATTTCATTGGTATAAGCAACCACTTTTACTGAATGAAACTGATTCATACAGTGTCTTTTGTTATGATTAGCTGTGATTGGCCAAAGCTAAGCACATGGCACAGATATGCTGGGATTGGCCCTGTCTGTACCATGTGATCACTGTGACCAATCACAGCTAGCAACAAACTTGTATACAATGGATGGCATGAAAGGAAGCCATCCATTGTTTACAATTGTCATGTGATCTGCTTCGATTGGTCACAGAGATCACATGGTACTGGCAACGGGCCAGTATAGTGTTCAGTTATCAGCTGTGTCCATTGACAAATCGTGCCGCTGAACGGCCTCGCGGCCACATGAATGGTGTGTTCTGGGAGGACGTCATATGATGTCCACTCAGAACAATGAAAGTCCTTCCGTCATTTTGCTATAGAAACTTTAAATACATTTAACTAATCCCTCACTTCTGCAGGCTTCCCCCTCTCTGACTGATCCTTTTGCTTTGGTGTTCCATCCATCTATTTCACTTTGACATCATTACTCACCATGCAGGACCAGCAATCCTGCATTGCAAGTGAGGATACCAAGGGCATCTACAACCCTGAGCATCAAAGGGAAGAGACGAGTGCCAGCTGGGAGGGGTAGGTGGGAATTGAGGAGTAAGTTAAGCAAAACTATTTTTTACCAGTGCCCTACAAAAATGAACATTTAATCCATGTAGTGTGGGGACAACCATGGAGTTTAGCTTTAAATGATATGTTTAGGTAGCACTACTGTATTTTAGCTAATGGTAGCTGTAATGTATGCTACAAGCATAATCTAGCCTACATTGTGGAATGTCCATGATCCTGGATGGCAGGAGCAGACGAACTGCTTCTAATTTCTTTCCTGAATTATTTCTATATAAGCCTGAAAACATAAATTGTTTTTTTAACTTTCAATTGTATCTGAAAGTTTATATTACATCAATGCTTATTAAAATAATGACATTAAGTTTGATCTGACTTATGCATCTATGTGTTCTGATAGCCACTGAGACTTAAAGACCTAAAGGAGAAGTTTGGGGTTGTAAAAAAAAAAAGCAAACATACATACATCTATTCTGCAGATTGGTGTGAAGCTCCAGGTGTCCCACGTCAGCTTCAAGACTGAAAACTGAACAATCACATGACTTCTGATCCCTCAATTCTCGGTCTTCTCAAAGCGGAGAGCAGTCCTCGCTGGAGCACTGGGCTGGGTCGGGCAAAGCTGGGTGCTGAGAGCCAGAGATAGCTGTCAGTCAAGCAGCTGGGTAGATTCTGACAATATGGCCAGGATCCTTCCAGAGCCTGGAGTGACTCTGTGCCAGCTTGCAGTGGGCTTTAGCCTGCTGTCAGTTGATTCTGGCTACATCAGTGCAAAGTAAGCGTACTTTTGTGAGCCAGGAGAGAAATAAGGGCAAAAAGCAGAAACCTTGTGGTGCCTTACCTTAAAAGTTAAAAATGACTTACAGGTTTGGGGTAATAAATAGCTATACTTTGTTTTAGACCGTAGATAATGTTATAAGCTACACCACTCCCATTCCACCACATCTCAAAGGTGCTCTATTGGATTGAGATCTGGTGACTGTGGAGGCCAATGGAGTACAGTGAACTCACTGTCATGTTCAAGAAATTAGTTTGAAATGATTTGAGCTTAGTGACATGGTGCATTATCCTGCTGGAAGTAGCCATCAGAAGATGGGTACACTGTAGTCATAAAGGGATGGACATGGTCAGCAACAATACTCAGGTAGGCCATGGCATTTAAACGATGCTAAATTGGTACTAAGGGGCCCAAAGTGTGCCAAGAAAATATCCCCCACACCATTACAACACCAGCCTGAACAGTTGATACAAGGCAGGATGGATCCATGCTTTCATGTTGTTTATGCCAAATTCTGACCCTACCATCTGAATATCGCAGCTGAAATCGAGACTCATCAGACTAGGCAGCGCTTTTCCAATTTTCTATTGTCCTATTTTGGTGAACCTGTGTGAATTGTAGCCTCAGTTTCCTGTTTTTAGCTGACAGGAGTGGCACCCGGTGTGGTCTTCTGCTGCTGTAAGCCATCTGTATCAAGGTTCGATGTGTTGTGCATGCAGAGATGGTATTCTGCATACCTTGGTTATAACAAGTGATTATTTGAGTTGCTGTTACCTCTAAATCATCTCAAACCAGTCTGCCCATTCTCTACTGACCTCTGACATTAACAAGGCATTTTCATCCACACAACTGTCGCTCACTGGATATTTTCTCTTTTTTGGACCATTCTTTGTAAACCTTAGAGATGGTTGTGCATGAAAACCCCAGTAGATCAGCAGTTTTCAAAATATTTAGACCAGCCCGTCTGGCACCAACAACCATGCCACATTCAAAGTCACTTAAATCCCCTTTCTTCCCCATTCTGATGCTCGGTTTGAACTTTAGCAAGTCGTTTTCACCACGTCTAGATGCCTAAATGCATTACGTTGCTGCCATGTGATAGGCTGATTAGCAATGTGTGTTAGTATCTAACAAAGTGTCTGATCAGTGTATATATACTGTATATATATATATATATATATATATATATATATATATATATATATATATATATATATATATATATATATATTTACTGTATACTTCTATCTTTTATTTATTCCAGTTACAAAATTATATTGTATCAAGTGTTATAATAAATGTTTTATTTTTGCAATTATCCCTTATACCTTTCTGGTCTCATGTTTTTGTTAAAATTATCTTTTTCTCTTTAACAAACACTCATTCAAGTCAACAATGGCAATGACCATAACAACTCTCATGCTCTGAAGACATCTCGTTAGAGGTCGTATTTCTCTCTGCTAATGTAATAATTAAATATTTAATGTAGAAATAGAAAGTGCAGCGCTGGACTTGTGACAAAAATATATGTGAGTGATAATAAATCAGTTATTCATTCAATTAATCAAATAATAAACCACAGTAAATAATTTCCAATCATTGATAGGAAATCAACAACAATTGGGTGCTCAAAAATATTAAGTGTTGAAAAAAACAATAAAGTCCAAGATTGTGATGTGTTGAAATTCAATACAAGGTCCAGGATCAGTTTTCCACTGTGTAGTGCTGCCCACCACCTAATGGTAAACAATGGAGGCTTACCAGAAAGCCTGTGACCGCCCTTACTCAGGGGGGTCAAACCAGGCTTAGTAGAAGTAGACCATAAAGGGAATACTCCAGGACACACTGCTGGGAAGAGACTTCAACCTCCGGCATGGACGACCAGCTAGCGACAACTTGAAGTGCTTCACAAGGTACTGTCCCAGGATCGCTTCTCATAGAGCAGTCAGTAATTGCTTCCTCAAATCCAGCAAAAATGAATCATGAATGCCAAAAGAAAAAGGGGAAAGACTCCAATGGTGTAGAAAATCTTTTGGCTGGTTTATTAAAATATCAAAAGTAAAAACATGAAATCTTACAAGGATGGAAAAAAAACGACACCACCGCCGTTTAAACTGAGAGCCCGCATGCGCGATGCATATTGCGTTGTGACCCTACGGCCGTTTCGGTACAACTGACGCCATCAAGGGTACGCATCGACGCACGTGCATACGCCTTATAAGTCCAAGCCGCGCATTGGGAAGCGCCGCGATTGGCTTACTAGAAACAAAACCAAGCTTTGATTGGTCTCAAAGAGTATAGTTGCAACCTCATGAAAAAAACAATCAAAAGGGAAAGGGGAGGAACCTATCAGATAAACATAGAGGCATCTCTCCTTATAGTTAAACAGAGCAGTATAAATACAAAAGACCATAAATGAGTATAGTCAATGCCATCTAGTGGATTTTAAATGTACTGCTCAAAAATTTATATGAATAAAACAAGTCATTCTTTGCCTAGAATGTATGGTTAAATACTAATAAAGAATGGTAATCGTACATCATACTACCAAAATATTCACCAACAGTGAAAGGTATAAATAAGCATAAAAGATTATCAAAGTAAAATAATTGTTTGGGAACATGAGAGTGCCTGGTATAAGACCAAAAAAAATAAAAAGGGGCTGAAGCCAGGCAATACCCAATATAAAAAAAAGGAATAAAAAAAGGGGTAATAGGTATACGGTATGATATTATTATATGTATTAATACTAAAAGAATTAATTATAATTCTAAAAAAATCCACGGTGTTGATAAAAAACATAGAAAGTATGGGTTACCATAGCAAACATGGTCTATTCATCAGCCAGAGCCGGAATCATAAGCATCAAGATTAGCAGAGGTGTATTGAGGGGGACATCAACTGTTATTAATAAAACTCTATGTTCAAGCCATTAGGGGCATGAGAACCAAGCTTGTAGATCCAGTTTGTTTCTGATCTGGAGATGGTTCTCTTACCATTACTGTCACGCCAATGGGGAACATACTTTTCTATGCCAATGAAGATAGTGCCCTTAGGGTCTCTATTGTGCACTAGGTCATAGTGTCTAGAGACACTATGCTTGTCAAAGCCTTGTTTTATATTCATGATGTGCTCACCCAACCTAACATGCAACATCCTGATGGTTCGTCCTACATACTCCAAACCACATGGACTCCTAAGGAGGTATACAACACACTTGGTGGTGCATGTTATAAGTGACTCAATAGGGTAGGTAACACCTGTACCCTCTGATGTGAATTTAGTCAATCTCCTTTGGCGTAGTGCGTTCACCCTACAGACTTTACATCTCCTACAGGGGGAAAAGCCCTTAATATCCCCAAAAAAGTTAAACGCTGGGGTGGGTCAGGAACATTCGGTGCCAAAATGTGTCTGAGGCTGGTAGCGCCCCTGAATAGAACACGAGGATTATGCGGTAATAGGAGACCAAGAATGCTGTCGTTTTTAATGACCAGACAATGTTTTTTAATGATTCTTTTAATGGCTCAATGTTGGCTGGAATAAGTAAATTAGAATTTCAGTGCTTGTATAAACCTGGCATGTCTATATTTTGTTTACATACACACTTAAAACAGGCCCATTATGATTCTTTAATGTTGTATTAAACCCAAAATAAAAAAAATTATTATAGTGCAGTTTCCTAACCATTACATGTAAGAATTGGTAAGATACAATATAATAAACATTGTTTTTGGGTTTACTATCACTTTAGGTGTATTGCTAATTAAATCAAATCATTAAATAATAATTGTGAATAAAATAACACAATTCTTTAAGTGCTTGTAAAGGCTCAAGGTTTTTTTACTATCATGCATTCTATGCATGAAGGTAAAAAACCTTCCATGTGCAGCAGGCCCTCCTAGTACTTACCTGAGCCCCATGTCGATCCAGTGATGTGCACGAGAGCAGTGGTACTTCTGAGTCTCTTCCTTCTCATTGGCTGAGACAGCAGTGAGAAGCTATTGTCAATCACAGGGGCAGGGTCGAGCTGTGCTCCATGGGTGAATGGACACACAGAGCAGCATGAGTTCTCCAAACTTGTATGAGAAAGGAAGGGGAAGGGGAAAGGGAAGAAAGTGGGACTTTAAATGAAATGCAGGAAACCATACGTCTCCATCCCTATTGAAATATAAGTTCTCCAAACTATCTAAACAAAGGGCCAGTCCTTCAGACTTTAGCCAGACTCCAGACAGTGGGAGTAGAAAATGCTTAAAAAATGGCTTGATGTCAGTATGAATAAACAATGCCCCAGGTTTGGTAGTCAGTGGAAAAAAAAATACTTCCAAGAAAAGTGGGCATTGCAAAAGTTTGTACCCGAACCCCATTGAAATCTATGGAAACTGAATTTGAAAAATCAAAAGTCCCCATTTTGAAGGCTTATATGCAAGTTATTGGTCATAAAAAGGGTATGGGGGCCCAGGCAATGCCCTGGGGGACAAATACCAATGTTTAAAAAAGATAATTTTTAAAGGAGCAGTGATTTTAATGGTGCCTAAAGTGAAACAACAAAATGAAAAATTATTTTAAATATAGTGCCTGGGGGGGGGTCTCCTTATCCCGCATACACACGAGCGGACTTTCCGGCAGACTTGGTCCGGCGGACCGGACTCCTTCGGAGAACTTGATCGTGTGTAGGCTCCAGCGGACTTTTTTTTCACAAAAGTCCGACGGACCTAGAAATAAAACATGTTTCAAATCTTTCCGACGGACTGGAGTCCGGTCGAAAAATCCTCTCATCTGTATGCTAGTCTGACGGACTAAAACCAACGCTAGGGCAGCTATTGGCTACTGGCTATAAACTTCCTTATTTTAGTCTGGTCATACGTCATCATGTATGAATCCGTCAGACTTTGGTGTGATCATGTGTAGACAAGTCTGTGTGTTAGGAAAGTCCATCGAAAGTCCGCCGAAAGTCTGTTGGATAGACCGTTGGACCAGTCCAGTCGAAAAGTCCGCTCGTGTGTATGCGGCATAAGTATGCCTGTAAAGTGGTGTATCTGTACCATGTATAGAACCTGCTGCAGCAAAAATTAACATTTATAAAGAAAAAAAATTACATTTAAATTGCTGGCAATACAATAACATTGCTGGCAATACCCGGGGGTCCTAGTAGATGACAGGCTCAGCAATGACATGCAATGCCAAGCTCCTGCAAGCAAAGCCAACAGAATATTGGCATGCATTAAAAAGGGGATTAACGCCAGAGATAAAATGATAATGATATGCCATCCAGTTCTGGGCACCAGTCCTCAGGAAGGATGTGCTGGAACTGGAGAGGGTTCAGAGTAGGGCAACAAAGCTAATAACGGGATTGGAGGACATTAGTTATGAGGAAAGATTACAAGCAGAGAACGTTTTCTCTCTGGAGATGATACGCTTGAGGGGGGATATGATTTCAATGTACATATACCATACTGGTGAACCCACCAATAGGGATAAAACTTTTCCGCGAAAGGGAATTTAAAAAGACATGAGGCCGTTCACTAAAATTAAAGCGGTTTAACCTTAAACTGCATAGAGGGTTCTTTACTGTAAGTACAGTAACGATGTGGAATTCTCTTCCACAAGCAGTGGTTTCAACAAGGAGCATAGATAATTTCAAAAAACTATTAGAAAGGCACCTAAAGGACCATAGCATACAGGGATATACAATGTAATATTGACATAAAAGCACACACACAGGTTGGACTTGTGTCTTTTTTCAACCTCACCAACTATGTAACCAATGTAACTAATACAAAAACGTAAAAAAAAAAAAAAAAAAAGGTGTGGGGTCCCTCCAAAATCCATACCAGACACTTATCCAAGCATGCAGCTCGGCAGGTCAGGAAAGGGGGATGAGTGAGCGCCCCCCCAAACCATACCAGGCCACATACCCTCAACATGGGGGGGTGCTTTGGGGCAGCTCTGCCCCCCCACCCCAAAGCACCTTGTACCCATGTTGAGGGACAAGATCCTCTTCCTGACAACCCTGGGCTATGGTTGTGGGGGTCTGCAGGCAGGAGACTTATCAGAATCTGGAAGATTCCTCCAGATCCAACCCCCCTTATGTGAATGAGTATGGGGTACATAGCACCCCTACCCAGTCAACAAAGAGGTGTCAAAAAGAAATAAAAACACACACAGTTTTTGACAATTCCTTCATTAAAAATGAAAAAAAACAATGTCCCCCAATGTGGATCGATCGTCAATCACGACAATGATGCCACCTCCGGACCCGAAAAAAGAAGAAAAAACCTTCGCCCGTGACAAAGGCTGACTGCCATATGCCTGCTCTGGCATCTGACAATTCTTGAACAGGTAAGGGGCAGAGCCACCTGGCGACATCACCTGGTGGCACCGCACCCGAGTGACGTCAATGATCGGTGTATGCTTTTTTTTTTCCTTTTTTCGGGGTCCCGGAGGGGGCGGCAGCATTGTGATTGATGGTGGATCTACATCGAGGGACATTTTTTTTTTTAATAAAGGAATCATCAAAAACTGTGTGTGTGTATTTTTATATATTTTTTTAATTTTTCTGGTGAATGGGTAGGGGTACAATGTACCCCTACTTATTCACATGGGGGGCTGGGATTTAGGGGCCCCCTTGTTAAAGGGGGAGTTCAGATTCCATAAAGTCCCCCACAACCACAGCCCAGGGTGTGGGAAGGAGGCCCTTGTCCGCATCATTCACAATGGGGGGGCTGGGATCTGGGGGCCCCCTTGTTAAAAGGGATTCCAGATTTCAATAAGACCCCTACAACCACAGTCCAGGGTTCTGGGGAAGAGGTCCTTGTCACCATCAACATGGGGACAAGGTGCTTTAGAGTGGGGGTGTCAGAGCCCCCCACCCCCAAAGCACCCCCCACGTTGAGGGCATGTGGCCTGGTATGGTTTAGAATGGGGGTGCTCCCTTGTCCCCCCTTTCCTGGCCTGTTGGGCTGCATGCTCAGATAAGGGTCTGTTATGGATCTTGGGGGGACCCCACACCGTTTTTTTAATATTTTGGCATGGGGCTCCCATTAAAATCCATACCAGACCCAAACGGATTGGGGGGTCCCCCACGCCATTTCACATATTTATATTGCTGACAATGTTTTTTTTAAATGGGCTTTCCCGCTGACAGCTGATGACTCATCCGTTGTTAAGGATGCATCAGCCCGCTCCTTAACAACCAGCTATTCATTATGCTTAGAATGCACTGTGCAGTGGAAATTCTCTGTGCACTGTGCAAATTCGCGTGTTTGGGTGTTCACCGGGAACTGGCGATGTGTCGGGCCAAACTTTTGCTCGGCCTTAACTGTTCACCCAACACTACAATATAACTATATCAAACCATATTAAACATTTGCCGACCGCAATACATATATATATGTTGCAGTTCGCAAGTGGTTTACCGGTATTATGGCTGAAGATATCAGCCATAACCCCAGTATTATTTTTTTCAGCCGGCAGTTGGCTTTCTCTTAAAAGCGTTCAGAGCGGCTCATTGGCCGCTGGAGTGCTTTCAGAAGCAGCACCCGCCAGTATCTCTCGGGATTACTGTTTCCGCCAGCTTGCCCGAGGAAAGATCCGACAGTGCCGCTGGCTGGTCACAGAGGCAATCAAAAAGTAGATAGTCTCTTTGATTGCCTCTATGGCCTTGGAGGACCAGAGCAACGTCATTACGTGACTTCCGATCCAGGGTGGAAGTAAATAATTATTTTTTTTTTGATCTTTGCTTTCCAAGGTCTATTTGACCCCAGATCTGTTAATAAAGGTGACCTGTCATCCTTATTTCTATTAAAAGGGATGTTTACATTCCTTGTAATAGGAATAAAAGTGCTAAAAAAAATTAAAGGGACAGTGTAAAAAATAAAAAATAAAATAAATAAGAAAAAATGGTTTAAAGCGCCCCCATCCCTCCATGCTCGCACGCAGAAGTGAACCCATACATAACGCGCGCACACGCGTGTGAGGTATCACCATGAACATTACAGCGAGAGCAATAATTCTAGCACTAGACCTCCTCTGTAACTCTAAACAGGTAACCTGTAAAGGCATTTAAAATGTCACCTATGTAGATTTTTAAGTACCATAGTTTTTCACTATTACACGAGCATGCACAATTTTAGTGTGACATGTTAGGTATCTATTTACTTGGTGTAACATCATCTTTCATAGCATACTAAAAATTGGGGTAAATATTGTGTTTTGTTTTGTATTTTAATTCATTAAAATGTATTTTTCCTAAAAAAACAGCTGCGCAAATACCGTGAGACATAAAAAAGTGCAACAATCGCCATTTCATCCCCTAGGGTCTCTGCTTAAAAAAATATATAATGTTTGGGGGTTATAAGTCATTTTCTAGCAAAAAATACTGATTTAAACTTGTAAACAAAAAGTGCCAGAATAGGCTTGGTCTTCAAGTGGTTATTATCTTATAAGGAAATATTGATAGTGTAAACTCAATACATGCAATAACCTAAAAATATATAAAAATGTATGTAGCAATAACTCACGGTGGAGCTGCTGGTTTAAGCGGGCTGTTACCGTCACCTTCTTTACCTTTATTTCACCAGAACCGGGTCTAGGGTCCCGTTGAGTTTACCATAAACAATGTAGGCACCGGACTCTTGAATATCTTTTCCAATGCTTTAATAAACATAAATTGAAGGAAGTAGCAGGAAAGAGGTAGAAGGAAAGTTGCAGGGAAGCTCAAATAACTTTTCTTAATGTTCTTTGTGTACCATTAGGGATTGAAAACTTGTAGCTGAATATACTCTCTCTGTAGAGTTGAATCTTTGCCCACCTGGATAGGCCTCCCCCGCCAACCCAGCAGCCAGTGCGCAGCACGAACAAAAGTCTCTGCCACAGACTTGATTGAAACAAAACCCTTACGATCCTCTGCCATGGGATGTATTGGTTTACGATTAACAACGAAACACAGCACTAGGACCTTTAAGCCAACCCGGTAGTACTATGCGGTAGGATTACTTTAGGATACGTCCTCCAACTGAGTCACCAGGACCCTCTCCAGACCAGCACTCTGCATGATCCTTCCATGACGGGTCCTCCCCTGGGATCTTCTCAGTTGTCCAGCTTCTTCACACAGGATAGACAGCCCAGGACCATTCCTCTGCCGCTGTGGTAGACCCCAGACAAGCCCCACCCACCCACCACAGCGCCGTGGGGCTCCAGATCGGAGACCCACGAGGTAGTACTCTTAGTGCATACCTAACGCCCAGGAGGGCCAGCAGGTGGATGGAAAAAAAAACCCTAAACATGGCATCTGTCCCATAAATACCCTCTCCCAGAATGCAACTCGGAGGACCACCTCCACTCGGAGGAGCACCTATACACTTCAACGTGTTGCCTTTCCAACACTGGCCCATAGTAACAACGACACCCACAGGCACAGTGTGAAATTACATGCAACTTAGCCGAGCTGGAACAGAGGCAAATCTGACTATGTATGAACAGATAACCCACTAAATTTACCTATCAGCAGTAGATTAAAAATCTACCAGCGCTACATGTAAAACCAAATATATACACAAATAAAATGTAATGTGTCAAAAGCACTCAAGCATTAAAGCATGTATAATATAACACCATATGCTACACCATAGAAGAGTGTATATCCATACAGATGGACAAATGTGTATATGGACAATGATACACTAGATGCTTAAATATTTCAAAAACACTAAAACTTAAAAGTGTATGTGATATAACTCAGTACTCCACTCTCAAATGTACATATGGGCAATTAAATAAACAAGCATAAATAAAAATATGTAATTTAATATTGCAAACAAAAATAGTAAAGATGAATAAAGCAAAAACAGTTCCATAAATATCCTGGTAAGCAGTCCAAAATCAAGATGGAAAATCCCAAAGAAAAAGAAGAAACACTTCAAAGTGTGAGATGGAGAGCATTCAGTGCAGAAGGAATAGAGAGTGCCAGGAAATCATATCAACCAAATGTAAGGTAAACTCCTCACCAGACACACTGATCCCACATAGAGATCATGAAGCGCCTTGCTGACCCACAGCACAAAATATTCAGACACGCACCCCATCTAGGTATAATCCTGTGTAAGTGTGCTCAGCACAGAGGAGTTAAAGTGGAATTAAACTCAAAGGCATAATTTGTACCTATAGGTAAGCCTATAATAAGGCTTACCTATAGGTACTGTAAATATCTCCTAAACATGACCCATTTAGGAGATATTTACATTACATGCAGCCGATGACATCGCTATGTGCCCTAAATGATGGCTCCCCCACACATGTGCGGGAGTGACATCATCGCGGCTCCGGCCAATCACACAGCCGGAGTCCATGGATCCGGAAGGAAGACGGGTGAAGATGGACGCTGCCTCCAGCGATTACATCGCATCGCTGGAGGGCTTTGTTTTCAAAAGGTTTCACATAATGTGCTAGTATGCGATGCATACTAGCACGTTATACCTTTACCTTGCAGGTACGAAATAAAATAATAAAACACCCATCGGTTTTCAACCACTTTAAAAGAAAAAGGGACCACCATCGTGCAGTATGTTAAAAACAAGGGCTTTTATTATGATAATGTACTTACAATAGGAAGACAATCACAGGCATATAACAAAAGATGAGCACCGCCATATTCCCGTCAGTGTGCGTGATAATGTCACGTGTTCGGCCCCGCTTTAACGCATTTCACTGTAAACAGTGTCTTCAGAGAATAAAGGCATGAGGCATAGAGGCAGTTTGAGTGTTTTTGACATATTTGAGCATCTAGCATATCATTGTCTATATACACATTTGTCCATCTGTACAGATACACTCTTCTATGTTTATCTTTATTTGGAAAGTAGAATATGGTGTTATATTAAACATGCTTTAATGCTTGAGTGATTTTGACACAGTTAAGCATATAGCACAATTTTCTGTTTATATTTGTTTTTCAATTTTTATATTTGTTTAGGTTATCAAATGTATTGCGCTTACACTATCAATATTTTCATTATAAGATAATAATATGGTTTGATATAGTTATATTGTATGCACTATTGCGCTTTGGAATTTTAAAGAGACAGCGCGCTCATTTTTCTTGAAGTAATTGTTTTACATCTAGTATCTAGATTGTGTAATGGATGCAGCAGTCTTTATTTATATTCTGTTTTTGCTAGTGCAAGGAAATAATTTGATTTGTTTTTACTATAGTGGGAAAAAAATTACATAGATCCTGTGGTTAGTAGGAGGTATAATGCGCCATCATTGGTATTAGTGGTAGGAATTGTGCCCCATTGCGGGTTTCAGTGGGAAGAAATATTGCCCCATCACTGATGCTAGTAGGAGGAATAGTGTCCCACTGGTGTCAGTAGGAGAAATAATGACCCATCATTGGTGGCAATGGGAGGAATAACTCCTCATGCTCCAAGGGTTATATAAAAGCAAAGAACTGTGTCAGATCTGCACGTATTTGGATGGTGGAGATGCATTTGAACATCTGTTGGGTCTTTATTGTTGTCTGTGCCCCTGTTAGGGAGATTCCCCCTCTCTATTTGTCCTGTTTGCCATTTTCATTGAAAGTGAAAGTAAAACAAAATCCCAAATTTTGAGTTGTCCCCAGAATAGTAATAGAGTGGAAATTTTTAAATGGGGACACTGGTTCTGGTGACCTGGGGGGCACCAAGGAATTCCTTTAATTTGTAGGGATTTCCTCTAACTTCCTGTTTTGGCTATGGGACAGGAAGTTAACCTCCCTGGCGGTATGATTATTTCGGATTTTAGGTGCTGAAAGCGGTACCATTATTTTGCATGGAAATTTGGCGTTTTATATTGTAGGTCTGTAAATCTTAACAATAACACACTTAAATCTGTCCAAACCAGAGTCTAGTAGATATCCCGGGTATGATAAAGTTTGAAACACAAAAACATAAATTATAATATAATAAATAAAAATAAATAATTAAAAAAAATTTAAAAAAATTGTAATAAAATAAATTTCCCCACAATTCACTATCGCTCAATTCTGCAAGTGTTCTAATTTACTATCGCTGTTTTCTAGCTGGTCTAAAGCCACTTTTGACGTAAAGGGACACTTTTTGGTTGCTATGGACAATCTCCAGTTTCCAGGCAGAAAGAACAGTGTATATCATGTAAAACTGCATGCAGGGCATGGGCCAGAGCACTGGGGACAAAAGGGATGTGAAATCATTTCATACAGTACTGTAATCTGTAAGATTACAGTACTGTATGTGTTATGATTTTGACAGTTTTTTGAATTTGCCGCCAGGCTCCGCCCCCGTGCGTCGCGCCGCTCGCAGGAAACGGAGCCTGGCACGGAGAGGCTTCGGAGGAGGACGGAGCCCTCGGACACTGCGGGGGACATCGCAGGATCCCGGGGACAAGGTAAGTAACGCCGCCCCAGGATCCTGCAATGCGATCCCGAGTGTGGCTCGGGGTTACCGCTAATGGTACTGAATTTTAACCCCGAGCCACACTCGGGAAAACCGCCAGGGAGGTTAAGGTAAACCTTCCCAATGAGACACAGATAACTAAAAAAAAAAAAAAAAATAACAAAAAATAAAAATCTTGCAGGGGTTATAACCCACCCTTACTTTACTTTGCTTTACTTTAGAGCAAATAGACTCTGCACCTTGCAAGTTGCTCCAGGGCTTAGTAAATGAGGTAAAGCTTCACTTTACTGAGAATACCCAATCACATCACATCACACAGCAGCGCTCCCCCTCATTTACTAAGCTCTGGAGCAACTTCACTTACAAAGTTCTCAGTCTATGGGGTTGATTTACTAAAGCTGGAGAGTGCAAAATCTGGTGCAGCTCTGCAGAGATGCCAATCAGCTTCCAGGTTTTATTGTCAAAGCTTAACTGAACAAGCTGAAGTTAGAAGCTGATTGGCTACCATGCACAGATGCACCAGATTTTGTACTTTTCAGTTTTAGTAAATCATCCCCTATGTGCCTTTAGTAAATCCACCCCATCACTTTTAGTAAATCCACCCATTACATGTAGTAAAATCTATCTATTTTCTCTTGTATTTTTTCCAGATTTTCAGAGACCTTTTTTTTGTGTATATACAAGCATATAAATCATTTGCTGCAAAAAACCTCCCAATCACTTCAAACATAATACAATGTACACGCATATCACAACGGTAAAACATGTAATATGTAGTGGGGATATTTTACTTTTTTACAATTACTTTTAGAGATATCTTCCCACTGACAAGTTCCCATTGACATAACTGATATTTTTAGTCATGGGGTAATTCTTCCCTATGACCACCAGTGTAAGGAGCATTCTTCCCACTAACCATCACACTAATGTATCATGAGTTTTAGATTTTAGCAGGGGTTTCCTGATACTGGAAAGTTATTTAAAGGGTTCCTCTGTGTTGAAAACATTTAGAAAGGCTGCTTGAAAGTGTAACTAACAGAACTTTTTTTCCCGTCCTGCTAGTGCACCGCTCCAGTGTGAAAGCCCCCGGGCTTTCACACTGGAGACACAGCAGTGGCTGTTTCGGGTCAGTTTGCAGGCACTATTTTTAGCGCAATAGCGCCTGCAAACCACCCCAGTGTGAAAGGGGTCTTAGTTAAACTTTAAGTAAAGATAAAATATCTTTATAAATGTCAAATATTGAATGAAAATAGTACCAAAAATCACACACATATATAAAAACCCTTCTTCCACCAATAAAAAAAGACAACATTGTAGAAGAACAGTATTTACATACAGTATGTGTGTGATTTTTTTTTTATACTATTTTCATTCAATATTTGACATTTATAAAGATATGTTGTATTTACTTCATTTAAGTTAGTTGTTTCTGATATGCAACTGTCCTGTGAAAGCAGCTTCCCTTTGACTGGTATTCTAGTCACCTTTTTTCTTTTGTGAATATGCTGCAGGGACCGCGCTGACTTAGTGAGTTGGCATATTTCTACAGTAAACCATTTTGCCTCATTATTAGCAATAAAAATTGACAAGGGTTCTAATTCTTCTCCACTGTATCCATCCCACTGGATATTGCATTAGATATGAAATACTGCATGGTTTCATGAGATAAATACCGCATGTGATATTTTAGAAGGTTGTTTTTTTTTGTAAATGCTGAAAAACGTTTTGAAAAACACTAAGTGGTATTTTACCGCATTTCTTAAAGCAGTAGATACTGCGGAGCCCAATGATTTTATCCTGCTTAGACAGTTTAGTTAGATGTTTTTTGCTGGCTAGTTTACAAGTGTGCTGGGATCCCCTTTGTATTGATATATATATATATATATATATATATATATATATATATATATATATATCTATAGTATATATAGATGTATATATATATATATATATATATATATATATACATCAATATCAGTATATATACAGTATATATGTATATATATATATACATTATGTATACAGTATATATATGTATTTACTGCAAATGCTACAATTTGTTTGATAATAAGAATTCTGGCAGCAAATTTCACAGTGCACACATTTCACTTTCAAACATCTGGACTTTCTAGAAATCATTACATTATCTAAAGATGATGCTGTAGTATGTATATTTTAAAAAATCATTAGAGGTGCACAGTTATTCTACAAGACATCATTATTGTCAGAATATGGAATAAACTCACCAGGAGGTTTTAACAAAAGAGTATTTACATAGAAAGAAAATATCTGAATGATTTTCTGTCACTGCAGTCTTCAAAAGAAGAATTTTCAACACAAGGATCATTTTATTTATGACATGAGAGAGTAAATTAGCAAAAACAGAAAAAGAGTGGACATTTATTTTTATAATTGTTACACATTAATTTATCATTAAACCCATCTTTAACTACACGCCTGCTGTAATAAATGTAATAAGGAGAACTTTGAGAGCAGCAGTAATATCTTAGAAAATATAATGTGAATATGTAGCTAGGTACCTAATACATATAATATATTATTTCTTTAAAACTGCACCAAGCATTCAGTATGAATTAGCTTATCAAGTGCTAAAAATAATAAAAAAAAATCAGACATTCATCTTGCCTTGATAAAATTGTTGCGTTATGGGTCTTTTTGTCAACTATGCTCTCAGAAATATTAAAGGATGTGCAGGATTAGTAGATAGATAGATTAGGTACTTTTTCTTCTTTTGCTATAGTTTTTTTTCAAACAAGTTTTAATTTTTGTTGCAGGATAGAATTTCAAATGATAAAACATGAGTTTAAACATATTTTGCATTTCAGAATTCAAATTGACTATTTTATTAAGATCATACTGAACAAAATTAATCATTTTTTCCTCAAACATGTTTTTTTTATATTGCTAAATCATTAAAGTAAATATATATTTTTTTCAATGAAGTGATTACAAGTAAGTACTTATTATATATAAAATGTATAATACCTTATTATTACCTTTCTGAAATTTTGGCTTAGTTTAATAATTAGTAGCAAAATAATAAAATGATATATTAAAAAATGTATAAAATGAACAGTCCCCAAACGTCAAAGTATTTGATCAAAGCAGGTAAAAAAAAACTAAAAAAACACCAGGAGACACCAAAACCAACACATTTTACAGGCATTTGTACATAAGTATGACGTCATGCTTCCTATATTTTGCATAAAATGTTTTCATATTTATTGTGGGGGCTGTATTTTAAGACTAAGTTGTTCCTGGCTTATTTGAATATTAGCACACGTTGTTAGAGGATCCTCACCATCTGGCATTAACCATGTTAGGTCTATCATGAAAACATATTTTTATATGCAGACCTACCTTTGGCATGTACAGTTTGCCAAGAGTGTAATTAAAAATGAATGAATATTACATGAGATATACAGCAATTCCTCTACCCTCAATGTCCATGGTTGTGTAAAGAAATTACTGATCAAGAGAACAACCACTAAAAATTTAACACAAACGATGGATTTAAAGAGGGCAGAGTTTTTATACCTAGTAAAAGAGATACAGTTACAATGTTTATACATCAATTTATACAATTTGCATGTCATTTCTTACATTTTTATCATTATTTAAGCCTATTAAACAGGGCCGTCTTTAACGTAGGGCAAACGGGGCACCTGCCCAGGGCCCAATCTTTGTTGGGGGGCCTAAAGCATTGAGCCCGCACTACCGCTCATTGGGGCCCCGATGATGGCTTTGCAGAGCACACAGAGGACACGGGAGGCTGTATTCCTGAGCTAGCCAGCAGAGAAGTGGGTGGGGCCGGGAGCTCCACTGACACTCTGACACTGCCCCATGTAGCCTGTATGCTCGGAACAGAGCGGCTTTAATGAAAGTAGTGATCGGAGTGGGAACGTCAGTAGAGCTCCCGGCTCCGCCCCTCTATACTGGCTGGGGAATACAGAGGTCTGGGGGCGGGGCCACTGATGCTCTCACTCTGCCTCATGCCTGTTTGCTCAGGGGGGAGCAGTTGTAGTGAGAGTAGAGAGTGGAAGCCTGCCCCCGGACCTCTGGCTGTGGGCAGTTTGCTCGGATGGCCAGGTATGTCCTTACACCAATAAAATGCCCGACTGCTGAAACTCTGAGCTGTGTTATTCAACTGTTTGTGTCACATTCACTGCCCTCTCCATTGCTTGACCTCATGCTGATAGTACACTGTTATTTGTAAAGGGTTAGATCCTTAAAGGGTAAGTTCACCTTTACAGAAAAAGCTATAAGGTTAACTTACACAGGACCCCCCCCCCGGTCCCGCTGACCTGGACCATGGCAATCTCCCGTTCTGAGCTCCGGTTTATCCACATCAGGAGCCTGGGGCTTAGATTGCCACGGTCCAGGTCAGCGGGACCAGGGGAGCAACTGTCAGACCTTTTGTGACTACTAATTCTCAGAATAGAAAAAACTTCACAAACGCATGTCTGCAGCAAACCACAAATACCCATGCACATAATCCCTAAAGTTGGATACACACTCTACAACTTTTGTTGTTAGATTTCCTTTAGATTTGCCTTCAACTATGTAGTGCAAGGGCCTGCCTGATTGCATGCAAATTGAAAGCTTAGGTTTGACCTCATATTATATGGTTTTGGTAAATCTAAAGGAAAAAATCTAAAGAAAGTTCTATAGTGTGTATCCAGCTTAACAGTTTTGCAAACTGGATGTCTTGCGCAGGCATAGACTGTGGAGTTGACTTATCAAAGGCAAATAGACAGTGCACTCTGCAAGTGCAGCTGCTCCAGAGCTTAGTAAATAAGCAGAAGCTTTGCTGACTTCCATCATCTAATCATGTGCAAGCAAAATGCTGTTTTTTTTTCCTTGCATGTAATTGGGTATTCTTTGCAAAGTAAATCTTTACTTCATTTACTAAGCTCTGGAGTAAATGCAAAATACACTGTCTATTAGCCTTCAGTAAATCAACCCCTGTGTTAACACTGAGACCAAAACAACATGGTTTAAGACTGATATAAACCTAATGACATCCAATTTTCTAAAGCATTGTGTATCATCTACAGTCAGTTTCTGATGCATTTCATGGTTATGTCCATGTAACACTGGAAGCTTTCTGACAGGAAGAGGGAGCAAATGGAATACCACACCTATGTGCTACAGTTTCTTCATTGTCCAGTCACAGAATGTGGTAGATCTAAGTCCAGGCTGCATTATTCAACTAAAAAAGATAAAAAGAAGAGGACGCACCAGCCTTGTGCATCCCAAGTATCCCAAGATAATTTATAAATAAAAACAATTAGAAAAACAATTAGAAAAAATACTCACAAACATGTGTAAAATGACTGCTTGTCTCCACTGACACCTACAGATATGACAAGATAGGACAAATCTCCTCACAGAACAGAGACTTCCTCCAGCTCCTCCCCCTTCACGCTAACGGGTCAACTGACTTTCTTTCCTGGTTTCCACCCCGTGTGCCCACGTTCCATCTGCATTATTCAACTGCAGTGACCTCACAGGGAGGGCAGAACCTGGCTTTGCTGTGTAGCATTGAGGGTAACAGATCACAGGAACAACTAAAGAGAATGGGAAAAGAAAGGGATGCCTGTTTTAAGGCCCCGCTTCCTTCATGGGATCGTGATGGTTAGAAGTTTCAAGTCCCCCATTAAGTCAAGTTCAGGGGGGGACTTGTGATAGGTCAGGGAGGGCAGGTGGTTAGGAAACCTTCTGGAAGGCAAAGAGTCAGCTGTGATAGGTCAAGAGAGGTCAGATGACCCCTTGGAAGCTTCCAGAAGCAGGCTGAGCCCCTATTTAAAGGGGTAGCAGAAGGGAGTTTTTGCCAGTGGCCAGAGAATCTGGAAGAGCTCCCCCGTCACAGCCTTTTTATGTGGTGGGTCCCTATCAGTTTTAGGAAGGGGACAGTTATTTGAGCTGGTGTTAAGTGTATTGTGCAGCTCAAGTCTTAGTGGTTGGGCTGGTTTTTTGGTTTTAACAGTTTTAAAAGATTTCTAGTTTTTAAAAGAAAAAATATATGATGAATTACTGTATATGCTCGAGTATAAGCCGAGTTTTTCAGCACATTTTTTATGCTGAAAACCCCCCTTCCTTTGGCTTATAGGAAAAAAGGAAATGCAGCTCACAAACACTCTTGCTCTGGAATGACACCGCCCTAGTAGGAACTGGTTCCAGGTGCTGGCTTTACTGGTTTGCAGTGAGGTAGAAAGAAATCCTGGATAGCAGCACTCTGGGATAAGGACATCTTTATTTCAATAAAATCCAACAATACAGTCAATTGCAGAGACGTACAGGGTGGTAGACTGCTAGCAGTCTACCACCCTGTACGTCTCTGCAATTGACTGTATTGTTGGATCTTATTGAAATAAAGATGTCCTTATCCCAGAGTGCGACTATCCAGGATTTCCCTCGGCTTATACTCGAGTGAGGGTCCCATTTAAGAAAAAAAAGTCCAGAAAATGGAGCTGAAAAAGCGGCGGAGCCATCCCGATGTGTGCCGCACATGTATCATCCCAGCACGCCCCTATCAGTTTCCCCTCCCTCCTGCTCTTCTCACAAGTGTTATGTGCAGCCTCCCCAGTGCCTGGTAGCGTGATCTCATGCTGTGTGTCAGAGATCTGAATCGCCATGCAGCCGCTGTATAGATGTCCCGACTCCTAGACCGCCTCTTGTGATAAACGGCACACTGATCCAATGCTAGGAATCATTGTGCCGTGTGTCATAGGAGGCAGGACATCGTTACAGTGGCTGAACGGCGATTCAGATCCAGCTCTGACACACAGCATGACATTGCATTACCAAGCACTGGCAGGCTGTACCTCATAGGCACTGGTAGGCTGTACCTGATGGGCACTGGTAGGCTTTACATGATGGGCACTTGCAGGCTGTATCTCATGGGCACTGGTAGGCTGTACCTGATGGGCACTGGTAGGCTGTACATGATGGGCACTAGTAGGCTGTACATGATGGGCACTGGTAGGCTGTACCTGATGGGCACTGGCAGGCTGCATTTCATGGGCACTGGTAGAATGTATATTATGAGCCCTAACACAGACTGCTCTATGCAAACAGTCATGTCATCACAAAAACATTTAACCTACTGATGCCTCACTTAATGTAATTTTATTGGTATCTATTTTTATTTTTTAAATTTATCAGTAGCTGCTGCATTTCCCACCCTAGGCTTATACTCGAGTCAATGCGTTTTCCCAGTTTTTTGGGGTAAAATTAGGTGCCTTGGCTTATATTCAAGTCGGTCTATACTCGAGTGTATATGAGTTGTACATATATTGTGAAAACCAATAAATAAGGTTGTGCCCATTTTCAATCCAAAGTGGTGTCAGTTGTTTTATTATTTGCATGTTTGGAGTTCATGCTGCCTGCGGTCCCATTACAAGTCATTTTGCAGGTAAGTCAGTTATTATAAATTCAGGTATCCTTACAATACAACATAAAGAGTAGCTTTTCATATATGCGTAAAGAACGTTGCAGCCCTGCAGTATTTAACTTAGTTCTCCATGACCCCCTTAAAGTAAACAAGCAGAAATGTCTCTGGTGAAAGGCAGCATTGATTTTTGCACTTGGCAATGGACTCCATGGTAACAGGCAACAGTTTTTGATAACATGGTAATATGCTAGCAGTATCCCTGTTTAAAGCTGATCTGTAATTATCAATGAAGTTATATTTGTATTTTTGATTACTAGTTTTGCTTTGAAATGTATTTATTATTTATTACCTTGAATTCCAAGGCATATCTAAATATACCTACGATGTCCTCTGTAGTTTAGGAGAGTACAGTCACCCACGCACCTCCAACCTTCAGCCAAAGCAATATTTAATTTAAAGAGTAACTCTATTTTCCTGAGGAAAAAAATAGCAAATAAAAAAATGACAATATAGCATATACAATTGCAACACAAGTCATATTGTAATTGAATGTTATTAAAAATTACTTTTCCTTTTCAATCTTCAGTCTTCAATCTTCAGTTCTGCAATGCAATATGACTACCTGGAGGTGTTCTGTACACAGCATGAGAATAACAAAAGGTAGGAATTTGCAACAAAGTTTGTTTAAAGCTTTCTAATGTACATAGATAACCCAAAGGGGAATGTTTTTTTCTCAACAAAACTGGAGTTACTCTTTAAGTTCCATGTAGTAGGCGTTACTGAGTGGATGGAGCATAACTTGTGTGCTTACCTGAATCTTTCCTCCCAGATAGGTTCTGTTTTACTCTAAAGCCTCGTACACTACACACGATCGTATTTTTCGCCAATAAAACCGTGGAATTTTGTCTGAAGGGCGTTGGCCCAAACTTGTCTTGCATTCACACGGCCACACAATTGTTGGCCAACAATTATGAACGTAGTGACGTACTAGAGGTACTACGTGGTTTTTCAGCTCTTTAATGCCACCCTTTGGGCTCCTTCTGCTAATTTCGTATTAGTAGAAGTTTGGTGAGCGTTGATTCACGCTTTTTAGTTTGCGCTTTTTATTTCACGCTTTTCATTTCACGCTTTTCATTTCGCGCTTTTCAGTTTGTGCTTTGCAGTTTGTTTCCGAATGGCCGTTCGTCAACCAGACATGTTGCAGAATCGGAGGAGATGTTATTTATTATTGGCCTTGTCATTGGCATTATTTTTTTGGTTGAATAATGATTTGATTTGGTATATTTTCTATATTTTTGGATGCATAGAATGCACTTTTTGGTTAAGTTCTATTGGCAGTGTTATTGGCAGATAGCATGTCTAGCTTTATTTGTTTTCTTTTTTTAATGCACAATAAAAAAAATTGTGGAGAATAATACTTGGCTATGTGTTTTACTTCAAATGACAGTTTGGGAGTAGGCAGGTACATTTAAAAAATACAATGTAAAATTAACAAGGGACACCAACATAGTTGTATCTTTGATATAAAAAACTACGAGATAATGGTGTTGTGGTAACTTGACCAAAAAAATACAAAAAATAATAATATTATTCTTGATATGACTAGAAACCAAAAGCCTTTGAAAATTCGTTTGCAATAACTCCATCAGTATCACCAGCAAAACAGCTTCATTATTATCCCATTAAAGAAGAGAATGTGTGCTGCATTTCGAGATTTCATAGTTTGCCACGTCACGAATGTTAATTCTCCATTCCGAACGCTAGTTTACAAGAGCGACTGCTTCTGGCTCATCCTTGCTTCCGAGCATGTGTGTTTGTACTTTGGACTTTTGCTCGACGGACTTGTGTACACAAGCTCGGAAAATCCGACAACACACATTTGTCCGCGGAAAATTTGAAAAACTGCTAGACAACATTTGTCCGCGGAAAGTACGACAACAATTGTCCAATGGAGCATACACACGGTCGGATTTACTGCCAACAGACGGTCATCAAACATTTCCCGTCGGAAAGTCCGTTTGTGTGTACGCGTGTGTTGTGGCACAAGCCAATTGCTAAAATAGAAACTAAAGCCAGTGAAAGATAAGGAATTAGCATAATTAGATTTTCAGAAAAAATGCTAGCCTAACTGCATTACAGGGCATTTTCTAGATTACTGAATTTGAGCTTTAATATAACTAAGTTATTTTTATAAATATTGTGTTATTAAAAACAGAATAAAAATTGGTGTTTAAACAAAAATGTGCAATTTTTCTCTCAATGTTCCATATTACTCCCTAAAGCTACTTACACGGGTTCTATGGGCAATGTAGCTTGTTTTTGAAGCAGAGTGTAAGGATTGGCATAAGCGAATGTGTAAAAGTTCTATAATAATTGAAATACAGGAAAGTAATATATTTCAGAAGCATTAGATTCTAAATAAAATATCCTAATAGCTCTGCATGTTCCTAATGTCTTTAGTGAACAATTCACTCAGGAAATGTATTTATTGTTCATACATTTTTTCTATATTTCATGAGAATGCTGTTAATGAAAAAAAAAAAAAAACAGAGAGCACAGTATCACCAAATAGTTCTAGCTTTGCTATTAGGAAGTCCTTGGCAGCCATTTCTTTATCCTTTTAAAACTTGTGACATCTGTGCTCTGCAATAAGTTCTCTATGATAAGTAGACCTTTACTGGAAGCCTTTTAGGTTTAATAATGCCAAGGTGAACAGAATTTGAGGGCGTGAAAAATCATTAGAGCAGAACAGTTATTTCAAAAGCATCACTATTGTCAGAATATGGGGTTTGCTCTGCAGGAGGTTCAGCAGAAAATTATTTACATAGCTGCCATTATCCAAATGATTTTCTGTCAGTTGAGTCTTCAAAAGAAAAAGTTGCAACACTAAATCTGAATATGTGTATTAAGTGAAGAATGATTGGTAAATAATCATGGGAAATCTGGTTCTTTGGTGAAATATCAGCAGAGTGACAGCAATGGAGAAGGGAAAGAAAGCTATAGCTTACTAAGAAGGTAACATGATATTCTTTAATTTGGATGCAATTTAAAAATAACAATCAAATAGTTTTAAAATGATCCCCAAGCTAATTATAAAAATGTAAATGTGCTACCTGCTAATGTTAGACCGGAGATATTGTAACTATGCTTATGTCTTAAAGTGCACTCTCATTGAAGTGAGCTTTATGTAGACCATTGAAACACACTGAGCAAGCTTTTCAATGTCTTTCTAGATTGATTGCAGTATCTTTTAATAAATCTATACTGTTCAACCCTCCTGTCTGAGTGCTCCAGAAGGTGATGCTAGTTATTAAGTAACATACTAGTTTGTGGGGTGTGAGCAAATGTAAACACAGCACAAGATATTGAGTTTGATTTATAAAAGGAAGGCTGTACACTTTGCAAGGCATGTTAACTTTGTAAGGGGAGTTTCCCTTTTTCCTTATAAAACAGGTAAAGCTCAGGCAAGCAAAAATACTGATTTTTATTTTCCTTACATGAAAGTGTGTACTCTTTGCAAAGTGAATTATATATATATATATATATATATATATATATATATATACACATTGCAAGTGGTTTGTCGGGATTATTGGCTGAAGATATCAGCCATAACCCCTGTATTCTTTTTTTTCAGCCGGCAGCTGGCTTTCTCTAGAAAGCATTCCAAATGGCTCAAATGCCTGCCTTAAATAAATATAGTAAATATTGATTCAGGAATTAAAAACGATTTACTAGTAATGACATTAAATGTTCATCCATGTGTTTGGACTAAGGTTTAAAATTACAAATAACAATACAAAAGGGTGAAAATACTAAGTTTACAATAAAAATATACACACAAACACACATCTGCTCCTTCTCATAATGCAAGTTTATGGGTCGGCTGATTGCAAAGCGAAAATGTTTAGCTCCTCAGCAAATTCTCATTCCAATATTTTGTTTCTATGAAACACTTGCATGATGACACAAAACAATATGAATGCGACTACTCTGTTGTTAACTTGGTTGACGTCATTGAATACATGCTAACTTGTCTATTAAAACAGTAGGACAGTTGAAGTTTAAAGTAAACAAAGGATATACTGATCTTGTGCTTGTTTTATCAACCTTTTAGACAGTTTTTAGCTGGTCGTAGAAGATGAAACAAATGTCCATCTTTGATGGATTTGGTATCTTCTGTGACCTGTTTTAATTTTCTCCCTGAGTTAGCTGTAGAACTATGCAGTACATGCAGGAAAAGCTTTGCTCCTTTGTCTTTTTAGAAAAAGGAATGTTCAGAGGTAGATCACACTG
Source organism: Aquarana catesbeiana (assembly GCF_042186555.1). Lineage (NCBI taxonomy): Eukaryota > Metazoa > Chordata > Amphibia > Anura > Ranidae > Aquarana > Aquarana catesbeiana. Next base: position 122,781,057 of record NC_133332.1, on the reverse strand, counting down.
AGATTTTCCAATGTATTTGAAAATCCCCACATACAGCAATAACAAGAGATTTACATGATTAGAAGTAATCATTATGGATCTTTTGTCAACCCCTTCCTGAGTCAATTGTTGTAAGTTTGTAAGTGATACTTGCTTTAGTCGAGATGTGTATGGCTGTCCCTAATAGCTATAACATAATGTGAGCTGGCTGTAGCATAACTTTAAATAGGGCTTTATTTATATTTCTGAACTAACACAAACACTTCTATAAATATGCAAGACACTAATTCTGACTCATGACTCAAAACATATATATATATATATATATATATATAAAACATATATATGTTAGAAGGCCAGTGTGCTGGCCTGAATTTATGGGAGGAGCCCGGAGGGTATTTAAGCTGACCACTTCCCCTTCCTCTTTGTCAGTTTCAGTGAACGATACTACATGTCACTGTGCTGACTCTTCCCAGCTTACTTTGTGTTCATAAGTCTGTGCGTTCGATTACAAGTGGGTTGCGGCGTCTTCGTCGGCGGTTCTCGCTTGCTGTTGCAGGTAGGGTTCAAACCTTTTTTTTTTCATATGCAATGTTACCATTGGATATGTTTCCTATACCTGCAAACTTAGATTTGCAGGCTTGCTCTGCCTTGCTTGTCATCCTATCCACAAACATACGATTTGTTCGTAGATCCAAGCCTCTGAGCCATTGTTGGTTGTTCTCTGATATCACTCGATACAGGCTTCATTTTCTCATAGGATTCACTGTCTATGGGGTTGCCGTCTCATCCATTTGGAGATCAGCATGTATTATTTGCATGGGTTCTGTGTCTGATTGAGGTGGTAATTAGACCCACATGGGGCCTTGTCTGCACTCTGATTAGCCTGGGGGGCTGGGCGGTTGGAATGTGTTCGGTTTTAGAAGTAAGGTGTGGTATACACGCTGCAACCGATTTGTATTGGATTCACTTCATACATCTTACAACCGATTTGTATCAGTGCCATCTCTTTACAGCCGATTCATATTGCATACCTGCTACAATCCGATTCCAACCTAGTCGCATCGGCAGCACAACGGTTCGCATCAGATGCATCCCGCTCACTGATTCTTATTAGTCCCTGTTGTACCCCACAAATGGTTCGTTGTTTATGTAATTTTCTACTGACTGTTTCGTATTGCTTTCATGTCATACGAATCACAGTCGGATTCAAGCCTAGTCGCCTCGGCGGCACAATGGTTTGCATCGGTCTTATCCTGCACACCAATTTGTAGTGGTTCTTACCATACCCTACGATTCATTATTTATTTTTTGTCCGATTCACATCACCTCAGCAGCTACATGCATCATAGTCCACTCCGAACCTAGTCGCACAAGCGGCACAACGGTTCGCGTCACGAGTATCCCACACACCAATACGTAACAGTCCCTATAACAAATCGACGATTCGTTACGTATGCCACTTCGCAGTTCCTTCCTACATATACAATTTCTGCTATCCTTTTCTTTTTCGCCTATCAGTAGGTGACCTTTCTTGCAATCGCTGCAAGCTACGCATCTCATCATAACTCCTTGCAATCGCTGCAAGAACACGCATCTCAGCATATACCCATTTGCAATCGCTGCAACATGCATCTCAGTATAAACTCCTTGCAATCGCTGCAAGAACACGCATCTCAACATTTACCCATTTGCAATCGCTGCAACATGCATCTCAGTATAAACTCCTTGCAATCGCTGCAAGAACACGCATCTCAACATTTACCCATTTGCAATCGCTGCAACATGCATCTCAGTATAAACTCCTTGCAATCGCTGCAAGAACACGCATCTCAACATTTACCCATTTGCAATCGCTGCAACAAGCATCTCAGTATAAACTCCTTGCAATCGCTGCAAGAACACGCATCTCAACATTTACCCATTTGCAATCACTGCAACATGCATCTCAGTATAAACTCCTTGCAATCGCTGCAAGAACACGCATCTCAACATTTACCCATTTGCAATCACTGCAACATGCATCTCAGTATAAACTCCTTGCAATTGCTGCAAGAACACGCATCTCAACATTTACCCATTTGCAATCACTGCAACATGCATCTCAGTATAAACTCCTTGCAATCGCTGCAAGAACACGCATCTCAACATTTACCCATTTGCTATCGCTGCAAAAACATGCATCTCAGTATAATCTCCTTGCAATCATTGCAAGATCACGCATCTCAACATTTACCCATTTTTGCAATTGCTGCAACATGCATCTCAGTATAAACTCCTTGCAATCGCTGCAAGACACGCATCTCATCATAACTCCTTGCAATCGCTGCAAAAAACACGCATCTCGGCATATACCCATTTTGCAATCTCTGTAAAATTATGCATCTCAGTACAAACTCCTTGCAATTGCTACAAATACACGCATCTTACCATTTACCCGTATACAATCACTGCAAAACATGCATCTCAGTATAAACTCATTGCAATTGCTGCAAATACACGCATCTTAGTGTTTACCCACTTGCAATCGCTGCAAAACATGCATCTCAGCATTTACCCATTTTTTGCAATCACTGCAAAACACGCATCTAAGTATAAACTCCTTGCAATCGCTGCAAAAACACGCATCTCAGCATTTACCCATTTTTGTAATCACTGCAAAACATGCATCTCAGTATATACTCCTTGCAATCGCTGCAAAAACACGCATCTCAGCATATACCCATTTGCAATCGCTGCAAACATGCATCTCAACATATACTCCTTGCAATCCCTGCAAGCACACTCAGTGGTGCTCATACAGCCCACTTCATTTTTTAGTGGCACTTAATCAGTCACTCGTCTCCAGTGGCATTCATACGAGCCACTCATTGTTTTCGTCTATCTTTTCTCCCTCAGGTCAGTCGAGTTCAGGTTCCATCCTGTACCAGGTTGGACGTTATTTCCCAGGTAAAAAACAAAAAAACAAAAAAACAAAAAACACAAAAAAAAAAAAAAAAAAAAAAACGCTATGTTTGCATCTTCACCAGGGCCAGTCGCATACAAGGGGGACACATAAAAAAAAAAAGAAAAAAAAAAAAGTAAAGAAATCTTGTTGCACTCATGTCACCCCTACTGCAGGTGTTCCCGGTCGACCGAGTTTCGATCATAACCAGGACCTCGCTACTAGAGCGTCAGTCAGGGCCTAGTTCATGGGCTTTTCTATCGCATCATTCTGCAGCACTCTTTCACTATACCGTTACTTCACATACATCATTGGACGTGATCTCCAGGCGTTAGTTCTGTCACATATGTCTATACATGACACTCTGTTTTCGAAGGGCGACCCTTCACCTCGCAGACAAGGTCGCTTAACAGTAGACTTGCTGGCAGTGCAAGTGTTAGCAGGCCGAGCACACGTCACCCCCTACAGACCGCAACATTCCTACGTAGGCCGTACCAGACTTCTACTTCTCGCCCCAGTACGCCCTGGGGTTCTGGTCTTCAGGTTTGTGCTTGCCACAGACAGGCACCCGAGCTATCGGTTATCTGGCCAGTCACCTCCTGGCCCACCTCGGTCGCCACGCACTCTTCTGAGTTTTCTAAATTTCCACTCAACATAAGTTCTGCACAACAGAACTCTGTCAGCTCCTGTCTATGCCTATCATTCCTTTTTCTGTACTTCTTCCTTTTTCCTCCTCTCTGAGTTTTCTCTTTACCACTCCGCTCTCTATCCTATGGCTATGACTCCTCTTAAATATGAGCACCCAGCCCCCTTTTTGTCTTCTGGCAGCGAGGACTTCACACCCGCCCCTCTGTTACCCCCCCCCCCCAAACGGCTCAGAGCGCGGCTGCCTGCAGTCCCTCAGGGGACGGAACATCCCCAAACTCATAGCTGAGTCGCAGGGATATTCCCTTTCCTGCTAACGGCCAGGAAGGCAAAGCTTTTCAGGCTCCTCTTCCCGCCTCCAGCTGCAGCTGGGCCCAACAGGCATCCCTACAATCCATGCACTCTTTGGTCTCCCCCTTAGCCGCAACAGTTCGGACGTCCAGACCAGAGTCACACCTTTGAAAGTTCGCCCATCCATGGCCCTCCCGGACCTGGTCATGGTCCCGATGACAGCTTCTCCTTCTGCAGGTACACCAGGCTCTGCACCTATCGTCCTCCCCATTCATCTTGTCCCGACCAGCATCAGGGAGGATATATTGGAGGGCAAAGACGTCAATTGGCATCCCTGCTCATCTCAGTCCATGACTTGGCTGACAACAAATCATACGCCTGGGGGGGATGTCTCAGTGGTTGTCAAGTCGAGAGACCCCAGCCTCAGTCGTAAGCTGTCAGCCACTGAGTTCACCCTGGCCTTCGGGATGTTCAGAGATGTACTTTGTTCAGCCACCCTCAGCAGTAGGGAGGAGCGGGACTTATACCTTCATGCAATGACAGATCTTGCTTACAAATATGGAGGTTTTGCCGTCTACGACCATTGGTCGTTTTTCAGCCAAAGCAGCAGCGAGACTTGCCCAGTTCCAGATAAGCTCTGACTGGAGCCTCACAGACACGGAACTCTTTTGTCGCCACTTCGCCCACAAAGCTGACGGTTTTGCCCAATCCCTCACTTAAACCTGTCACACCAGGCCCAATGTCACAGGGTTATCCATTATCCGGACGATTTTCTGCTTATCGAACACCTAGACATACCCCCCCCCCCCGGTAGATCTAGACAAACTAAGAGAGGTCTTCAACAATCTCAATGAACACATAGTGGAAGGCCCAACACATTTCATAAGTTTCTCAGGCATCGTCCTGGATACGCACGCCATGCAGCCTAGCCTGCCTTCTGACAAATTAGCTTGTGTTAGGTTGGTCATTCAGGAGTTTACCCAGTCACAGGAATGTACTAAAAGACAGCTGCAGTCCTTGATAGGGATGCTCAATTTCGCTATGAGAACAATTCCTCAGGGGCGGTCGTTCATCTCAAGGCTCTTAGTCTTTCTTGCCCGAGTGCAGAACCCGACCAAGTCCTCAGACTAGACCCAGCAGCAATAGCAGACTTGGCTATGTGGGACGAGTTCCTCTTCAACTTCAACGACATATCAATGTTTTTCCCTCAGTATCAGCTCGGTCACGCCAGGTAGTCACAGATGCTGCAGCCTCCATTGGCTTTGCTGCAATTTTTGGCCATCACTGGTTTGCCAGACCTTGGCCCCCGGAAATCTGCCTGATTCCTGGCTTCCCTCGATCTTCGTCATTGTTCGAGCTGTACCCCATCGTGGCAGCAGCCCAAGTCTGGGGCCACACGTGGACAGATCAGACAGAGCTCTTCACCACAGACAACCAGGTTACAGCTGACATCATTAATAAGGGTAGATCCAAGTCGCTCCCCGTCATGTCCTTCCTGCGCAGTCTGCTGCAATTGTCACTACATCACCAAATTTAACAGTTACTGTAAGCATATCCCTGGCAAGTGCAATACCGCAGCCGATGCACTGTCCCGCTCCAATTTTGTCTTTCTTCCAGGAGGAACCCGGAGCCGACCCATCATCCACTCCTATCCCACCTTGGTCTCAACTAACAATGGATTGATGCCACACATTGCCAATGCAACCCGGCTCATCTACCACTCACTGTCTAGCAACACACTAAAGGCTTATCCTACGGCCTGGAACACCTACCGTAGGTTCCTTGCCACTTGTCCCGGAACCACAGTAGATGACGTCACTCATGTCCTAGCCTTTATATCTTATTGCCACACACAACTGGCTCTCCCTCATACCCCTATCAGGCTGTACCTGGCCGGTATCCAAGCCACTATGTCCTTTTATCTTTCGGAAAACGCAACAAACCGGACCCGGAGTGGATATAAACTTCTTTCGAACCAGCAACGCCTGGTGCCCAACAACGATCTTTTGACCGTCTGCTCTTTCACCCAGCCAGCCAGTCTCCAGCCCGTTACTGCCTTTTCAGGTCAACCCCCTGAGTGGAAATCAGTTTATTAAACATGTTTGGGTCCTACTGGTCAACTTAGGCCTAGACCCTGGGCGGTATTCTGGATATTCCTTTGGATCGGCGCAGCCTCAGCCACATCTCAGCATGGAGTACCAGACCATGTGACCAAGAAGCTAGGCAGGTGAAAGTCTGCCTGCTTTACCAGATATATATATGTTCCCTCAAGATGGCCCTTTCTCCAAGCTCACTCAATGAGGTTAGAGGCAATAAAGATACTTCCCTACCTGGTTATTTTTGGCCCCTTTTCTTGCCATACCTACCAGACGACCAAAAGCCACACCTCAGGTCTATTTATGTTGTGAGTCTTGTCGCGTGTTTATGTGATCCACATTTGTCTCGGTCTTAGGGCCACGACCATAAGTTAGAAGGCCAGTGTGCTGGCCTGAATTTATGGGAGGAGCCCGGAGGGTATTTAAGCTGACCACTTCCCCTTCCTCTTTGTCAGTTTCAGTGAACGATACCCTCCCTCCCATTCCCCTTTTTACAGCACTTCTCAGCAAATTCTCCTCCACAATCATCCATTACTTATCTTGGGTATGGCCCCTTTTCTTGCCATACCTACCAGACGACCAAAAGCCACACCTCAGGTCTATTTATGTTGTGAGTCTTGTCGCGTGTTTATGTGATCCACATTTGTCTCGGTCTTAGGGCCACGACCATAAGTTAGAAGGCCAGTGTGCTGGCCTGAATTTATGGGAGGAGCCCGGAGGGTATTTAAGCTGACCACTTCCCCTTCCTCTTTGTCAGTTTCAGTGAACGATACCCTCCCTCCCATTCCCCTTTTTACAGCACTTCTCAGCAAATTCTCCTCCACAATCATCCATTACTTATCTTGGGTATGGCCCCTTTTCTTGCCATACCTACCAGACGACCAAAAGCCACACCTCAGGTCTATTTATGTTGTGAGTCTTGTCGCGTGTTTATGTGATCCACATTTGTCTCGGTCTTAGGGCCACGACCACATATATATATATATATATATATATATATATATATATATATTATAAATATTGTGGGAGGTTAGCTCAATGAGGCTCACTTTCCCTAGGAAAAAAGGGTAGTCCAAATGGCAGGGTTTCTTAAAATTTGACCTATAGCCAGTTTTATTTTTTAAAGGTTGCATGAAAATCAAATAAACAAGACAGAAAATAAATCCTCGTCATGCAGGCACTAACTAAACAGTTCAGGATCCTGTTTCACAGGTGAAGGGCTTCTCCCAGTCACCCACAAAACAAAGACAACGCAAACCTTTTTTCTGTCTCACACAAAGCAGAAATCACATTAGTAGCTCTCTCAGGTATGGCTTCCTGAGTCCCAGGCCAAGAGTGAATCTTTGCTCCAGTCCTGTTTTATTTATTCCACCTGTTGGTAGACACAAGTGGACTGCAAAATCTGGTCCAGAACCAACCCTGCCAAGGTGTCTGTTAAAACCCGGACCAGATTCCCACCTTAGTTCTCTGCAAATTAACGCATGCAAGGTGAAAAATAACATCCATTAATCACCTCGCATTTTATAATGTCACATACCCCCCCCCCCCCTCTCTGCTCAAGCCCCTGTGGCTGAGCAACTGTCCCAACCAGACAATGGACATGGGAAAGTTGCGTTATTCTGGAGTTTCCTAACTCTATGCTCCACTGTGAACTTAAACACTTGAAGGAAGGAACCACCTTGTCATCCGACTGTTTTTCTCCTTGTTGTCACACATCCATTTAAGAGGGGCATGATCAGTGACTAGTTTGAATGGTCTCCCTTACAGGTAATATTTCAAGGGCATCTGAGACCCATTTGATAGCTAATTTTCCCCACTCAACAATGGCATTGTTTTTCTCATGTTTGTTAAGCTTTCTGCTCGGGTAGACCATTGGGTGTTCCTCCCCGTCTCTGATTTGGGACAGTACAGCACCCAGTCCCACATCAGAGGCATCTGTCTGTACCACAAACTCCTTTGTGAAATCTGGCATCCATAGGTGTGTGCAGCCTATTGCATTAGGGTGTGCACCCTAAAGCTCAAACACATGTGTGTGTCTACATACTGTATATATGACCCCAGCAAATTGATTTCCCTGTCGACACAGTAAAAGAGAAAGGTGTAAACACTTGTCTTATGACAGAGCCATTAAGAGGGAGATCTTTTCCATCTTCCTGCTCGCACACAGAGCGATAATGCTAATGCTCATGGGGTCATTAGGGTGTGCCGAGGTACATCTAGCACACCCTGTGTGTACACCTATACTGGGGTCACGAGCACAGGTTGTGCACAAAGGGCCTGCTTCAAAATTTGAAATTCCTCTGCCTCAGGATTCTACTTAATCATGACCGACCCTCTACCCTTCATCAGATCTGTCAGTGGGGCAGCAATGGTGGCAAAATTGGGTATAAAACACCTGTAGAACTCAAGAAATGCACGCACTTGCATTTTATGTATAGGTAGGGGCCACTTTTGAACCGCATCAATCTTGTTGATCTGAGGCTTCATCAGCCCTCGACCAATAATGTAGCCAAGGTATTTGGCTGCCTAAGGCACACTTTTTGGGGTTGGCAGTGAGTTCTGCTTTCCTAAGGGAATCTACTACTGCTTGCACCCGGGGCAAATGAGATTCCCAATCTGGACTGTGGATGACAACATCATCCAAATAGGCAGCTGCGTATTGGCGATGTGGTCTCAATGTCTTGTCTATCATTCTCTGGAATGAGGCAGGAGCCCCATGCAAACCAAAAGGCATCCGCTTGTACTAGAATGACCCCTCAGGGGCAGAAAAAAACATCTTCTCTTTTGCAGAGTCTGTTAGGGGTATCTGTCAATAACCTTTAGTCAGATCCAAAGTAGTTATGTACCAGGCACTTCCCAATCTGTCAACAAGCTCATCAACCCGAGGCATTGTGTACGCATCGAATTTGGACATGCTGTTCAACTTCCTGAAATCATTACAAAACCTTATAGTGACATCTGGCTTTGGCACCAACACTATGGGACTTGGCCAGTCACTGTGGGACTCCTCTATCATGTCCAACTCTAACATGTTCTTTTTTTCATTTGCAACAGCTTCTCACCTAGCCTTGGGTATTCTATGGGGCTTTACATTTATGCGGACCCCTGGTTCCGTAATTATGTCATGCTGTATAACACTGGTCTGTCTGGGTAGGTGAGAGAAAAAGTCTCTGTTTTTACTCATAAACTCTTTAACGTCCTTCTGTTGGGCCACTGACAGGGTTTGAGTTATAGGTACCTCAGTTGTCACGAGGGCCATGTCCTTTTGGGGGTTGGTACTGCCAATAAAGTCACCCTGTCCTTCCAATGTTTCAAGAGATTAATGTGATATACCGTATTTTTCGCTCCATAAGATGCACTTTTCCCCCCCAAAAAATGAAGGGAAATGTCTGTGCGTCTTATGGAGTGAATATTGGCCAGACCTCCCCCCCCGACCCGGATACAAGCTATCTTCCTGGCTCTGTCCCTCCGTCTGTGACTGCACGGCTCTGTCTTTCCTTTTCTCTCTGACCACTGGGAACGGAGTGTGTTAAGCCCACCTGTGATTGCCGCTGCACAGCTGCTTGTATAGACCCGGACACCAGCCACCTGTCTGGCTCAGTTTCTCCACTCCGGACTGCATAGCACTGTTCCCCCCCTCCTCCCTGACCATCGGGAAAGGAGTGTGCCTTTCTTGGGCTGGCCCTGGAGTATTTGGATCCTCCAAAAACTCCCCCCTTATTTGAAATCGGACAGTTTGACAGTGGGAACCTTCTCCACAACCTCCGTGAACATCTCACTGTCTCTACACAGGATCCGGGTCGGTGACAGCCAGCCATACACCCCCCCCCCCCCCCCCCGGGACTGCAGAGGCTGATATGCTAGTCGTGAGTTACTGGGATTCCCAGGCTTTTCACCATTTGATCATCTGGATAATGTTTAGGAAAGGATACATTTGTCATTAAGGCTTGTTACTTTTTAATTTTGTTACTTGAATTTTCTGGTTTATTGACAAAATACTGGACCAGCGCTCCTTGTGTTCGTTTTTTCACCAGGTTGGCAGATCCTATGTAAGTTCACCACATTAATTATTTAATAAACCTTTTTTACATGGAACTTTTAGAGGCTGTTATCCATTACGCAATCTGCAAGTCTGTCATTTTTTTCCCATATCTACATTGAGACCTTTTAGTTCAGAATATTTTTTTTCTTGTTTTCCCCCTCTAAAACCTAGGTGCATCTTATGGTCAGGTGCATCTTATGAAGCGAAAAATACGATATTTGCTCTGGTTTCCTTTTCCCTGGCTGGTAAACTTTGTAGTTTACATCCCCTACTCTTACAATAATGTCAAAGGGACCTTGCCACTTTGCTAGGAATTTACTCTCAACTGTGCAGACTAGTACCAGTACTCTATCATTAGGTTTATCAGATTTGCCATCAATCATTTTAACATTTTCTCTGGCTCTATTGAGTGTGGTATCTCTCAGTTGTTCTATACAAAAATCCTCCTTCCTGTCAGGCACCCATTCTGTCCACTCTCACTATTGGAGTCAGAGATAATTTCTTGTTCATTAACCTTAAGCTGGGGGCTGGATTCCAGCTCCTCCTGCTCCCCAGCTATTGCAGAAAAGGGAAAAGGATCTACCCTTCCGTTGGACATACCAGCAGTTTCTCTTTCAATTTTGCAATCAAAAGGGTACGGATTGAGTTCCAGTGTTTCCTCAACAGGGGAGCTCTGTCCTCCTGACTCCTATTGTTTTCCCATAAACTCCAAAAGTATGGAAAATCTCTCCCCACTAGGCCTTCATGAAGAAGTGAGAGTACCACCCCCACTGAATGTGTCACAGTGCCCCAAGGGATATCAAACTCAACCACAGCAGTCTGGTAGTCACCTGTCACCATGTATACAAATCACACCAATAGTGCTGGTTGTAACTTTGCAGGATTTACAAAATCACCTGTGACTAATGTCACAACACTACCAGAATCTAGCAGAGCTGTGCCTGGCTTTCCATCAACTGAAAGCATACACATTTGTTTTTCCATGCATCCCTGACATGATGCAGTACATGCCACCTGTGCAGACATGCTTTTTTTCAAATAATCATTATCACATTGCATTGGTTCATCATTTAGGGAACAGTTAGCAGCAATATCACCTAACGCATGCGATAACATTTTATGTGTTCTGTACCCAGTCCTCTAAATGGCCTCAGAGACCTTCCTGACCTATCTGACCAGTCTCCAGGTCCTGAGCCCATAATCTCATTATCTGTAGCAACAGTCTTGCAATTTTTCTCCATGCCCTTGAACCCTGGAACAGTCTTACCAGTTCCTCCCCATGGTTTTTGACCCCTAGAGACATTGGGGTGGGGCACCGATGGGTTCAACAAGTCCTCAGCAACGAAGGTCCACCAGCTGGTTTTCAGTCTTAGGGTCCCCATGGCTGACCCACTTCCTCAAAGTGGCAGGGAGCACGCGTAAATAACGGTCCATGACCACAATCTTAGGTACTGACAAAGTCTCTGACTGCAGCCACTTCTTGGTGAGGTGTATTAAGTCAAACATTTGGGAGCGGGGTGGTTTGTCACTACTGTAGGACCACCGATGCACCCGTTGAGCCCAGATCACAATGGTGATGCCCAGGTGTGCAAATATCTCAGCCTTAAGCTACTCATAATCCTGGGCAGCATCTGGTTCCAGGTCAAAATAGGCCTTTTGGGGTTCTCCTGTCAGAAAGGGCGCTAGCAGTCCTGCCCATTGCTCTTTTTGCCATCCTTCCCGAACAGCAACTCTTTCAAAAGTCGCTAGGTAAACTTTCACTTCATCTGCAGGTGTCATCCTCTTCAGGTAATAGCTGGCACGCACCATTTTCTGTTCCACTGGCAAAGGACCTGCAGATCCCTTCTTTAATTCCACCAGGGCCTAGGCAAACTCTTCGGTGAAATTCGCCTCCTGCTGCGCTGCAGTGGCCTCTGCGACCTGGTGGTTGGTTTTCCGCTGCTGGCAGTTGGTTTCCTGCTGGGTTGCAGTGGCCTGCAGCAGGGCTTTTAACACATCTTCCATCTTTCCACTCGTTCAGAAAGCCCACCAAAAATCCACCATATGTGGGGGGTTAGCTCAATAGGATCAGCTTCCCTGGGAAAAAGGGTAGTCCAAACAGCAGGTTTTCTGACCTATAGCCAGTTTTATTTTTTAAAGGTTGCATGAAAATCAAATAAACAAAACAGAAAATAAATTCTCGCCATGCAGGTACTAACTAAACAGTTCAGGATCCTATCTCACAGGTGAAGGTTTTCTCCCAGTCACCCACAAAACAAAGACAATGAAAACCTTTTTTCTGTCTCTCACAAAGCACACATCACATCAGTAGGTCTCTCAGGTTTTGGCTTCCTGAGTCCCAGGCCAAGAGCCATTCTTTGCTCCAGTCCTGCTTTATTTATACCATCTGTTGGTGGACACAAGTGGACCGCAAAATCTGGTCCGGAACCAACCCTGCCAAGGTGGCTGGTAAAACCCGGACCGGTTTCAACCTTAGTTCTCTGCAAATTATCAGATGCGAGGTGAAACATAACATCCATCAATCACCGCACCTTCCACAATGTCACAGTATATACAGTATCTCACAAAAGTGAGTACACGCCTCACATTTTTGTTAATATTTTATTATATCTTTTCATGTAAAAACACTGAAGAAATGACACTTTGCTACAATGTAAAGTAGTAAGTGTACAACTTGTATAACAGTGTAAATTTGCTGTCCCCTCAAAATAACTCAACACACAGCCATTAATAAACCGCAGGCAAGAAAAGTGAGTACACCCCTAAGTGAAAATGTCCAAATTGGGCCCAATGTGTCAATATTTTGTGTGACCACCATTATTTGCCAGCACTGCCTTAACCCTCTTGGGCATGGAGTTCACCAGAGCTTCACAGGTTGCCACTGGAGTCATCTTCCACTCCTTCATAAAGACATCATGGAGCTGGTGGATGTTAGAGAACTTGCGCTCCTCCACCTTCCTTCTGAGGATGCCCCACAGATGCTCAATAAGGTTTAGTTCTGGAGACATGCTTGGCCAGTACATCACCTTTACCCCCAGCTTCTTTAGCAAGGCAGTTGTCGTCTTGGAGGTGTGTTTGGGGTCATTATCATGTTGGAATCCTGCCCTGCGGCCCAGTCTCTGAAGGGAGGGGATCATGCTTTGCCTCAGTATGTCACAGTACATGTTGGCATTCATGGTTCCCTCAATGAACTGTAGCTCCCCAGTGCCGGCAGCACTCATGCAGCCCCAGACCATGACTCTCCCACCATCATGCTTTACTGTAAGCAAGACACACTTGTCTTTGTACTCCTCACCTGGTTGAAGCCACACGCTTGACACCATCTGAACCAAATAAGTTTAACTTGGTCTCACCAGACCACAGGACATGGTTCCAGTAATCCATGTCCTTAGTCTGCTTGTCTTCAGCAAACTGTTTGCAGGCTTTCTTGTGCATCATCTTTAGAAGAGGCTTCCTTCTGAGATGACAACCATGCAGAACAATTTGATGCAGCGTGCAGCGTATAGTCTGAGCGCTGACAGGCTGACCCCCCCACCCCTTCAACCAGTACAGCAATGCTGGCAACACTCATATGTCTATTTCCCAAAGACAACCTCTGGATATGATGCTGAACATGTGCACTCAACTTCTTTGGTCGACCATGGCGAGGCCTGTTCTGAGTGGAACCTGTCCTTTTAAATCACTGTATGGTCTTGACCACCATACTGCAGCTCACTTTCAGGGTCTTGGCAATCTTCTTATAGCCTAGGCCATCTTTATGTAAAGCAACAATTCTTTTTTTCAGATCCTCAGAGAGTTCTTTGCCATGAGGTGCCATGTTGAACTTCCAGTGACCAGTATGAGAGAATCAGAGCGATAACACCAAATTTAACACACCTGCTCCCCATTCACACCTGAGACCTTGTAACACTTATGAGTCACATGATACCGGGGAGGGAAAATGGATAATTGGGCCTAATTTGGACATTTTCACTTAGGGGTGTACTCACTTTTGTTGCCAGCGATTTAGACATTAATGGCTGTGTGTTGAGTTATTTTGAGGGGACAACAAATTTACACTGTTATACAAGCTGGACACTCACTACCTTACATTGTAGCGAAGTGTAATTTATTCAGTGTTATCACATGAAAAGATATAATAAAATATTTACAAAAATGTGAGGGGTGTACTCACTTTTGTGAGATACTGTATATATATATATATATATATATATATATATATATATATATATATATATATATATATATATATATAAATATTAAAGAAAAGGTAATATTTGTCTATTTTTTTCCCCCCAAAAGAGGAACAGTCTATCAGCTTTGAAATTGTAATTTTCAAAGTGTGAAAAAAAGAAAGAACCTGATTGCTATAGGCCAATGTTTCTCAACCCCAGTCCTCAAGTACCCCCAACAGGTCATGTTTTCAGGCTTTCTGTTATTTTGCACAGATGATTTGATCAGTTTTTCTGCCTTAGTAATTACCAAAGCTGTTTCATCTGAGGGAAATCCTGAAAACATGACCTGTTGGGGGTACTTGAGGACTGGAGTTGAGAAACATTGCTATAGGTAATAGCACCAGTTGAGAACTTGTTTTGGACACTTTTTATTGGTTTTCCCCAAAGGCCTGTACAATGCTCGAACTTTCATTAGAAACCCCTTCACTGTCCAAAAAGAAAACAATACATCGCATTGATTGCATTGCATGTATCCTGGCCAAAGTTGCAGGATGTCAATAAGATTGTTTTACTCATAAAACGACTGCTGGGTTGTAGATGTTTTTCTATTCACTAGTAGCTGAAACAAAAAGGCAGAAAATGTCTGTAGCTGCGCACTCTTGTGGCCATTATTTGAGAGTGTGCATCCTGACTAGATGCAGTAATGGATGGAAGATCTGTAAATCACAAGACTGTTCACTTGACAGGCCCTTACTGTTGTTCGTATACTAAAAAGTCATCACCAGCACCTTATTCAGCAAAAGTTTTGAAAATAAAATGCACAACCTGTGAGGAGAGGGAAAAAGAAATGTCACGACAAATAGAAAGGACCTGGGCAGCTTAAAACATGTATAAGTCTTAATTTCACCCCTGAAGATAAAATGACTGTGCCTTAAGGAAAGAGATAGACACAGGTCTGCATATAAAGTCAGGGGGTGAGTTTCACCACCATGCATTATTAACATCAGTGCAACACAACTATCATATACTTGCTGCCAAACACATTAAGTTAGTTGCAGTGGTCATATTAGCATCTTAGCTTCTTAGAGTTAAAAAAGGAACAATAATCACAGACCTTTAAATGAACACAAAATTTCCCAATAATGAGACATTTTAATGGCAACCCAGTACAGCTGTTAAAATGTCATCAGAACAATCTTTATTGAAACAGTCTTAAAAAAATGTTATTATGCAACAATGTTATGGCTGTTTAAAAACAATAATATACCTATATACTGTATATATGATGAAGGTAAATAGTGCTACAGATAGTAATAACACTCATATAAAACCCCACAGTGATAGGGTGTAGAGAGATTAAATTAAAAGTCCATTAACAGTGTAATAATCAGACACTTCGTTGCTGAGCTCCAACTGTCACCACACCATGTGAGCAAATGTGCCACCACATCCCCAATAAGATGCACACTCACCTGCTAATATCGCCTCACACTCTCGTGTTTTGGCAAAAACAGCAATCACCCCTCAGTGTTAAAACGACATCCCATCAGATAGAACTCCAAAGATAGCCATATTATGTGGAAGAAATAAACTCCAAATAGTGTGATACCGTATATAAAAGTTTTACTAAAATATAACATTACATCACCAGCCTAATGGTAGTGCACTTACCAGAAAGCAATATAACTCTGGCATTGGTATCGTGTATGATGCCAGAGACATCACGTCATGGCGAGCATAAGAAATACTTCAAATTTCGCCCAACCTCCTCGTCAAAACACTTGCAACGTCACTTCCGGTGGTACATGATCGTCACTTCCGGTTGCCGTACAGCCATGTCCCGATGCATTTTGTCATACCGACTTTGTCCCCAAATGCACCAGGATAGGATCCATGGCAACATCTAGTGGGCAAAGAGCAGGGCAACATTACAATATCACAATTGGTATTATACAAAAAACAAAAGAAAAGAAAAATATGCAACAAAGTAAACTCTATTTTGGTGCAAATAAATAGTCAAGCAATAGGCAGTCCCACATAAAGTGGTATTCTGCCTATACTTATATTTACATATAGACATTGAAATCAGGCATTTTTCAGTGAATCCCTGTAAAACATTCACATGGTATTTCCCACAAAACGGCTAACAGGCGTGCACATGCGCACAATAAAATTGTGCACGCGTATGATTCTTGTCGGCGCCCACTGGCTATTTAAAGGACACTCATGCCCATGTTCTGTGCTACTGATCTTCAGTTGTTTCCTATGTCCTGTGTTTATCCTGTATGATTCCCTTGTTGCTGACTCAGCTAGCTCCTGACCTGATCTCGGATTCTGCTTCTAACCTGTCATTAATTACTGACCTGACTTTGTTCCTGACTTCAGCTTTGCTCATGATTTGGTATCTCTCTGCCCGCCTGTTGATGACCCTGGCTATTCCTGTGACCATGATTCTGTCTCCTTTCCTGTTCTGGTTTCCTCTCCTGTTTAAGTGCCTGTTTGGCTGTCTACTGTACCAGTCCTGTGCACCACTGAGTGTTCCTGCCTCAAGTCTGCTAAGAGTCCTGACAAGCTGCACATCCTGAACCAACAGAATAAGCAGAGTGCCCCTTTACCTGGGCTATAACACTACTACTGTTCCTGAATCATTGGTTCACCGGTCTCCTTGGAATCGCATCTCCTGCTGCAAGTTCTTTCATCAGCTTCCACAGCCATTCTTGTTCCTCCTGTCCCCCTGTACCCTCTGTCCCACCTTCAGTGGGGCCCGGGCTGGAGAAACAAGAGAGGCCGACCTCGTCATTTCAATCTCCTATTAGGTATGTGACAGTATCAATGGTGTGTCAAAACCAAATTTGAAGAACCACAAAATTGGAAATCTGGAGACTACAGGAAATGGATATATAATATTTATTTTTAATGTCAGAACATCTAGTGAATTGTAGCAACCTTCATGGCAATGAAGGTTAACATAAAGAGATTTGGAAATAAAATAAAAATAAGTATAGGTAGCATTTTTCATACAAATCCCTCAATATATTATAGCTCACAGACTCATTGATTCCTGGGGGGATGTGGCTTCCAAGTTGTGCATCCACTGCAGCTCACATTGAAGGAGGGACTTGTTCTAATCTCTTCTTCAATTGCTATATGGTGGTATGCGTGTCTCCAAAATTCCAGCTTCGTTTTACCAACATAAGAGTTTTTGTATTCACAGATAAGGAGGTATACCACACCTGAGGTTTTGCAATTAGCAACCTTTTGTGGTCTGAAGAGCTCCAATAGGAAGCCTGATGTGTTTCTCAATGTTTATGTATTGGCAGTATGGACATCCCCCACATTTGAAAGTCCCCAAGCTCTTGCATGGGTCCTTTCTATGTGTTTCTCTGAACTCATTATGTATGGGGTGATCTTTCAGAGAATGCACATAATGTTAACTGATCGCTGGAGTGTCATGGACAAAAGGCCCAACTGAGGGATCCATACCTAATAAATACCAATACTTTTTAAAAATGTTTTTCACCTGTAAATGCTGGTTTGTGTATCGCATAATGATGCATATTTGATCATCTTATTTGTGTTTGCCTTTACTGTATTGCACTGATGTAATAGGTCTTGGGGTCCCTCCCAAATTAAAAAAATGTTATCAACAAAACCACATAGTTAGGTGGCTCCTATATGGTGCCCATTGTTCACCTGCTAAGAAGGACCACTCCTATTCTCCCAGGTACAAATTGGCGTAGGATGGAGCACATGTCCCCATCACTACGCCTTGTACCTTGAAGAAATGGGAGCCCTGGAATATAAAGATGTTATAAGTGAGAATATACTACAATGCGACTAGAAAGTCATTAAACTTCCAGTCCTGTCTACGTTTCTGAGATAAATTATGTCTAATTGCTGTACCTCCTTTGTCATGTGGGATGGAGCTGTAAAGGGCTTTCACATCCACAGCTACCAGGATCACTTCCTGTGAAACATATAAACCAACAAGAATTTGCAACAGATGAATGGTGTCATGAATGTATGACTAGAGACTTGATACATAGGGTCTAAGATGTTCGTTATTAAATTTGCTAAGATTCTCGGTGAGTGAACCACTTTCCAAATATAATGGGCCTACCCGGTGGATTGGACAGGTCCTCGTGCAGTTTTGGGAGGGCATAGAATGTTGGAATTTTGAGAAAGCTGGTACGTACAAATTCCCAGGTAGCTTGACATTGTTCAAAAAGGCTAAATCAACCAATTCATAAAATTCTTGATTTAATTTTTCAATGAGCCAGTTTGCAATTGGGCGATACTCATGGTTTTGTAGAATTTTTTTTATACAACTTAGCATATTGGTCATTGTACATGATGATGACATTTCTACCTTTGTCAGATGGTTTAATTGTCACCTCATGGTTATTGGCCAATTGGTCAAGTGCATAACTTTCTTATTCAGTAAGATTGCCTTTATTAGTACAAGTTTCAATGTTTTAATTTCTCTTGATGTCAGAGTGAAAAATGCAGCAACATTTGAATTAATGTTAGGGGATGGGAATCTATCTGATTTTTTTCTAACAGCAAAGGTATTTGAGGACATTGTGTTGGTAATATCTCCTGTCTGGGATAACAGCAACTCAAAGTCAATCTGATTTATGAGATCCATTGGATCGTTGTCATCCAAGAGAGACATCAAAGCATCTGGGGTTTCCTGCTAAGAGGTTTTATGTTGAGGTTCCTGCTTCATATTTTTAATATAAAGACATTTCAATACAAGTTTGTGAGTTAGAGATCCTTGATCGTCTCAAATGTATCTATGTCTTGATCTGGCCAGAAATATAGGCTTATAGACAGTGCCTGACCCTCCCCTGGGTACAAAGTATGTTTTGTGAGGTTAACAATGTTAAATCCGACTTCTTTATGTGTTGCTTTGTCATGTAGGTGTCTATCCCTTTCTCCTTGCCTACTTTGATACCGTGGGGATTGTGACATGTCAGGCCTAAAAAAATGCCCGCCTCTGCTTGTGTGAGTGGTGTAAAACCAACCTCATTTGCTGCCATAGAGATAGAACCAGTAAAGGAAGAACCATCGCCACTGAAAACAGTGATATTACCAAGTGATATTACAAGTGAAATTTCCACTATAGGATTACTGTAGGATTACGTTGAGGAATTGAAGAAAGCATATTCAGGACGTTTTTTCACTCATGGATGGTGCGTCCTTTGGCCCCAGTGTGTCTCCATCTGGACTAGGTTTTTTTGGACAGTGGTAATTTCTTTCTGGACAAGGGCTTTGGCAACAATATGGCTTTATTCTAACAATGGCTGTACAGGTTATGGTCTGATCTTAATTCATGTGAGTTCTTATTGCAACTGTAAATTAGATTATACACGGTCCCTTATGTTATATAGAGATATTGATTAGGAATGAGCTCGATGTTCGCCCATTCGCCGAACAGCGAACAATATGGGGCATTTGTGGGAAATGCAAGCACCGCAGAACACCCCATAATGCACTGCGAGATTGCAGTGCATTATTGTCTGATGATTGGTCAAAGCATGCACCTGACCTGCATGCTTTGGCCAATCACAGCGTGCTCTGCAGAGAGAGCCATAATTGGCCAAAGGCCTTTGGCCAATCATGGCTCAGGGGGACTAAGTCCACGCCAAACACTATATAAAATATAAGGCTGCTTAAATAGCGGCCGTGTATAGTGTGTGACTGTGGATGGAGATAGATTGAGCTAGATTAGGCAGGCAGGTTAGTTAGTTGCAGTGTATTTAATATATACACAGTCAGTCTAATATATATATATATATATATATATATATATATATATATATATATATATGTATATGTATACTCTGCATTTAGCGTAGACTATATATTCAGTGTATACCCTATATTCAGGCAGCCTAATATATATATATATATATATATATATATATATATATATATATATATATATATATAATCTCACAAATGTGAGTACACCCCTCACATTTTTGTAAATATTTTATTATATCTTTTCATGTGACAACACTGAAGAAATGACACTTTGCTAAAATGTAAAGTAGTGAGTGTACAGCTTGTATACCAGTGTAAATTTGCTGTCCCCTCAAAATAACTCAGCACACAGCCATTAATTTCTAAATCGCTGGCAACAAAAGTGAGTACACCCCTAAGTGAAAATGGCCAAACTGGGCTCAAAGTGTCAATGTTTTGTGTGGCCACCATTATTTTCCAGCACTGCCTTAACCCTCTTGGGCATGGAGTTTACCAGAGCATCACAGTTTGCCACTGGAGTCCCCCTGCACTCCTTGGCCAGCCCATCACCTTTACACTCAGCTTCTTTAGCAAGGCAGTGGTTGTCTTGGAGGTGTTTTTGGGGTCGTTATTATGTTGGAATACTGCCCTGCAGCCCAGTCTTTAAAGATCATGCTTTGCTTCAGTATGTCACAGTACATTCATGGTTAACTCAATGAACTGTAGCTCCCCAGTGCCGGCAGCACTCATGCAGCCCCAGACCATGATACTCCCACTACCATGCTTGACTGCAGGCAAGACACACTTGTCTTTGTACTCCTCACCTGGTTGCCACCACACAAGTTTGAAACCATCTGAACCAAATAAGTTTATCTTGGTCTCATCAGACCACAGGACATGGTTTCAGTAATCCGTGTCCCTAGTCTGCTTGTCTTCAGCAAACTGTGGGCTTTCTTGTGCATCATCTTTAGAAGAGGCTTCCTTCTGGGATGACTGCCATGCAGACCAATTTGATGCAGTGTGCGGCGTACGGTCTGAGCACTGACAGGCTGACCCCCCGCCACTTCAACCTCTGCAGCAATGCTGGCAGCACTCATACGTCTATTTCAAAAAGACAACTTCTGGATATGACGCTGAGCACATGCACTCAACTTCTTTGGTGGACCATGACGAGGCCTGTTCTGAGTGGAACCTGTCCTGTTAAACCGCTGGTCTTGGCCACCATGCTGCAGCTCAGTTTCAGGGTCTTGGCAATCTTCTTATAGCCTAGGCCATCTTTATGTAGAGCAACAATTCTTTTTTTCAGATCTTTAGAGAGTTCTTTGCTATGAGGTGCCATGAGGTGCCATGTTGAACTTCCAGTGACCAGTATGAGTAAGTGATAACACCAAATTTAACACACCTGCTCCCCAGAGACCTTGTAACACTAACGAGTCATATGACACTGGGGAGAGAAAATGGCTAATTGGGCCCAATTTGGACATTTTCACTTAGGGGTGTACTCACTTTTGTTGCCAGCAGTTTAGACATTAATGGCTGTGTGTTGAGTTATTTTGAGGGGACAGCAAATTTACACTGTTATACAAGCTGTACACTCACTACTTTACATTGTAGCAAAGTGTAATTTCTTCAGTATTATCACATGAAAAGATATAATAAAATATTTACAAAAATGTGAGGGGTGTACTCACTTTTGTGAGATACTGTATATATATATATATATATATATATATATATATATATATATATATATAGTATTTATACAATGGGGATGGAAAGTATTCAGACCCCCTTAAATTTTTCACTCTTTGTTATATTGCAGCCATTTGCTAAAATCTTTTAAGTTCATTTTTTTTTTCCTCATTAATGTACACACAGCACCCCACATTGACAGAAAAACACAGAATTGTTGACATTTTTGCAGATTTTTAAAAAAAGAAAAACTGAAATATCGCATGATCCTAAGTATTCAGACCCTTTGCTGTGACACTCATATATTTAACTCAGGTGCTGTCCATTTCTTCTGATCATCCTTGAGATGGTTCTACACTTTCATTTGAGTCCAGCTGTGTTTGATTATACTGATTGGACTTGATTAGGAAAGCCACACACCTGTCTATATAAGACCTTACAGCTCACAGTGCATGTCAGAGCAAATGAGAATCATGAGGTCAAAGGAACTGCCTGAAGGGCTCAAAGACAGAATTGTGGCAAGGCACAGATCTGGCAAAGGTTACAAAAAAAATTTCTGCTGCACTTAAGGTTCCTAAGAGCACAGTGGCCTCCATAATCCTTAAATGGAAGACAAACTGAGCTATCGGGGGAGAAGAGCCTTGGTGAGAGGTAAAGAAGAAGCCAAAGATCACTGTGGCTGAGCTCCAGAGATGCAGTCGGGAGATGGGAGAAAGTTGTAGAAAGTTAACCATCACTGCAGCCCTCCACCAGTCGGGGCTGTATGGCAGAGTGGCCCCAAGGAAGCCTCTCCTCAGTGCAAGACACATGAAAGCCTGCATGGAGTTTGCTAAAAAACACCTGAAGGACTCCAAGATGGTGAGAAATAAGATTCCCTGGTCTGATGAGACCAAGATAGAACTTTTTGGCCTTAATTCTAAGCGGTATGTGTGGAGAAAACCAGGCACTGTTCATCACCTGTCCAATACAGTCCCAACAGTAAAGCATGGTAGTGGCAGCATCATGCTGTGGGGGTGTTTTTCAGCTGCAGGGACAGGACGAATGGATGCAATCGAGGGAAAGATGAATGCGGCCAAGTACAGGGATATCCTGGACGAAAACCTTCTCCAGAGTGCTCAGGACCTCACACTGGGCCGAAGGTTTACCTTCCAACAAGACAATGACCCTAAGCACACAGCTAAAATAACGAAGGAGTGGCTTCACAACAACTCCGTGACTGTTCTTGAATGGCCCAGCCAGAGCCCTGACTTAAACTCAATTGAGCATCTCTGAAGAGACCTAAAAATGGCTGTCCACCAACGTTTACCATCCAACCTGACAGAACTGGAGAGGATCTGCAAGGAGGAATGGCAGAGGATCCCCAAATCCAGGTGTGAAAAACTTGTCTTTGTCTCTTACTGGACATATATATATAAAAAATTAAAAGTACACACTGTTTCTGGCTGCTGCTAAAGCCACTGCTGCTGCCTCCATATGCCTCTCGCTATAGCTTATCCGTAATAATTCTGAAATACTAATCTCTAAATGAATGCTGACAAACCAGTGCTAACCAAGCCAATTCATGGCATAGCCTCCTTTCAACACATCACCATTTCTGCTCCCCCTGTATAGATAGATACATAAAAAAAAGACTTAATCTTACAACTATAAAATTTAAAATTTTAAAAATGTTTAAAGCAATGCAATGAAAATGAGATGCCACATATTACTTTTTAACCTTCAATCCCAGGAGACTAAAGCTCAATTTTTTTGGTTACTGTGACAGATGCCTACCGTGAAGTCTATTTTTGCCTTTAACCTGCTGTTCTTCTCACGGCTACTAAGAAAGGAATATCTTTTGCTCACTGACAATGTTGAACAAGAGTTTTTTTCGGGAGAAGACCAATGCACGCATAATACTGTTTGTTAATACTATAATGTGTTATAATATGTTTGGGTAATACTATAAGAGAAAAGGTTTTTATGACTAACATTTCTTTAAAAATGTTTTTGGGATGTTGCTGATGTTCTGTGCCAATGCACGCTGTTGCTGTTAGGTATTGTCAGAAATTACCGTTATTGATTCTGTAACAGCATGTACAGCATTAGGGACCCCACAAGGCTGTAAATAGAAGAATTTGTGTGCCTTTCCGATGTTGCCCTCAAAGACATATAAAATTGCCACTGTATACATCTCCCCTTTTTCTAAATAGAAGCATCCATTTTGATGCATTTGGCTGATGTACTTACCCTTCAGAGACATGAAAACCATCACACGTTTTTCCCTATTGACTTCAGTGTGGTTCTGATTCAGTATCTTCTGCATCCAAAACATTTTAACCTGTTCTGCCAACCCTCACATTGAACAGAGGCATATTCACACACGTATGCAGAGTGCAAGGAAACACTTATGTTTTGACTTTCCTCGTTGCCAGGAATTCAATATCCTTCCCTTTATCTCTGGGTTCGTAAACCATAGAGGGAACAATCTGCATGGAGACTGTGTGTTATCCTTGTGCATGTGTGGTTTTTCTGTCGGTGCTGTGATGTTCTCCCTCAATATAAATACAACATTAACAGTTTACAGATTTTGTTTGGGATATCAGAATAACAGTTATATGTAGTACAGGTTTTTTTTTTTTTTTTTTTTTTTTATGATTTTTTTCTATGTATCATGTTGGTGCTGTAATAATATAAGTTATGAAAATCTGAGTAATGCATATCATAGGATGGTATTTTCCCAAGATCTCTCCTAAAGGACCATGGCATCTCCTTTGTCTGCATGGACAGAAGCAGGGTCTAAGGTAAGTATATTTTATGTAGTGTATTTTTTTACAGGTATTATTTTAGGTGGGGGTGTGGTCCAGTATGTAATAATTGTTTTTGCATTTAAGCACCATGTTCACTTTAAGGTTCTGAACTCAGTATTTACAACTGAAAACATTTATTAAGCTGTGTATTATCTTGAGTACAGGATATACATTCATCTGTGTAGACAGTTCAAGTAATATAGCAGTGATTAATGTCGCTATGTCCAATATGCGCACACAATTGTGGACTTTTTATTTAATTAAGTTCCAGCATCAGTGAGTCAGTAACTAAGCTACTTTTAGGCTTAGGCACATATTAAGAAATGCATGAACTGCTAATTCACTTAATTAATTTGCCTGTCTGAAGATAAACACATAGTAAACAGATCCCGACAATAGCTTCAGTTACTACATTTTAGAAAATGTATTACAGTTGAATGTCCAGCAAACCAGTGAAGGCTAATTTCCAGTTGGTTGTCACCTAGTATTAGCGGTATATATGCAATTTGTGAAATAGGCATAGATATACCTGTTCACTAGCAATATGTCCCTAGAAATTAGTAATAAATAAATAAAGTGTCCTATGCAAAACAAATTACATTTAAACAAAACATTGATTCCTATTGCATTCCTTCATTCTCTGCTTTGCAGTGCAGCCATTTTTTAGCAAAGTAAAGCACGGAGCTTTTTGGTGCAGTGATCTGAATGAAGAAAAAGTATCAATGATATCATGTATTTTGAACATCTGTACCATGCAGACTCTCTTTTTTTAAAAGTTTCTTTCTTAATTTGCATAACACTGGAAAATAACCAGGTAAATGCAATTACAAGGCTGCCGTATGCATATGCAAGAAAATTAATACAAGAGTAAAATTATATCATATATTTGATGCTACATAAACAAATTTTAAAGCTGGTAAAAATTTTGTCAGAGCAATATAGTAAGTGCATAGAAATTTTATATATATATATATATACAGTATATACTGTCTGGCCATCAATATGCTTAGCTCAGCACATTTGCTTATTTAGCATCCCCAGAAAAATAAGAATGAAGTTCTTACGGACTTGCCGATTTTTTTCTCTCTTTAATTTTTGGACACTGTCCATAAGTATGCATGTATTTTCTAATCTTCAATAATCCTTTTTTTTCTTCAGCTTTCCAGTGCAGTGATTAGAGGTTGCAACCCTGCAGGAAGTACAGGTTGCCTAGGAAACACAAAATAGCTGCTCCCAGCTTAGCGGAATTCCTCTCAGAACAGAAAACAGCATTGGTATATCCTAAGCTTTGATTAACTAGATTATTTGTTTTGGAAGGCTTCCACCTGCGAGGTACCAATAATTTATCACTACAACATGCTACTTCTAACTAGCATAAATATTGCACTATGCAACCTTCTGAGTATTTTTTATTCATTACAAGCCTGTCTACTTGTAAATATTTTCTCCAAAGTTAGAAAATTAGTTTTTCTACAAAATGAAGGATGATTTATATCTTTTTTCTAAATCTATATAAAGATGTCCCCTCGTACTTCTGCAATGTATTAACACTTGTAGAGTACATAAATACGGTAGATCGCCAAAGCATGCACTTTTAACACAAAACCCCACATACATAGCTGCAAATCCTGTATATGTTCCTGCAGTTTTTATTCAGTAACATATAAGTATTATATTGGTTTGTGGGAATGCAAGGTCAACATATAGCAAGTGTCTCAAACAGAACTCAAGCATGCCTGAAATGCATCTCAAAAGCAAGCTATTTTTCCTTAACATGATATATGTTGTACTTGTCTTGCTTCTAAGTCTAAAAAGTCTACAGATCATGTCCTTAAACCCTAAATCATACTGAAAATAGCAGATGTAATTAATACTATAATACTCCGACTATACTCTCAGTGCAAAAAACTTGAAAACTAGGAAGCCACCTGCATATAATACCTTGAAATTAGATATAAAAGACTTTAAAAAATTGCTGTGCTATCCCTTTAAATCATATAAGTAATGTTAAATGTAAATCATATAAATACTATTTATATGAACAATGTGTAAAATCCCATAAGTGTTAAACATAATTTCATTGCAAAGTCCAAAATGTCCCATAAATGTGTTTCGCTATGATGATCCGGCCCCTGACGACACCCATAGAGCGCTTACATCATCACACCTACCACAGCTGGACCAAGCAGCAAGGAGAAACAGCATTACCTGTTTCTATGTATGTTCGTGAATGCTATTCTTATCTATTAATAAACAAATACATTTTTCTTTTTTTTTTTCATGGTTTTTGGTTGTTTATGCTTTCTGAGATTCTGAGATATAACAATAAAGCTGATTGATACTATCCACTACCTATGAGATGATCCATATGTTTAAAGGGTGCAAATTACCTCAATATTTCTCTCCTCTGAAGTACCCACGATCATCCTTGGTGACTTTAACATTCCAATCAATGTTAGCACCTCAGCCACTTCTCAAATACTCAACTTAACTTCCTCTTTTAACCTAACACAATGGACACAAACCACCATTCACTTCAATGGCAACACTCTCAACTTCATATTTTCCCACCTCTGCACCTCCTGCAACCTCTCTAACCCCCCTCTTTCCTCTCTTCGGTCACAACCTTATCCATTTCACACTCTCCCTGTCTCCTACCTCCTGCAAACAGTTACTCACAGGAACCTTCACCACCTCAACCCTTCCCTTCTTCATTCTGCTACTGACTGCCTTTATGATAAAATCGCACCCCTGTCCTGCCCAGGCATGACCACATCCATCTACAACAACCTACTGTCATCCTCCCTTGACACACTCGCTCCTCTTTCTACACGCAGAATCAGGCCTCGCCTGCTACAATGTTGGCATACAGATGACACCAGAAGTCTCAAGAGCCGTAGGCTTGCTCTTAAACGAGCATGGAGTAAAACTAAATCCCTGCAAGACTTCACCCTCTACAAATCATCCCTTCTCAAATACAACTACTGTTTCCACACTGCTAAACAAACCTACTACACCACTTTCAAAACCCTCTCATCCAAACCTCATCAACTCTTTTCTACCTTTAATTCCTTACTTCACCCCCCAATGTCCACTGTCTCCACCCACCAACTTGTTTACTGCCCAGGAGATTGCCAATCATTTCAAAAACAAAATCAACACAATTCATGATGAGATATCCAGCGCCCAGCTTCCTCCCCCAAACCAACACACCAAGTCCAACACCGCACTCAGTATTTTCCTCCTTCAGCCTTGTTACCACTGAAGATGCCAGACTCCTTTCCACATCCCACTTTCCCACCTGTCTCCTCACAATTACTGTGACCACCTTCCTATCCTAAATTGTCTAACCCACATTTTCAACCTCTCCCTCCCAGCGCACTTTCATTGACACATACAACACCATCTCCTCCGCTCCTATTCCTCTTTCTGTTGGAGTCCCCCAGGGCACTGTCCTTGGGCCCCTCCTATTCTCTCTTTATACCTCTTCCCTGGGCCAGTTGATAACCTCCCATGGCTTCCAATACCACCTCTATGCTGACGACACCCAGATCTATCTCTTGACTCTTTAACTCACTCCCTTAATCTCCTCACATATCACAAACTTACTGAGCGACATATCAGTATGGATGTCACACCACTTCCTCAAACTCAATCTTTCTAAAACTGAGCTTGTAATATTTCCTCCTTCCCGATCCATTCCCTGTGACTTTACCATTGAGATCAATGGCACAACCATTGGTCCTTCCACACAAGCCAAGGTGCTGGGTGTGATCATAGACTCTGACCTCTCTTACATCCAATCACTGGCTACTGAGGGGTGAATCACACAAATAGCTTCTAGTAATGTGTGAGCTATTTTAGAATTCTATTACATGAAGCTTGTTCATTCTGGGCTTGTATCTCCTTCACTGCACCACATAAAAATATTGTATAATATTGTACACAAGAACCAGTAAATAATAATTTCCTGTTTGCGTCAGGACTCCTATGCATTGTAATTATATGGACAGTGTTTGTAACTTTGCATGCACATTATGTAACTTGTAATACTTCAACAGCATTCAGTACAGAATATACAGCAAAGCTTTAAAGTACTAGATTGTATCATATAAAAAAAATACTGTATATTACATGAGGAAAAAAAAGAGTATGACTGTCCTTGCTTATTTTTATACCGAACAATATAAAAAGTACTAAAACATATACTGTAGAAACCAATCAAAAATCATCTTTTATTGTTCTGGCCATTCTAAACTGATTACAGGTAAAATATCATTGGTTGTTATGGGTAGTTTGCATTGTATTTATTGTAATAATAAATATGTATTCACCACAATATGGAGACATGTATGCTAAGGCTGCTCTTTATCATTTATTCACCTGGGCTGGTCGGGAGTAAGGGCGATCCTTTCATTTTTTTACATTTACTAGCCCTCTGGATTAGTATCAGGATAAGCCTGCACATGTGGTTCTAGGACACAAGGATACACTTTCACCTCTGCTTTGAGTGGCACCAAAAGCAATATCACAATAACTATGTATCATTACATAAGCCACATTAATCAGCAAATCAAGTAAGAGCTAGCATCAAACAACATATTAAGGGAGAAGACCCCTTTATAAGTTCATGGCCTTTTAACTGAACACTCTCCCTTCATTTGTTTAGTATAACCGGCATCACGTACTGTATGTAAATAAATGTAAACATTTTCTAATGAAGAATTTGACTTAATGTCAGATGTGAATCATCAGTTGCCCCCTGTGGCATTTATTTGCCTATATAATATAACCAGTATGGTTCCTTCACTTGAAGTGAAATACCAGTACTGAAATATCTTAATAATTAAAACTGTGGCATTTATGAAAGATTTATTTCCCAGATATGAAGCTTCCTAGTGGGGACTGTCAATTTAGAAATGTTTATTAATAGATACTGCATTGCGTATAGGTTGCTTTCTTTCTTACAACTTTTGTGTGTTGTTATTTTTATAATACCATTTACTAAGGTCTGTAAAAATAGCAGTAATTAAAGAAAGGTAGGAAGAAATTTTCAACTAAACATCACTTTCAGCCCTGTGTAAGTTCCAGATCTGTCAACCTGGATTATAAATATATGGAGCTGCAGCATACATAACGACATAAATAAAGTAGTATGAAATGTGTGAGTGTGTGTGTGCGCATGCGTGTGTGTGCATATATATCCCCTTTTGGGGGGGTTTATGAGAAATGGGTCCTCCGCAAACAGGATATTGCACTAAACCCATAGATAAATATCAGAGCCTTCGCTAATTGGAAGAGTAGATTTGATAATAAATTTGGCAGTGCCTCCACCCAAGATGGGGCCTCTGGGAACAGAATGATTCCTTTCCTGGGAAATAAACCAATAATATTTTCAGAGTAATTGGGAGCAGGGGAACTACTGCTATTAGCATATAACATTAACCGTAAATTTATTGATGCACAACAGTATGGAAAAAAATACTAGCTTTATATAATAAAGAATGAAAAATAGTACATAGATTCAATTGACAAACAGGTAATATAAACAAAAAGGCCCAATAAGAGTACTGGTGGAATTGTATACCCAGGTATATTTATAGTTAATAACAGAAAATTGTCATCACTTACCATAAATTTCCTTTTCTGGCCCATCCTCACGTCAGCGCATAATGGGTTAACACCTCCTTTGGAGCCCCACATGACCACATGTTCCAAGCTGAATAAAAGACAGCCCCTCCCCCAACTAAGATGTTCAATAACCTAGCCTGCGACAGGCCACTAAGGAGGGAGTCCTGTGCTGACATGAGGATGGGCCAGGAAAGGAAAATTACGGTGATAACAATTTTCCGTTTTCCTGGCCCACCTCACATCAGCACATAACGGGCTATACCAAAGCTAATATAGGGCGGAAGAGAACAAATGAAAAGAGGTCATATGGATTGTCATCTGGATTAAGCATCTGGTCACTGGCTGTTGCACCCATCTGCCGCCTGTGAAAAGATAAAGTAGAGATCTGTACCCTAAATGGAGTTGTATGCCAGACAAACCTCTACCGCTGACTATAAAATGTCAAGGATATTGGCTAGAGCAGGGAACACAGGAGAGAAAGCTTTTGCCGAGCAGACAAAACAGACTTCTTTCATATCCTCTCCTATGTAGCTCATGTAGATCATGGATGATCTTCTGGCCACCAAGGTCTGAACAACCTCAGATGAGAATCCCTGTACCTCTAGTGTAGCCTATTCCATAGCCAGGCTATTAAAAGTAGTCACTTAGGATTGTGGTGCTGTTACTGACCTTGCCATAAAATATTTCATTTGACCAGAGACAATGATCAAACAGAAAATCTCATGGCACTGTGAACTTATCTTGTATGACGGAGTCTTTACATTGGTATCCTGTTGCAAATATCAGAAGCTGCATGTTCAGTGAATTCTCCCGGAGAAGTACTGCTGGAATGCCCCATAGGGCCAATATTGGTATGAGGCACTTGTTGAAAAAATATTCTGCCTATCCGAACCAATAATTGGATTTGCTTCCCTGGCAAGAAGACCAACCTTAACTAACTGTAAGTGGTTCTCTGCCCCATGAAAAGTTTCTTTGCAAGATGTAACAAGAAAAGACTTTTGGTGTCCCCTTGTCAGGCAATGTAGGCTACTACTGTCTTGTCAACCTTACTCAGGTCCCCTTGAAGATCCTGAAAGGCTTGCAATGCTAGAAAAAGGCTTCCTTCCATTCAAGATACTTGGGGAGTCCGCATGTCACCACGCTCCAATGGCCTTGCACTTGTTTCTTCAGCTTGTGGACTCCCCAGGCCCAGAGACTGGCATCTGGCTTCAGAATCATCCTATCTCCTGGGCTGAGCGGCAAAGAAGCACAGTGGCAATGTCCAAAATTCCAGTTCTTGTTAAATTTGTATAGGCACAAAGATTTTCTGATTCATAGACAACCCAGCTCATAGGCTAAAGAAGGCAAATTGAAATGCCCTTATGTGCCACTTGGCCCATGGTACCACCACTGCCAACAAGATCTTCAAAAAGATTCCTGGAGCTGTGCCAATTCTGTAAAAGTCAGACACCTGAATTGGAAGATGTTTACGGCATCACTGGCATGATGGCCTTGTAGCGGTATAAAAATCTTGCAAACATTTTCTCTTCTGAGATTTGTTGGACATAAATTAAATGGATTCCGTGGTCAGCTTTGGAATTCTCCATTCTCCATAGGCTAGGAGGCTATCATCAACCTCACTCAGACCCCCTGGCCCCAACTGGAAGAGACTGGTTGGACGCACCTTCAAAAAGACTTTCCAGCCATCTTAGCAGCTTGCTCTGGACTTGATTTCATGTCAAAGGTAACTTTGTGACACCTCCACTGTGATCTATTAAATCTGCAGCCTGTCCTATAAGATTTGGCCTGCTGCTTTCTCTTTCTAGTCTGTGACCACAGTCCAGACTTTTCCTCCTGTCATTTGCTTAATTGCGTTGTTCAGCATTTGGCCAAACAATAACCTCCCATTATAGGAAATGTCAAAGGCTTGTGTAGAAATTCCGCCTGCCCTCCAGTGGCGTAACCACAATACTCTGATAGCAGTGACTAAGTGCCCCAGCGCTTGTACTAGGTCTATCAAAAGCATCAATCAAAAGACAGTTGCCATGTTCCACTCTTTCCAGAAACTATGCCAATTCTTGCAGTTTCCAGTGTTGAATGTAATGCCAT
The DNA here is from genome assembly GCF_042186555.1 of Aquarana catesbeiana. Classification (NCBI taxonomy): domain Eukaryota; kingdom Metazoa; phylum Chordata; class Amphibia; order Anura; family Ranidae; genus Aquarana; species Aquarana catesbeiana. The sequence goes on along the minus strand of NC_133332.1, from coordinate 122,748,937 downwards.
TTCTAAAGTTTATATAGCGAAGTTAACACGATTGCTGGTTGGCAGGTTTGTTACTGTATAGATTCTGTGCAAGCCTGATGGCCAGATTACCACAATTTTTTGTGTTCCAGATGTGTTTCTGCATGAGTGTTGCCACTTTCCAGATGTTTATCCTATAGAAACAATGCAACATTCTACTTTTGTTGACTGCACTAGAATGTGCTGTACTGGTGTGAACTAGGTAATTGTAATCAAAGTTAAACACTGTCCATGCTTTCTTGATGCAGAATAAAAATGCACTGGACTGCATCTGGTGTGAACAACTCCACGTTCTCATCCATAGGATCTCTGAAGGCAACTGAGTTATAAAGAGGCAAAGACACTTGCTGCACCAGACACTAGAAGGCAGCATCCACCCCTGGAAGTGCAGTGCATAAACATACATCAGCCATCTTATATGTATAAAGCTTAGAGAAACTGTTACTGTCTTCTGACGAGGTCTCTGTCATCCTTCATCAACAAGCTTATGGGAAAAGACCATCCTTCAGCAACGAGTGCTTTACTCTTTATCGTTGTGGGAAAAGACCATCCTCCATCAATGCGCGCTTTGCGCTCTATCATTACGGGAAAGATCATCCTCCATCAACGAGCGCTTTATGCTCTATCATTGTGGGAAAAGACCATCCTTCATCAACTATTGCTTTGCGCTCTATCATTGTGGGAAAAGACCATCCTCCATCAATGAGTGCTTTACACTCTATCGTTGTGGGAAAAGACCATCCTCCATCAACCTGCGCTTTACACTCTATCGTTGTGGGAAAAGACCATCCTCCATCAACGAGCGCTTTATGCTCTATCGTTGTGGGAAAAGACCATCCTCTATCAACAAGCGTTTTACGCTCTATCATTGTGGGAAAAGCCCATCCTCCACCAACAAGCACTTTACGTTCTATCATTGTGGGAAAAGACCATCCTCCATCAATGAGCGCTTTACACTCTATCGTTGTGGGAAAAGACCATCCTCCATCAACCTGCGCTTTACACTCTATCGTTGTGGGAAAAGACCATCCTCCATCAACGAGCGCTTTACGCTCTATCATTGTGGGAAATGACCATCCTCTATCAACGAGCGTTTTACGCTCTATCATTGTGGGAAAAGCCCATCCTCCACCAACAAGCACTTTACCCACTATCAATGTGGGAAAAGACCATTCTCCATCAATGCGCATTTTACGCTCTATCATTATGGGAAAGAACCATCCTCCATCAACGAGTGCTTTATGCTCTATCATTGTGGGAAAAGACCATCCTTCATCAATGAGCAATTTATGCTCTATCATTATGGGTGTTGCTTGTGGCGTGGATATTTACAGCATACTTTCTGCTATAGCCACCTTAATAGAGCTTAGAAATTTGCACAAACCACATCCTTGTGAGGCAATCCGTGCAATTTAACCCTCTACGCAGTTTAAGGTTAAACTGCTTCTCATCTAATTTTAGTGAATGGCTGCGTGTTTTTTTTAATTATCTTTCACGAAAAAGTTTTATCCCTATTGTGGGATCACTAATACGGTATTTGTACATTGAAATCATATCTCCTCTCAAGCGTCTCTTGTCCAGAGAGAATAAGTTCAGTGCTCGTAACCTTTCCTCATAACTAAGGTCCTCCAGTTCCTTTATTAGCTTTTGGTTCCCTTCTCTGGGCTCTCTCAAGTTCCAGTACATCCTTCCTGAGGACTGGTGGCCAGAACTGGACAGCATACTCCAGGTGAGGCCAGACCAGAGTCTTGTAGAGTGGGAGAATTATTGTTTAATCTCTGGAGGGAATCCCTTTTTAATGCATGCCAATATTCTGCTTGCTTTGCTTGCAGCAGCTTGGCATTGCATGCCATTGCTGAGCCTGTCATCTACTAGGACCCCCAGGTCCTTTTCCATCCTAGATTCCCCCCAGAGGTTCTTCCCCCCCCCCAGTGAGTAGATTGCATTCATATTTTTGCCACCCAAATGCATTATTTTACATTTTTCTACATTAAACCTCATTTGCCATGTAGTTGCCCACCACATTAATTTGTTCAGATCTTCTTGCAAGGTTTCCACATCCTGCAGAGAAATGATTGCCCTGCTTAGCTTAGTATTGTCCACAAATACTGAGATTGAGCTGTTTATCCCATCCTCCAGGTCGTTTATGAATAAATTAAATAGGATGGGTCCCAGGACAGAACCCTGGGGGACCCGGCTTTCCATACCGGACCATTCCGAGTACTCCCCATTTATCACTACCCTCTGAACTTATCCCTGTAGCTAGTTTTCAATCCATGTACTCACCCTATGGTCCATGCCGACAGACCTTAGTTTGTACAATAAATGTTTATGGGGAAATGTATCAAATGCCTTTGCAAAATCCAGATACACCACATCTACGGGCCTTCCTTTATCTAGATGGCAGATCATCTCCTCATAGAAGGTTAATAGGTTGGTTTGGCAAGAACGATTCTTCATGAATCCATGCTGAATCCATGCTGATTACTGCTAATGATACCGTTTTCATTACTAAAATCTTGTATAACAGTCCCTTATCATCCCCTCCAAGAGCTTGCATACTATTGATGTTAGGCTCACTGGTCTGTAATTCCCAGGGATGTATCTTGACCTTTTTTTAAATATTGGAGCTACATTGGCTTTTCTCCAATCTGCTGGTACCATGCCAGTCAGTAGACTGTTCAAAAAAAATTAGGAACAATGGTCTGGCAATTACTTGACTGAGTTCCTTAAGGACCCTCAGGTGCAAGCCATCTGGTCCCGGTGACTTATTAATGTTAAGTTATTCAAGTCTATTTCTAATTCTATCCTTTGTTAGCCATGAGAGTGCTTCCTGTGATGTGTCATGAGGATAAACATTGCAGTTTTGGTTACTGATGCCCCCCGTTTCCTTTGTGAAGACTGAGGAGAAGAATAAATTCAATAACTTTGCCATCTCTCCATCCTTAGTAACGAGATCCCCTTCATCATTCTTTGTGGTACCAATGATCTGATCTCCCTTTCTTACTATTTATATACCTAAAGAATTTCTTGGGATTTTTTTTTACTCTCCTCCGCTATGTGCCTTTCATGTTCTATCTTATCCACCCTGATTTTACCCTTACATTTCTTGTTGTATTCTTTGAAAAGTTGGAATGCTGGTGAATGTCTAACCTGGCTGTAGCCTATGCTGGTTACTGAGCCCTGAGCTAACACTAGCTATTGAATGCCAGACCAGAAGGTACAGGGTTAACTAGAACAACAGAAACTATATTGCAATAAACAAATTTGCATTCTAACATACAGCAAGGTGACCACTACACATGCAAACCGTATCACAGACTTAACTATCTGGTATAGTGCATGTGAGATACTGTAACAGCAATGGGACAAATATAATTCTGTCACCGGTCTTTAAATAAATACACCCAGAAGCAATAGGCAACAATAGTAAACTATTACACTCAGGAACATTTGCCTAATAATCCCTGATTCTGGCCTGAGTTAGTAGCAACTCCTCCATAGCAGGACATGTAGTTTTACACTCTCTATATTTACTTTCTCCCTCTGGGGGTCTCAAAATTTGGCCGGATCAGCAAGGATCAGTGTGTGACCATCCCTGTTAATTTCTTTAAAAATTTGCTTGATCAGTGGCTATATCCATTCAGTTGCAGATGCTGATCAATGTATTCTGACAGCAGTGGGTGCTGCTGTCAGAATACAGTGTTCCATCTGAAGGGATTCTTCCATTCACCTTAATTGTGTGGATAGAGGAATCTTGCTCTGTTCCTCTGGCTGAACAAAAAAAAAAAAAACCTAACCATGTACAGCCAGCTTGAACTATAGCTCCGCTGTTTAGCCCTTCCTAGCATCATTCAAGTTTGCTTGAAAATAGAACAGAACACACCATGCCAATGGTGCACTGCTGTTCCTGGGAGATACTGGGGCATCCTTGTCATCCCTCATGTCCACTATCTTGATATTTGGATCCTTTTCTGGATTTACAAATAATTGGGACAAACCTGCCCTTCTCCCCTTAGATTCTCAGCAGGTGATGCCTCCCCATTGTAACAAATTAAGATAGTGTCGTCTTTTAAATACTTAGGAGTATGGGTCCATCTCAAAGTAGAGCATTATTTACAGTATAACCTATGACCCCTTCTAGAAAAATGTACACTTAAAAGCAAAGCATGGTGTAAACTTCTACTGTCCATGGTAGGAAGAGCGAACCTTATTAAAATGATTTGGGCACTGCAGTTGTTATATGTTATGCACAATTCACCTGTATGGATTCATTTACAATGGATTAAAAAAAATAGATTCCCTTTTTCGAATTTTGATTTGGAAATGTAAAAATCTGAGAATCTATCTACCTATACTACAATTACCCAAAGATGGTGGGGAATTAGCCATTCCATTTGCAAGAGTATACTTCCTGGCTGCTCAGTTACAGCACTTTGCTGGTTAGGGTTACCGTAAACCACAGAGAACCTATTCAAGCTGTCCTTTTGTTGCAGTCCTGTAGATATCCTCTTTTGGAGCAATTGGAGGCGGGCGGGTTTTGGGACTGTCTTCATTATCCTACCTTAATCCTTATGTCCAAGGTTTGGGATGAGATGAAGCGTATATTGAGATATGATGGGGTATCATATTATTTACCGATTTGGGAGGGAAGATGCTTAGAGAAAATTAATAAATTGCAGGGTTTTAATGATTGGTACGCTAGGGGTGTCCAGTTCCTATTTCAATTATATGCTAATGACCATGGATTAATATCAAAAGTGAAAAAACACTTAGATCCTAGCACTCAAATGGATGCAAAAAGTTTAACGCACTTATAGCTGCCGTTATAATCTAAAAACTAAGTTAAAAATACATGTATACTTTCTTAAAACCCAAAAGTATTAACAGCGCTTATGATGAATGCTCATTCATACTAATGATTTATCATTACATGCTAAGTCCGTCCTATGTTCAACATGACACTCATATATTATTCCACTCTAGCAGTCCTCCTAGTAGCTGTGAGAAATGTTAGATCATATATATGTTAAGCATCTGAAAAGGTGCACGGATAAAATTAAATGTGACAGTTAAAAGTCAAATAAGATTCCAAAACGTAGTAAGCAGTTCCTGGTGTTCAAGATCAAGTATAAAGGGCAACGTGCTAGATAAGCATCAAAAAGTGATAAGTCCCCTGTTGGAGTGAAATGACGATAGCAGGAGAAGGCTTCTGTATAGACTCTTAAGTGCTGTCCTTAGGTTGATATAGAATGATGTACCTTCACCGTATCACCTCGTGGTCAGCCCCTTATGTATATGAAGGATGGATTTAGTACAGCCTGTAATCTCCTCTATTTCAATGATCCGCTTTGGAACAACAGCTGATCGCACTTCGTCTTACTCCGGAACATCACTTAACTCCGTAGCATCATGTAAAACAATAGGGGAGACTCTCCATAGTGTGATAATGTTTATTATGAAAGTGTCTCCTCAATACAAATTATGCTTACAGTGTTCCAAGTTAAAAACAGCCTGTCACATCATTTGCGTCTGCTCACCGCTGGTCGGAGTGCTGGCGTACCGCCCACCTCGATGAGTCCCGGGATGACGCTTGGTGTTAGATAAGCATCAAAAAGTGATAAGTCCCCTGTTGGAGTGAAATGACGATAGCGGGAGAAGGCTTCTGTATAGACTCTTAAGTACTGTCCTTAGGTTGATATAGAATGATGTACCTTCACCGTATCACCTCGTGGTCAGCCCCTTATGTATATATGCTTACCAGAAGGATGGATTTAGTACAGCCTGTAATCTCCTCTATTTCAATGAGCCGCTTTGTAAAACAATAGGGGAGACTCTCCATAGTGTGATAATGTTTATTACGAAAGTGTCGCCCCAATAAAAATTATGCTTACATTGTTCCAAGTTAAAAACAGCCTGTCACATCATTTGCGTCTGCTCACCGCTGGTCGGAGTGCTGGCATACAGCCCACCTCGCATGTCCCCTGAAGACGTAATGACGAAATGCACCAGGAAATGACCACGCGCCCCTACAGCTTCACACACCAAGCGTCATCCTGGAACTCATCGAGGTGGGTGGTACGCCAGCACTCCGACCAGCGGTGAGCAGACGCAAATGATGTGATAGGCTGTTTTTAACTTGGAACACTGTAAGCATAATTTGTAATGAGGGGACACTTACGTAATAAATATTATCACACTATGGAGAGTCTCCCCTATTGTTTTACATGATGCTACAGAGTTAAGTGATGTTCCGAAGTAAGACAAAGTGCGATCAGCTGTTGTTCCAAAGCGGATCATTGAAATAGAGGAGATTATAGGCTGTACTAAATCCATCCTTCATATATACATATATACATAAGGGGCTGCCCAGGAGGTGATACGGTGAAGGTACATCATTCTATATCAACCTAAGGACAGCACTTAAGAGTCTATACAGAAGCCTTCTCCCGCTATCGTCATTTCACTCCAACAGGGGACTTATCACTTTTTGATGCTTTTCTAGCACGTTGCACTTTATACTTGATCTTGAACACCAGGAACTGCTTACTACGTTTTGGAATCTTATTTGACTTTTAACTGTCACATTTAATTTTATCCGTGCACCTTTTCAGATGCTTAACATATATATGATCTAAAATTTCTCACAGCTACTAGGAGGATTGCTAGAGTGGAATAATATAAGAGTGTCATGTTGAACATAGGACGGACTTATCACGTAATGATAAATCATTAGCATGAATAAGCATTCATCATAAGCGCTGTTAATACCTTTGGGTTTTAAGAATGTATACATGTATTTTTATATGCTAATGATACACTTAAAATCCTTTTATGATATACAAAAAAGGAATTCGGTATCCCCTTTCATGTTTTACCAACACCTTCAGCTCCGTCACGCCCTTTCAGCTCAATGTAAGCAGCCCCCTTTTAGATTGATTGCTGCTCTGCTTATGGATCATCTAGCTAATACTACAGATGAGAGAGGTCTCATTTCTTCCATGTATAAACCCCTACTGGAAAGTTCCCATGGTAATCAATAGCTTCCTGGCAGGAAAGGATGGAATAAAGATATTGCTGGTTTATATGGAGAGATATGGCAAGCTGTGTTGGAACCTGGGATGAGCTTCATGTTCAAGTCAAACTCATGTTCGACTCGAACATTGGCTGTTCGGCCATTCACCAAATTTCGAACATTATGGGCCATTTGGGCCAAATTCAAGTGGCGCGTCATGGCCCATAATTCACTGCAGCATTGCAGTGCATTGTTGGCTGATGATTGACCAAGCATGCACTATGACCCGCATGCTTTGACCAATCACAGCGCCGCCAGCACAGAGAGCCATAATTGGCCAAAGGAAGGGTGCCTTTGGCCAATCATGGCTCAGGGGAGTAGGTACACGCCCCACACTATATAAGGCCGCCTGCATGTCGGCCTTGTGTAGTGTGTTGCGGCGTGTGAGAGAGATAGAGAGAGAGTCAGAGCGTCATTTCATTTCAGTTAGAAGGCAGGCAATTCAGGTAGCTGCAGTCAGTGTATTTAATATATATATGCATCCCAGGAGTTGTATATATATATATATATATATATATATATATATATATATATATATACATACACTGTATTCAGTTTAGCTAGATCTCACTTCAGAGTATTCCTGTTATTCTCGCTGCAGTTTATTAAGTCAGTGTACTGTATACTGGGCTCAGTGTGCACCTAAAGCTGACTGCAGACCATCCCTGTTCTCTTCCTAATTATATAGGCTGACAGTTGATTGAGCTAAGCTGCAGTTTATTAAGTCAGTGTACTATATACTGGGCTCAGTGTGCACGTAAAGCTGACTGCAGACCATCCCTGTTCTCTTCCTAATAATATAGGCTGGCAGTTGATTGAGCTAAGCTGCAGTATATTAAGTCAGTTTACTGTATACTGGGCTCAGTGTGCAGGTAAAGCTGACTGCAGACTATTCCTGTTCTATTCCTAATAATACAGGCAGTTGATTGAGCTAAGCTGCAGTTTATTAAGTCAGTGTACTGTATACTGGGCACAGTGTGCAGCTAAAGCTGACTGCAGACAATTCCTTGTGTACCTATTCCAATACATCAAAGACAGTATGTCTGGAAGGCCAACAAGGAGAGGCAGACACACACAGGCCAATAAAAGAGGGCAAGCGGGCTCTGTGTATAGAGGCAACAGTCCTGGTCGTGGACATGGTGCATCCTCATCAGCACGTGGCCGTGGGGCATGCTTGTCCTTTTTTAGGCAGCTGGACGTGTTGAGCCGCAACATGCAGAAGAGTTGGTAGAGTGGATGACCAAGCCATCCTCATCCTCTCATCCTCTCTCACCCAGGCTCAGGGTACTTTGTCTGCCAAAGCAGCTGCCAAAGCAGCCTCTTCCCTCGGCTCAATGGCATCAGTCACTCCTTCCCTAGCCCCACCATGTCCTGAGGAGTCCCCCGAACTGTTTGACCACAGTGTTGGGTACATGCTACAAGAGGATGCGCAGCGTTTTGAGGGCTCCGGATGATAGTACCCAGCTTGAGGAAGGCAGTTACGTGAGCCCAGAGAGAGGGGGTGCCCAAGAAGGACAGCAAACTGGCAGTCATGTTCCCCCAGCTGCAGCATACTGCCAGGTTTGCTCCAGTGATGAGGAGGGAGGGGATGATGAGGTCACTGACTCTACATGGGTGCCTGATAGGAGAGAGGAGGAGGAGGCACATCTCCAACGAGGCAGGATGCCCTCCAGGGGCCAGATTAAGGGCAGCCAACTGACTGCATCACACCGCAGAGCTCCACATGTGCAGGGCGCTTCTGTCTCTGCGTGTTATTCCAAAAGTTCTTTGGTGAGGGCCTTTTTTGAGACATGTGCAGCAGATCGCACCGTTGCTATTTGCAACATATGTCTGAAGCGTATCTCGCATGGCCAACAGCAGCCGCTTGGGCACCACATGCTTGACCAAACATATGTCGACCTGCAATGCAATCCGTTGGCAAGCATACATAAAAGACCCACACCAAAGAACAAAGCGGACCTCTCCTTTCTCCTCATCAGCTGGGATCTCCAACCCCACTATACCTTCAGTCCTCTCAGAAACCTGCACTGAGAGGAATGAAGGTGTAGAATTAGGTGTGTCACTGCCAAGTACTTGAGGGCAATCTGCTATCGGTACACCAATGTCTGATTGTACCAGGCAAATTTCCCTGCCCCAGCCGCTGCACCACCGAAAGAAGTTCGCTCCCAGCCATCCACATGCCCAGCAGTTGAATGATAGCTTGGCTAAATTGCTAGCACTTCAACCGCTGCCTTTTCAGTTGGTAGACTCTGCCCCCTTTCGTGAGTTTGTGGAATGTGCGGTTCCTCAGTGGCAGGTTCCCAAACGCCACTTTTTTCACGGAAGGCGATTCCGGCTCTCTACCGGCATGTGGAAGGCAATGTCTTGGCCTCGCTGGACAGGGCGGTCAGCAGTAAGGTGCATATTACCGCTGACTCATGGTCCAGCAGGCATGGACAGGGACGTTACCTATCTTTTACGGCCCACTGGGTGACTCTGCTGGCAGCTGGGAAGGATGCAGGACAGGGTGCAGTAGTGTTGAAGGTTGTTCCGCTACCATGCCTCCAAAATGCTACTAGTGGTGATTCTGCCACACCTCTCTCCTCCACCCCTCCTCTTCTTCTTTCTCCATGGCCTCTTCCTGTGCTGATTTGTCCTCGGAACCAGCGGTGCTCTGTAGGCGTTCAAGGGGCTACGCAAGTACGCAGGCAAAAAGATGCCATGCGGTGCTTGAGCTGGTGTGCTTGGGGACAGGAGCCACACTGGGGCAGAGATTCTGTCAGCTCTGCAGGGGCAGGCTCAGAAGTGGTTGACGCCATGCCAGCTTAAGCCAGGAATGGTGGTTTGCGACAATGGCACCAACCTCCTCTCCGCCCTCCGACAGGGACACCTGACCCATGTGCTCTGTTTGGCTCACGTCTTTAACTTGGTGGTGCAGCGGTTCTTGGGCAGGTACCCGGGCTTACAGGATCTCCTGAGGCAGGCCAGGAAAGTCTGTGTGCATTTCCGCCGGTCATATAATGCCAGTGCTCGGCCGGCTGATCTTCAAAAGGAATTTAACCTGCCCAAGAACCGCCTAATCTGTGACATGCCCACCAGGTGGGACTCAACGTTGGCCATGCTGCAGCGGCTGCACACGCAGCAGAGGGCCATCAATGAGCACCTGTGTGACTATGGCACCAGGACAGGGTCAGGGGAGCTTGTTTTTTTTCCCCACGCCAGTGGATCATGATCAGGGATGCATGCACTGTCCTGTCACCATTTAAGGAGGCCATGAAGATGGTGAGCAGTGACAGTGCATGCATCAGTGACACTGTCCCTCTTGTCCACCTGTTGGAGAACACGTTGCGTGGAATTAGTGACAGGGCACTTGAGACAGAACAGAGGGAGGAAGTGGAGGACTTCCTTACCTCTCAAGGCCCCCTTTATCCAGACAGTGTTCCTGCTGGCCCACTGATCACACAGGAAGACAATGAGGAGGATTGTGTCAGCATGGAGGTGGAGCCTAGCACTCAGCATCAGCAGCAGTCTTCAAGGGATCATTTACAGTCCCAAGCAACCTATGGACTTGTACGTGGCTGGGAGGAGGTGGCTGCGGATCATGTCGTCCTTAGTAACCCAGAGGACTCCGGACCGAATGCCTCAGCAAACCTATGCTGCATGGCCTCCCTGATCCTGCAAAGCCTGCGGAAGGATCCTCGTATTCGTGGTATCAAGGAGAGGGATCATTACTGGCTGGCAACCCTCCTTGATCCACGTTACAAGGGTAAGGTTTCAAACCTTATCTTGCCATCGCAGAGGGAGCAGAGGATGAAACATCTTCGGGAGGCCTTGCAGAAAGGTTTGTGCAGCGCGTTTCCAGAGTCTGGGAGGTTACAAATTCCTGGTCCTGGACAACGTGTTGCTGAGGCTTGGGTCAGTCACAGAAGGAGCGGTGGAGAAGGTGGCCGTCTGACCGATGCATTCAGACAATTTTTTAGTCCCAAGGTATGATCGGGTCCAGCAACCATCGCCAACATCTGATTTACATGGTGCAGGAATACCTAGGGGCAAGATCAGACTTGGACACCTTTCCCACTGAAAATCCTCTGGGTTAATGGGCCTTGAGGATGGATCACTGGCCAGAGCTTGCACAGTATGCAATTGAGCTACTGGCCTGTCCTGCATCCAGTGTTCTTTCGGAACGCACATTCAGTGCTGCTGGAGATTTTGTAACCGATCACAGCGTGCGCCTGTCCACCGAATCGGTCGATTGACTGACCTTCATAAAAATAAATTAGTCTTGGATCACCAGCTACCAAGCACCTGATGCTGATGTAACTGAATATTTTTTTTTTTTTTTAATGTGAGGTCCCTTCAAGACTGCCTATGCTGATGCTGAGTGACTATCCTGTTATGCTGAGTGACTATCCTCTTCCTCCTCAATTTTCATGCTGACAGCTTGTAAGAACATTTTTGGTTCTGGGCACCGCCACCAGTGACTAAGGCATAATTTTTCTGCCACTGTTTAACAGGGGCGTGTAATTACAACTTTTGATGTAATAATTTGCAGCAGGGCTCATTCCTGCGCTCCAACTAAAGTATCTGTGAGGGGTTGCAGCGTTGTGGCACCAGCACCAGTGCCTAAGGCCCAATTTTTCAGCCCCTGTTTAACAGGGGCGTATAATTACAATTTTTGATGCAATACTTTGCAGCAGGGCTCATTCCTGCGCTCCAACTAGAGTATCTGCGAGGGGTTGCAGTGTTGTGGCACCAGCACCAGTGCCTAAGGCCCAATTTTTCAGCCCCTGTTTAACAGGGGGATGTAATTACAATTTTTGATGCAATACTTTGCAGCAGGGCTCATTCCTGCACTCCAACTATATTATCTGTGAGGGGTTGCAGTGTTGTGGCACCAGTGGCTAAGGCCCAATTTTTCAGCACCTGTTTAACAGGGGCATGTAATTACAATTTTTGATGCAATACTTTGCAGCAGGGCTCATTCCTGCGCTCCATCTAGGGTATCTGTGAGGGGTTGCAGTGTTGTGGCACCAGCACCAGTGCCTAAGGCCCAATTTTTGAGCCCCTGTTTAACAGGGGCGTATAATTACAATTTTTGCTGCAATAATTTGCAGCAGGGCTCATTCATGCGCTCCAACTAGAGTTTCTGTGAGGGGTTGCAGTGCTGTGGCACCAGCACCTGTGCCTAAGGCCCAATTTTTCTGCCCCTGTTCAACAGGGGCATGTAATTACAATTCTTGATCTAATATTTCATAGCAGGGCCCGTTCCTGTGCCCACAAAGAGTAACTGTGAGGCCTTACAGTGTTGTGGCAACACCACCACACCGTCCACCACCAAAGGCCCAATTTTTCCGACCCTGTTCAAAATGGGCATGTAATTACAATTCTTGATCTAATATTTCACAGCAGGGCCCGTTCCTGCGCCCACCAAGAGTAACTGTGAGCCCTTACAGTGTTGTGGCAACACCACCACACTGTCCACCACCAAAGGCCACATTTTTCTGACCCTGTTCAACAGGGGCATGCAATTACAATTCTTGATCTAATATTTCACAGCAGGGCCCATTCCTGTGCCCACCAAGAGTAACTGTGAAGGCTTACAGTGTTATGGCAACACCAACACCTAAGGCCCAAATTTCTGCAGCGTATATAGGGCAGGCCCCTACTTTTAAACATCCAACTTACAAACGACTCCTACTTTCAAACAGAAGGAGACAACAGGAAGTGAGAAGAAATCTACCCCTAGGAAGGGAAATTCTCTCTTGTAAGGGTTCCTTGTTTCACTAAAAATCCCAAATTTTCAAAATCCAATTGTCATTGGGACAGAAAGTGAGGTGAAATCTCCTGAACAGGTGCACAGACAGCAAAACAAAGGTTACAGGGGTGATAACCCTTCCCTATGCTTTCCAAAAAGCTTAAAAATATATTTTTTGGTTGGAGCTACACTTTAAAAATGTACCAGTTCAAAATTACAAACAGATTCTACTTAAGAACAAACCTATAGTCCCTGTCTTGTTTGGACCGCCTGTATACTGCTGTTCAGAGTATATAGCGCCTGGGGGCCCCACGCCTTCCCTTTTTTTAATTTGGATGCGGGGTTCCCCTTAATATCCACACAAGACCCAAAGGGGCTGGTAATGGGCTGGGGGGGTACCCATGCCTTTTTTCTCAATGATTTTCATCCATATTGCCAGGACCAGACATTACATTAAAGCCGGAGGCAGTTTGAAATTACTTTTATTCCTTTAAAAATTTCATTTTGTGCAGGGACAGTTCTAAACATGAGAAACACGTGCCACTTTACAGGCATACTATAGACACCCCCCAGGCACGATATTTAACCTCCTGGCATCTGCGCTATGGCCGAATGACGGCCACAGCGCGGACCTGCATTCCCGGGAGGCCGTCATATGACGGCCTCCCCTGTGCACGCTCCCTGCGCGCACCCTGAAGGGCGCGCACCGGGCGCGCTGTGATCACCGAGTCCCGGCCCCTTACCATGTGATCAGCTGTCAGCCAATGACAGCTGATCACATGATGTAAACAAAAGATCGGTGAGTAGGAAAAAAAGCCGATCACCGGCTAGGATGTGAGGGACATCGGTCCCCAAGTGGAAGAGGCACATCTGACTCATCAGTGCCAACTATAAGTGCCACCTAACACTGCCCACAGTGCCACCTAATAGTGCCCACAGTGCCACCTAACAGTGCCCACAGTGCCACCTAACAGTGCCAACAAGTGCCACCTATCAATGCCCACAAGTGCCACCTATCAATGCCCACCTGTAGTGCCAATCAGTGCCACCCGGCAGTGCTGCCCATCACTGCCACCCATCAGTGCCCATCACTGCCACCTATCAGTGCCCAACACTGCCGCCTATCAGTGCCCATCACTGCCGCCTCATCAGCGTACATCAATAAAGGAGAAAAATTACCCGTTTAAAATTTTTTATAACAAAATATAAAAGAATAACAATTTTTTTTTTTTTTTATTCAGTTTTTTACATTTTTTTAAACAAAGAGGTGATCAAATACCACCAAAAGAAAGCTCTATTTGTGGTGAAAAATGGTAAAAATTTCATTTGGGTACAGTGTTGTATGACTGCGCAATTGTCATTCAAATTGCGTCAGCGCTGAAAGCTGAATATTAGTCTGGATAGGAGGGGGGTTTAAGTGCCCGGTAAGCAAGTGGTTAAAGGAATATTTCACTTTTATTTTTTCACTTTAAGCATCATTAAAATCACTCCGCCTTTTTTAAAACTTTTTTTGCATTAATACATGTACCCTGGGGCAGGACCTGGTGCCCAAACCCTTTTCAGGACAATAACGTGCATATTAGCTTTTAAAATTCGCACTTTTGATTTCTCACGTTCAAGTCCCATAGACTTTAACGGGGTTCGAAAGTTCTTGCAAACTATCGGTCCGTTCGCAAGTTCTGGTGCGAACAAAACCAGGGGGTGTTTGGCTCATCCCTAGTTGGAACATGATCTACTTGTTTCCATCTCACCAACACAACGATTATCCCAACTTTATGTCATACACAGGGCTTTTAGAACGCCATACAAATTACATCAATGGCACTGTAAAGAGAGTCTGGATTGTCCCAGATGCAGAGGATCACCTGCGGATCTATTGCACATGCTCTAAGATGTCCTCAATTGGTGCATTTTTGAAATCGTGTTGGTTCCACAATACGACATTCCAGACTGTTTTGCAACATGACCCATTGATTTGTACCCTGGGATTTTTGGATGAGGAATTACAATATATACACCTCAAGCCCAGACATCCATATCCAGATTGTTATTTCTAGCCTGCAAGTGCATTATATTAAAATGGCTTTCCCCTCTTCCTCCTACATTTGAGGATTGGCGTACACAGGTCAACAAAGGCAAATTCTATGGCAACGGGGTACTCCTCATAGATTTCACTAGCTGTGCGATCCATAGCTGCAGATTTCAGGTCTAGCCCCCTTAGCATCAGTATCTTTGCAGATTCTTCAATGCAGTTGTGGGTGGTTGAGATTCTTCAAAAGTAGGCACACTATTGTTGAGAATAGTTTGTTACCCTTACTGGATGTAGCAGTGTTAATGTTCCTTTAACTTTTATCCTTGGAAAAGAGGTACCCCTCAATGTGCACAGGGGACTTTTAAGGCAACCACCACATATCAGAGTAATAAAAACAATAACAGAGTTGGATCGGATGAAAAATGTTCTCCTGTATTGTGCCCAATGCATTTCGGGACCTGTGAGGAGTCCTTTCTTCAGGGGAATTCCATAAGGAGATTAACAATATATAACACTCTATATTAAAACATAACATAGATTAAAAATCAAAAAAACAAAAAACAAGAGAATGAGAGCATTGTGGGAGATGAGTTTGAAAAAACATACCAGTCCAACAGAGACTGCACTATAACTGCCAACGAATAGGAGGAGGCAGAGAGACAATCATACGATCATTCTGAAGCACTCCTATATCTCTGAGGAGCCCCAGTAGAGGATGAACACAGAGCTCTCACTTTCTCTCCCAATTTCCTGGAAAATCCAAGATCTTTATCGTATAGAGGTTTTGGAAAGTGAGGAATAATTTCCAACGGATAGTGGGCCTCGGAGGTGCTATCGGTTTATTTGGGGATATATCCATATGTCACAGGAAGTCAAGAGGGTTCTTGTGAAAAAGTATATGAACACCATAAATAGCTTTAAACATAGTTTATCCTAGGTGCTATGTATTGGTGGATGTATAATCCACGTACACGTCTACCATGCTATTGTTTTTAATATGAGAACCTCTTGCTGTGAATACAGGGTATAATTAGTATCCCACTTCCCCTGTGATAAGATTCTCCCGTATAAAGAGTGATGGGTTCATTATTACATAGCATACATGTATGCATCCATATAGCATTGGGCCATAAACTGTTCAACATTTAAGTGCAGCGATACTCCAGCAGGCCATCATCCACATTCCATAAAGTGATCACAAAGGACCATTATCTACCCCCCTACAGTGTCCAAATATCCCATTGTTCTCCCCTTATAGGACTAAGTTGCATCAAAGTATACGATATATACTAACCTCTGGATGTAAGCGTCATTGGATGCCAATTAAGGCATATGTGGATAATGGAGATGCTCCAATTTATATCCACAATAAAATGCCCTTACATGCGCACTAAGGCACTGTGTGGGCTGACGTATAACGTCACAAGTAATCCCCATCATCCAGTGTTCGTGCGGCGGTGTCAAGTATCGCGGGAGGGGCGCATGGACCTGATGTGGGCAGCAACGCTGGTGGCTCTCTCCGCCCGCAGCATACCACGTCATTGGCAGTAGGAGGGGCAGTCAGCCCTGCATCACATCACGCATCATGGGGGCGGTGAAACGCCCCAACATGCAGCATCATAAGTCCCCCCCATCGTCAATGTGATCATGTCCTCAACACAAGGGGAGAAACTGACACACACACAGGGAAACAGGCACCATACACCACACAACCCGCAATCACGCCCAGCGGACCACATAATTCTGGGGTGAATCCATAGTTCCCCAAATGGGTCACCTCAATGGGACTCCCCGTATGTGCGTTGGCGCCATAATGGTCGCTGGTGCACATACATAGGAGTGGACAAATCACATAGCTTATCCTAATATTGGGCAGCTAAATAGGGGGTAAGTTATTTATCCAACTGCGGGTTAGGGATGGCATCTAAGTCTTCAGAATGATCGTATCACTGTCTCTCTTCCTCTTATTCATTGGCAGTTATAGTGCATACCCTATTTCAAACTCATCTCCCACGATGCTCTCATTCTCTTGTTTTTTGGTTTTTGATTTTTAATCTATGTTATGTTTTATTATAGAGTGTTATATATTGTTAATTAATGGAATGCCCCTGAAGAAAGAACTCCTCACAGGTCCTGAAACGCATTGGGCACAATACCAGGAGAACATTTTTCATCCGATCCAACTGTTATTGTTTTTTTTACTGTGATATAACGTGATGTATGTGCCTTTTTGACCGTTGGGTAGTATAATATCTGATTTGGTGTTCATGCATTGACATGTGGTGCCACCACATGTAAATGTGCCTACGTGTTTGCAAGGATCGGATCTAAATGATCCTACAAACTCGCTTTGAACCAATCGGTCCTTGATGGATTTTGCTTTGCAGTAGGTGATTGCTGGATATGATGTATGTGGGGGCTTAGAGTCAGGTCTATGTGAAGTATACACCAAAGTTTTTCCGATATACTTCTAATTAACTTATGTTGGTTGTTATATTTCATGATCAGACGAGTAGTTTGAGGTTGTGTGATTTTTTTCGGTATTTTTAGAAAAGAGGAGCTCCTGTCTGGACTGACCATTTGCTCGTTTAAAGGCTTTTTTGAGGCAGAGAACATTTTTCACCCGATCCAACTCTGTTAATGTTTTTATTACTCTGATATGTGGTGATGTATGCACCATCGTTTAACATTGCAAATAAAATGTCTACTTTATTATAAATATAAAAATAAGAGGGGCATATACCACGCTATTAGTGAAGAGTGAAAGTACTTGCTCCTGTGAAAAAAGCTGCAACACAAAAAACATGCATTATCCATGCAAGAAGAAAATGTGTAAAAATATACCTTTCGAACCTTTTTATGAATAAACGTTATAGTGTTTAAGGATGACACACTATTGGAGCCCCTTTTTTTATCCCTCTATACGGCCTGTTCCAATCTGAGAGAGTGTTCAGCTTTTTCATCAGAAAGAAAGTTCCTCTGCATATGGGACGGAGAGCCGGCATAAGAAGGGAGGAGGACGCTTAGGAACCCAGAGGTACTGGCAACTTGGATCGATCTTAGACCCCGCAGAGGGTTATATCTGCAGGCGGTAACGGCCTCGCTACTGATAGGAGCTCCACCATATCCGGTAAGGGTTCCCATTATCTTTGGTGTGTACCCCAGGGAGAGGCCTATCCCTTACTCCTCGGTGGTGGTGGAATTAACCTTCAATCTTCATCTTCAGTTTGTTTTTTCTTCCTTTATTCACTTTGGAATTGGACTCAGACTTCATCATATGTAGACTATATAGACGTTGTTTCATTTACTTTTTTGCACTATATGAATTTTTGATGTGGACTTGTTTTAATTGGATTCCTATTCACTTACATAGATTGATATAGTCCCCAGTATTCCCTCTTACATCAGAGTTCTTCTTTATATCAGACTCCACAGAGTTCCCCTTTACATCACAGTCCACAGAGTTCCCCATTACACCAGACTCCACAGAGTTCCCCTTACATCAGAGTCCACAAAGTTATCACAATAAATCAGCAGTGGTCATATTGTCCCACAATACTGAAACAGTGCCTTGAAAAAGTATTCAAACCCCTTGAAATTTTCCACATTTTGTCATGTTACAAGCAAAAACGTAAATGTATTTTATTGGGATTTTATGTGACAGACCAACACAAAGTAGCACATAATTGTAAAGAGGAAGGAAAATGATAAATGGTTTTTAACATTTTTTAAAAAATAAATATGTGAAAAGCGTGGCGTGCATTTGTATTCAGCCCCCCTGAGTCAATACTTTGTAGAACCACCTTTCGCTGCAATTACAGCTGCAAGTCTTTTTTTGAGTATGTCTCTACCAGCTTTGCACATCTAGAGAGTGAATTTTTTGCCCATTCTTCTTTGCAAAAATAGCTCAAGCTCTGTCAGATTGGATGGAGAGCGTCTGTTAACAGCAATTTTCAAGTCTTGCCACAGATTCTCAATTGGGTTTAGGTCTGGACTTTGACTGGGCCATTCTAAAACATGAATAGGCCCTTTGTTGGCTTTTATCCGGCCCTTGGTGCACTATTACTCCCAACGGTGTGAAGCCATATTTATTACACTGCCAGCAACAATGGGCCACTATTTCTTCTATTGGTATCAATGATGGGAAACTATTCTCTCTTTGCTTGAAAAGTTTGGAGACCACTGTAAACCATTCCATTATTGCTTTGGCTGTATGTTTAGGGTCCTTGGAATTTGAACCTCCGCCCCAGTCTCAACTCTTTTGCAGACTCTAACAGGTTTTCATCTAAGATTGCCCTGTATTTGGCTCCATTCATCTTCTGACCAACTCTGATCAGCTTCCCTGTCCCTGCTGAAGAAAAGTATCCCCAGAACATGATGCTACCACCACCATGTTTCATGGTGGGGATGGTGTGTTTAGGGTGATGTGCAGTGTTAGTTTTCTGCCACATGCAGCGTTTTGCTTTTAGGCCGAAAAGTTCAATTTTGGTCTCATCAGACCAGAGCACCTTCTTCCACATGTTTGCTGTATCCCCCACATGGCTTCTCGCAAACTGCAAACAGGACTTCTTATGGCTTTCTTTCAACAATGGCTTTCTTCTTGCCATTCTTCCATAAAGGCCAGATTTGTGGAGTGCCCGACTAATAGTTGTCCTGTGGACAGATTCTCTCACCTGAACGGTGGATCTCTGCAACTCCTCCAAAGTTACCATGGGCCTCTTGGCTGCTTCTCTGATTAATGCTCTCCTTGCCCGACCTGTCAGTTTAGGTGGATGGCCATGTCGTGGTAGGTTTGCAGTTGTACCATACTCTTTCCATTTTCAGACGATGGATTGAACAGTGCTCTGTAAGATGTTCAAAGCTTGGGATATTTTTTTATAACCTAACCCTGCTTTAAACTTTTTCACAACTTTATCCCTGACCTATCTGGTGTGTTCCTTGGCCTTCATGATGCTGTTTGTTCATTAAGGTTCTCCAACAAACCTCTGAGGGCTTCACAGAACAGCTGCATTTATACTGAGATCAAATTACACACAGTTGGACTGTCAATTGGTTCCACTAGGTTTTAGTTAAGGGGTATAAGAGTAAAGGGGGCTGAATACAAATGCAGGCTACACTTTTCAGATATTTATTTGTAAAAAAAATTTGAAAACCATTTATCCTTTTCCTTCCACTTCCATTATGTGCCACTTTGTGTTGGTCTATCACATAAAATCCCAATAAAATACATTTATGTTTTTGGTTGTAACATGACAAAATGTTGAAGAATTCAAGGGGTTTGAATACTTTTTCAAGGCACTGTTTCAGTATTGTGGGACAATATGACCACTGCTGATTTATTGTGATAACTTTGTGGACTCTCTGCAGCCCCCCCTTGGATGCCCACCCAGGACCACCAGGGATACCACCAGGACAACCAGGGATGGCCACCACTGATGATCACCAGGTATGGCATCTCTGGTGGCCATGGGTGGCAATATGTGCCCACACATGATTCCAATGTGTGCCCGCACATGATGCCAATCAGTGCCCACCAGCAATACCTGCCAGTGCCTCCTAATCAGTGATGCCAATCAGTGCCATCTATCAGTGTCAATCAGTGGCACTCATCAGTGTCCATCAGTGCCACCTATCAGTGCCCATCCATGCCCATCAGTGTCGCCTATCAGTGCCCATCAGTGCCACCCATAAGTACCCATTAGTGCCACCTTTTAGTGCCCATCTGTGCTGCCTATGAGCACCCATCTGTGCTGCCTATGAGTGCCCATCAGTGCTGTATATCAGTGCCACCTATCAGTGCCCATCAGTGTCGCCTATCAGTGTCGCATATCAGTGCTCATCATCAGTGCCACCTCATTGATGCCACCTCATCCATGCTCATCAGTGCCACCTTATCAGTGCACGGAAGTGCAGCCTCATCAGTGCCCATCAGTGAAGGAGAAAACATAATTATTTACAAAATTTTATAACAAAAACGAAGAAAAACCTATTTTTAACAAAAATTTGGTCTTTTTTTATTTGTTTAGAAAAAAATTCACATCTCTGTTCATATCAGAGACCCCCTTATATCAAATTCCCCAGAATTTCCCTATACATCAGGGTTCCATGAGTCCCTCCTTACATCAGAGTGCCCCCCTTACATCAGAGTTTCCCTTTACATCAGAGTCCACAGTCTTCCTCCTTACACAAGAGTCCTCAGAGTTCCCCTTTACAGTGCAAGGGGGAACTCTGCAGACCCTGATGTAAAAGGGAACACTGTGGACTCTGATGTAAAAGAGAACTCTGTGGAATCTAATGTAAGGGGGAAGTCTGTGGACTCTGGTGTAAAGGGAAACTCTGATGTAAGGGGGTCTCTCGTCACCAGACCTCACACAAGAGTCCCCAGTATTCCCTCTTACATCAGAGTTCTTCTTTATATCAGACTCCACAGAGTTCCCCTTTACATCACAGTCCACAGAGTTCCCCATTACACCAGACTCCACAGAGTTCCCCTTACATCAGATTCCACACTGAGCCCCCTTACATCAGATTCCGCACTGAGCCCCCTTACATCAGATTCCGCACTGAGCCCCCTTACATCAGATTCCGCACTGAGCCCCCTTACATCAGATTCACACTGAGCCCCCTTACATCAGATTCCGCACTGAGCCCCCTTACATCAGATTCCGCACTGAGCCCCCTTACATCAGATTCCACACTGAGCCCCCTTACATCAGATTCCGCACTGAGCCCCCTTACATCAGAGTCCGCACTGAGCCCCCTTACATCAGAGTCCGCACTGAGCCCCCTTACATCAGATTCCGCACTGAGCCCCCTTACATCAGATTCCGCACTGAGCCCCCTTACATCAGATTCCGCACTGAGCCCCCTTACATCAGATTCCGCACTGAGCCCCCTTACATCAGATTCACACTGAGCCCCCTTACATCAGATTCCGCACTGAGCCCCCTTACATCAGATTCCGCACTGAGCCCCCTTACATCAGATTCCACACTGAGCCCCCTTACATCAGATTCCGCACTAAGCCCCCTTACATCAGAGTCCGCA
This sequence comes from Aquarana catesbeiana, assembly GCF_042186555.1. Taxonomy (NCBI): domain Eukaryota; kingdom Metazoa; phylum Chordata; class Amphibia; order Anura; family Ranidae; genus Aquarana; species Aquarana catesbeiana. The sequence continues at coordinate 122,727,031 of NC_133332.1, read as the reverse complement.
CTGAGCCCCCTTACATCAGAGTCCGCACTGAGCCCCCTTACATCAGATTCCGCACTGAGCCCCCTTACATCAGATTCCGCACTAAGCCCCCTTACATCAGAGTCCGCACTGAGCCCCCTTACATCAGAGTCCGCACTGAGCCCCCTTACATCATATTCCACACTGAGCCCCCTTACATCAGAGTCCGCACTGAGCCCCCTTACATCAGATTCCACACTGAGCCCCCTTACATCAGATTCCGCACTAAGCCCCCTTACATCAGAGTCCGCACTGAGCCCCCTTACATCAGAGTCTGCACTGAGCCCCCTTACATCAGATTCCACACTGAGCCCCCTTACATCAGAGTCCGCACTGAGCCCCCTTACATCAGAGTCCGCACTGAGCCCCCTTACATCAGAGTCCGCACTGAGCCCCTTTACATCAGATTCCGCACTGAGCCCCTTTACATCAGAGTCCGCACTGAGCCCCCTTACATCAGAGTCCGCACTGAGCCCCTTTACATCAGAGTCCGCACTCAGCCCCTTTACATCAGAGTCCGCACTCAGCCCCTTTACATCAGAGTCCGCACTGAGCCCCCTTACATCAGAGTTCGCACTGAGCCCCCTTACATCAGAGTCCGCACTGAGCCCCCTTACATCAGAGTCCGCACTGAGCCCCTTTACATCAGAGTCCGCACTGAGCCCCCTTACATCAGAGTCCGCACTGAGCCCCCTTACATCAGAGTCCGCACTGAGCCCCTTTACATCAGATTCCGCACTGAGCCCCTTTACATCAGAGTCCGCACTGAGCCCCTTTACATCAGAGTCCGCACTGAGCCCCCTTACATCAGAGTCCGCACTGAGCCCCCTTACATCAGAGTCCGCACTCAGCCCCCTTACATCAGAGTCCGCACTGAGCCCCTTTACATCAGAGTCCGCACTGAGCCCCTTTACATCAGAGTCCGCACTGAGCCCCTTTACATCAGAGTCCGCACTGAGCCCCTTTACATCAGAGTCCGCACTGAGCCCCTTTACATCAGAGTCCGCACTGAGCCCCTTTACATCAGAGTCCGCACTGAGCCCCTTTACATCAGAGTCCGCACTGAGCCCCTTTACATCAGAGTCCACACTGAGCCCCCTTACATCAGAGTCCGCACTCAGCCCCCTTACATCAGAGTCCGCACTGAGCCCCTTTACATCAGAGTCCGCACTGAGCCCCTTTACATCAGAGTCCGCACTGAGCCCCTTTACATCAGAGTCCGCACTGAGCCCCTTTACATCAGAGTCCGCACTGAGCCCCTTTACATCAGAGTCCGCACTGAGCCCCTTTACATCAGAGTCCGCACTGAGCCCCTTTACATCAGAGTCCGCACTGAGCCCCTTTACATCAGAGTCCACACTGAGCCCCCTTACATCAGATTCCACACTGAGCCCCCTTACATCAGAGTCCGCACTCAGCCCCTTTACATCAGAGTCCGCACTGAGCCCCTTTACATCAGAGTCCGCACTCAGCCCCTTTACATCAGAGTCCGCACTGAGCCCCCTTACATCAGAGTCCGCACTCAGCCCCCTTACATCAGAGTCCACACTGAGCCCGCTTACATCAGAGTCTACACTGAGCCCCCTTACATCAGAGTCCGCACTCAGCCCCCTTACATCAGAGTCCACACTGAGCCCCCTTACATCAGAGTCCGCACTGAGCCCCCTTACATCAGAGTCCGCACTGAGCCCCATTACATCAGAGTCCGCACTGAGCCCCCTTACATCAGAGTCCACACTGAGCCCCTTTACATCAGAGTCCGCATTGAGCCCCCTTACATCAGAGTCCACACTGAGCCCCATTACATCAGAGTCCGCACTCAGCCCCATTACATCAGAGTCCGCACTGAGCCCCATTACATCAGATTCCACACTGAGCCCCCTTACATCAGAGTCTGCACTGAGCCCCCACTTACTGTAAGGGGGAGCTCTGTGGACTCTAATGTAAAGGGGAACACTGATTTAAGGGGGTCTCTGCTCACCAAAGTCCCCCTCTTGTATCAGAGTCCACAGAACACCCCTTAAATTAGTTTTCTATACACATTGGAAGGCTGGAGAGAGGGTGAGCTTACTCACCCCAGGATGAGGCTCAGGAGCGGGCTGCCTGCAGCTTTTAAATCTTTTCTTCCTTCACCCCATAGATGTGTGGGCGGGGCAGACGCAGGGGGTGTGGGCGGGGCAGACGCAGGGGGTGTGGGCGGGGCAGACACAGGGGGTATGGGCGGGGCAGACACAGGGGTATGGGCGGAGCAGATAGAGTAGAGGGGCGGGAAGAGGAGGAGCAGTGGAACTGTCAGCGTTGGCTGAGCTGTGTGTGAGAGAGACACACAGTTCAGCCGCTCAGCCAATCAGCCGCTATCGTAGTTGCGCCGAAGCCCAGAGATGACACAGGCACGGCCGCATAGCGGTGGGTGAGCGGCGGCCGTGGCCTGTGTTAACCCTGTCCAGGCCGCGGGCGCCGCTTACCTCCCTCTGTGCGGCCTGATCATCAACAGGCTATGGAGCTGGAGGTCCCAGCCCACCGGGCAAATGCCCGGTCTGCCCTATGGCCAGTCCGGGCCTGGTGGGACCCCATTCTGTCACTGGTAGTGAGGTGGCAGAGGTACGCTGGACTGGTTCAGAGGGCACGGCTCCATGGTGTCCCCCCTAAATGCAATATACAGCAGGCAACAGTGTGTAGTGATACGGGACTGTACTTTTCAGAGGAACTCTGTATTTGTATTACTGCACACAGAGACACAGTTAATTTCTAAGTCAGGGAACTGCCTTAATGTTTGATTTTCACATGATCACAGCCCCCTTCTAATCCCGGGCATTGATGAGTATGTGCACAGCAAAAGGTACCCCTATGTTCAGGGCGAGTGCCCCTCTGATGGTAACACTTGGATTCTTAGGTGGCAGTGCAATCTGCATTTTGGGTATGGCACCTAATATAAATGCACCCAGCTTCCACAGCACTGGCAGAGACCAAAGTCCCAACTTCCTATATCTGCTTTAAAATGCACCTGTGATATAGGCTCTGCTCTTTTGTGGTAAAAAACTAAAATTTCCCTTTAAGAATCAGAAGATGCAGTGCACAACTGATTTTAATTGGTCGGCAGTTATGATATTAATGACCGTTATTTTATTTTTATTTTTTTTATCTTCCAGGAAGCTTTCTGGCATAACCATGGGATCCCTGGTAACTAAAAAATATGTAAACCATAACAGAAAGAACAATGGGAAGGAAACCAAAGTGTAACACAGCAGTCAAAAAGGATGAACCTCAAAACATGAAACTGGGCAGCTGGAACATTCCAGGCTCTCAAGCTCCATGCTGTCAGCTGCTTTGAAGTGTTTCTTCTTTTAAGAAAATGAAGATGTTCCTTTTACAACTTCAGAGAGCACAAAATCTGATTTGCATGAAAGTAAAATCCATAAATAATAGCATCACTGGCAACTTACAGGCTAGTTCTACAAGAACAAAATCTAACTTTATTTTACATCAAAGCAGTCATATTAATTTCAGTTCTCTTAGGATATGTTGAGCTAGGTCACAAAAATGATTAAAACAACCTGAGTTCTAAGCTGTAGCAATGGCCACAAGCATGTAAGAGCATGAATAAATATTGATTTGTTGTTTATACTGATATGTAGCATAATCTCAAGTCACGTGCAGATGATTCAATAATCATTCACAAAACATGCAGGTCTTTTATATTGTAAAGATTCATTGAGTTTGAGTTTGTTCATTGAGTTTGAAAACTACCTTCACCTAATTAATTTACCTTTTTGCCAAATTTGGTTTTGTAACACAGGACAGCAAAATACTTTTTATTTATGTATTTATTTTATTATTTTATTTTATTTAGTTTTTATAATTTTTTTTTTCACTTATACATACTTTTAAACACACACTCCTGCCACAATTGAATATTAATTTATGAGATGATGAATGTAGAATAGCCTAGGCCAGGGATAGCGAACCTTGGCACCCCAGATGTTTTGGAACTACATTTCCCATGATACTCAACTACACTGCAGAGTGCATGAGCTTCATGGGAAATGTAATTCCAAAACATCTGGGGTGCCAAGGTTCACCATCACTGGCCTAGGCCAAGATCCTACAGCGTGAATCAGGCACACATACTGAAATCTGGCTCTAAAGATTTGCAATAAATGACTGCCATTTAATCCAGTTATGTATCCATTATAATGGTTACTAGTGATGAGCCGAAGTGCCCTGGGTTTGGTTAGAGCAGAATTCAGCAGACTTCAAAGAAGTTTGGGTGCTAAACCCAAACACCAGATAAATCAATTAAAGGATAGGTTAGCCTTTATATAAAAAAAAAAAATAAATAAATGTATATCTTTTTGCAAGTAAAAAAATGTGCATTTATTTATTTATTTTTTTACTAGGAGTCTGCAAATCATTAGTGTAATGCCGTGCTCCTGCAGACTGTCAATTTAAGCTGTCTGCTTGTACCTCATACAGGCGGAAGTTACACAATGACAGGAAGATAAAATGAACTACCTTGAATGCTCAACAGCACCCTTGTAGTTCATTGAGAACTACAAGCTGACAGCCGTAAAGGCTGTTGGTACCTGTAGTTCTCTCATTCACAGATCTCTTTTTTAAATTGTGACAGCACGTTCGGGGAGAAGATTCCTGGCCCGCTGTCCCTACAGGCTACAGCAGCGGCAACATCTTCCATGTTGCACCTTAACCACTTAAGCCCCAGACCATTTTGCTGGCCAAAGACCAGAGTACTTTTTGCGATTCGGCACTGCTTGCTTTAACTGACAATTGCGCAGTCGTGCGGCATTGCTCCCAAACAAAATTGATGTACTTTTTTTCCCACAAATAGAGCTTTCTTTTGGTGGTATTTGATCACCCCTGCGGTTTGCGACAATTTTGAAAAAAACACATTATTTTTTACATTTTGCTATAATAAATATCCCCCAAAAATTTATAAAAAAACATTTTTTTCCTCAGTTTAGGCCGATACGTATTGTTCTACATATTTTTGGTAAAAAAAAATTGCTATAAGCGATTATTGATTGGTTTGCGCAAAAGTTATAGTGTTTACAAAATAGGGGATAGTTTTATGGCATTTTTATTAATAATTTTTTTTGTTACTAGTAATGGTGGCGATCAGCAATTTTTATCATGACTGCGACATTATGGTGGACACATCGGACAATTTTGACACATTTTTGGGACCATTGTCATTTATACAGCAATCAGTGCTATACAAATGCACTGATTCCTGTGTAAATGACACTGGCAGTGAAGGGGTTAACCACTAGGTGGCAGTGTAGGGGTTAAGTGTGTCCTGGGGGCATGTTTCTAACTGTGGGGGGGGGGGTGGCTGTGTGTGACATGTCACTGATCTCTGCTCCGATCACAGGGAGCAGAGATCCAGTGACACTGTCACTAGGCAGAACGGGGAGGTGCTTGTTTACATTAGCATCTCCTCATTCTTCCTCCCCGTGAGACAATCGTGGGTATCCCCGCAGTGATCGAGTCCACGGGACCCGCGATCCGACTCACGCGCACGTGATGGCACGGCTACAAATTTAAAGGGACGTACCTGTACACCCAGTTGCCTGTCCGTGCCATTCTGCCAACATACATCGTCGTGCACCGGTCGGGAAGTGGTTAAAAACAGGTGGAAAAATGTGACATGTTCCCAAAGGTGAGCTTTTCCTTTAAAAATGTAAATTTCCTGGGATAATAGGCAAGAAGGTTAAAATAGTATTGGTCGCAAAGGGTGGGCACAGCCCTAGAGAACATGTAACAATGGAGTTAATTTACTAAAGGCAAATACACTTTGCACTGCAAGTGCATTTGGAAGTGCAATCGCTGTAGATCTGAGGGAAAGATCTGAAATGAGGGGAAGCTCTGCTGATTTTATCATCCAACCATGTGCAAGCTAAAATGCTGTTTTTTATTTTCCTTGCATGTCCCCATCAGATCTACAGCGACTGCATTTCCAAGTGCAAAGTGGATTTGCCTTGAGTAAATCAACCCCAATGTGTCCTAATCCTGTCTGTGAAAGATCACATCTCTGTGATGTACAGAAAATGCTACAGCTGCACTGATATCATGATGTCATAAACTCTGAATGATATTAGAAACATCCCAAACTTATTGTAAATGCAAGCAGAATTCACCTTAAAGCAAGCTGAATTTGCCTGTGGACACAAGCCCATCAACACAGGCCACTGTTATTAAAGTGATTGTTAACCCTTTTTTTTAGTTAAAAGAAAAAAGATGTCATACTTCCCTGCTCTGTTTGGTTTTGGTTTTGCACAGAGCAGCCCCTTGCCTCTTCTTCTGGAGTCACCTTGCAGGCACTGTCCACTCCTCCTCTCTTGTGTGTGCCCCATAGCAAGCCAGTTATTATAGGGGCACAAATCCGGGTGCATTCCCAAGCTGGGCTGTGTGTTTCTATGGACATACACAGTGTGGCTTGGCCACGTGCTCCGCTCCCTCCTGACAGGACTCGACTGACAGCAGCAGGAGCCAATGGCTTCCACTCCGACAAAATCCTGAGTCTCCTATGAGTCCAGGAAGGGGAGAGAGAAGAGATGCAGCCAGGCACAGCGCTGGATTGAGAGAGGACTCAAGTAAGTGTTCAGTATAAAGGGGGGGGGGGGGTTGCACAACAATTGGTAAAATGTTTTTTACCTTAATGCAGAGAATGCAATAAGAAAAAAAATGTTTTAACTGTAGAACCACTTTAGGTACAGCTATTACTAGGGCTTGAGTCTGTCTTTATATTGGCTTTTTGTAATTCTGCGTACACCAAGATTTAGATTGAGAGCGTAGGTGAGTACTGTGGGCCAACCAGACTCTAATGCATTGCACTGTTCAACATATTTCAGAGGTTGTGGGGTAATAGTGTTTGTATTATAGATTTAAAGTGTTGGTACTGAAGACAGTACCCAGTAGCATTCACTGCAAGTAAGGGAAGATGTGACATCCATCCAAAGCACTTGGATGTGTCAGTTACCAGTGCCAACCGTAGGTCTGCAAAAGAACAAACATTGAAGTCATCATCCCCTGGACTGGTTTTACTAATCTTTTTTTTTGCATGGCGATGGTGGATTTATTTATTTGTGCGGTTACCTTGTTTCTTTTTTTTTAATATGGTTTATTGGAGTTTTTCAACAATAGGCACGGGTTACCAAAGTACAGAGAAAGAAATCATACATGCAAAGCTTACCCTGGTTACATACAAGAATTTAAACCAAAACCAAATGTTTATCCGCCCTTTGGCAATAACAGAAACACAGGTAACATACACAGGTGCCACAAAAAACTGTGGCCTAATAACAGTGAAAGAAGGTAAACAATGAACCCTATACACCCTGTGAAAAGAGACAGTGGATGGATTGGTGAGTAAGGTGGCAGATAGTACAGCATATTGGCAATAGATAAAAATAATAATAATAAACATAAAATAAAAAAATATATATGTAAAGGAGAATGATAGAATACCAGGGAGTAATAGGGCGTACACACGGTCGGACTTTGTTCGGACCTTCCGACAACAAAATCCTAGGATTTTTTCCGACGGATGTTGGCTCAAACTTGTTTTGCCTACACACGGTCGCACAAAGTTGTCGGAATTTCCGATCGCCAACCACGCGGTCACGTACACCACGTACGACGAGACTAGAAAAGGCCTGTTCAGAACCAAGCACGGCACCCTTTGGGCTCCTTTTGCTAATCTCGTGTTAGTAAAAGTTTGGTGAGAGACGATTCGCGCTTTTTCAGACTCGTGGCTTTCAGATCGTTTTATGCCGTTCAGTTTGTGCTTGTGGGTTTGTATCTGCTCTTCAGTGCGTGCAGTCAGTTCGTATCAGAGTTTTCTGTGTGATCTTGCCTGCTCGTTGCTGTTTTTCAGGTCGCTCTTCACAGGCCTTGCTGTTCTTCAGTGCGTTCTGTTACTTCGTTCTGAGCAGCCGACCGTTTTCTAGCCATGTTTCGTATGCGTACTCCTCGTAGAGTTCGTGCTGTGCGGGGGCTTGGTGTTGGGGTCCTGACCTTGACACAAGTCCAGTCCATGAACAGGGTGGGGAGGAGTTCATGGACCAAGAATTGGTTGCTTCAGCGTGACCAGTTCTGTCATATGCCTTTGCTCCGTGAGATCCGTGAGAATAATCCTGATGATTTCAGGAACTTTCTCAGGATGACGGACCCCGTATTTCACCGTTTGTTGGCTTCGCTGACCCCCTATATTAGCAGGCAGGATACCTGCATGAGGCAAGCCATCACTCCGGAGCAGAGGCTGGTCGCTACCTTGCGGTATTTGGCCACAGGGAGAAGTCTGCAGGACTTGAAGTTCTCGACAGGCATCTCCCCCCAGGCTCTGGGTATCATCATCCCAGAGACCTGTTCTGCCATCATCCAGGTCCTGCAGAAGGAGTATATGAAGGTAAGATTTTTATCCTTTTATATCACATTTTATTGTCTTTAATGTTTGATAATATATTGTATTTCTTTCCTCATTCCCTAATTACCATGCTTGGAATATGCTGTGAATGTCCCCTTTGTCCTCATGCATGCTGGATTTTTATGTAATTATTATTTTATGTCCTTCATACATATTTGCCCTTCAATAACCTCCCCAGCATGGTGTCTCCTGGCCTATATTCACCTCATGTAGTCACTTAACAATGTATTTTTTCTGCTCCATAGTAGTGCTTTACCCCAAACACCCCCTAAAATGTTTGGTAATGTTATTTTTTATTTAAATTCAGGCAGAGTGCCAGAGGCTTTTTTTTGTGGTGTCCCAAAATAATTTTAAGTAACCCTCCCTCCCCCAACTGCTAAGTCAGCTGATCCCAATTCTCTATCCTCAATCATCTATCTGCTGACTTTGCCAATCCCATACACACTATACCCATCTCTTTACTGGTCAGATTTAGGGATGAATTCCCCAAAGCATGTAGTGCAAGGGCCTGCCTGTATACTTTCCAATGGTACTGTTTAAAGTTTTTGTATCCTTTTATTATCTTGATAGGTAATAGCATAATGTCCAAATGTCCTCAAATGTGTACAGTGTGTATTTATATCTTTGTATTATGACACTTCTTACCTGTCCAGTGGTCTGCCAATAGTGTAACTAAGGAGGGGCTGTTCCAAGTAAGACCCATTATTTAGGCATTCATCTCTCAATGAAGTGAAGAGGAGGGGCTGTTCCAAGTAAGACCCATTATTTAGGCATTCATCTCTCAATGAAGTGAAGAGGGTTACCTGTCCAAGATTTCCACACACCCCATAATGTTAGAAATGGCCCATGAGAGGGGGGGGGATATGATAGGTGTACCTTATACTTTGGCCTTGTTAAATTCCCCTTAATAATTGCTATCTGGAGGTTGCCCCATAATGTTTGTGTCTAATCTGCTTGCCATGTTTCAGAGTAAAAATAGTAATGTTTATTGGTTTTTCCTCAACAGTTTCCTTCCACGCCACAGGAATGGCAGACTGTGGCCTCCCACTTTGCCCAGCGGTGGGACTTTCCTAACTGCGGAGGGGCAATTGATGGGAAACACATCCACATCGTCCCACCACCCAACTCGGGGTCATACTATTATAATTACAAGTATAGTATAGTGATGTTGGCGGTGGTGTCAGCTAATTACGACTTCTTGTATGTGGACGTGGGGAAGAATGGCCGGATGTCCGATGGTGGAGTCATCGCCCAGACGGAGTTCTACAGGCGTCTCCAGAATGGCAGCTTGGACTTGCCAGCTCCAGAGGACAATGTGGAAGGACTCCCATTTGTGTTCGTTGCTGATGAAGCATTTGCGCTGGGGGACCACCTCATGCGGCCATTCCCGATGAGGACCCTCACCCCGGAACAGAGGGTTTTTAATTACCGGCTGGCCAGAGCCCAAAGAGTGGTGGAGAACACATTTGGAATCCTGGCCAGCCGGTTCCGCCTATTTCTGACACCTATCCATATGGCAGAGTATAAACTGAACCATATAATACTTGCGTGCTGTGTTCTCCATAACTTTTTACGGAAACATTCGGCCAACTATGCTGGCTCAGTTGGGCCTGAGGCCGGAATCCTACATCAAACCACACTGACGGAGTTTGAAAGTGGCCATCCTGGCTTGCCCTCCCTGAGTGCCCGTGATGTCCGGTTACGCTACCTGGAGTTCTTTGCGGGTAGGGGGGCTATCAATATGCCAGACAATATGTGAAGCCTTTTTAAAATTAAAAAAAAAAAGAAAATCTTTGTGGACATTTACTGCTTGTGTTTGTTTTAGCTGACCCTGACTGAAACTGCACTTGTAGTGCAAAGAGGATTTGCCCTTAGGAAATAACCCCCACTTTTGCATAAAACAGCTATTACATCACCCCAAAAGTGTTGTAGTGTTGAGACAATAATCCACACATTCTTGAGTAAGCCACTTTTTTATACCTGCACAGTCACATGTGCATTTACCAAAGGTTTTTAAAACAAACCAACATGTTTGTTGTATAACAATTTTTGCAGTAGCATTATCAAAAATTGAAATGTCCATTTCAGATAAAACAGGCCTGTGTAAAACCAACAAGAAAGCCAAAAAACTTGAACTTACAAAGTTCACATTAGGTAAAACCTGAAGGTTATATCAGACATCAGTATTTAGGAACTGGGTTTGATATAGCGTTCAGATGGGGGGAAATCACCCCTGGAAAAGCCAAATTTGGAAGATGCACACAAATTTACCAATGTCAACATGTGCTATCTGCCATCAGGGGGGATCAAGGGACGTGTTTTGGGGGAGCAAGCCCTTCCTCAACGCGACTTTATAATTGAGGAAGGGGTTGCACCCCCAAAACACGTCCATTGATCTCCCGTGATGGCAGATAGCACATGATGGCACACTGTGTGCATCTTCCAAATTTGGCTTTTCAAAACATTTCCAAAAAATTTAAAAGATTGAACCACAATACAAAAAGTGATTTTGTGGGGTTTTAAATTCGCCCCAAAACATCAATGATGTTATTATTTTTTTTAATAACATCATGGATTTTTTGCTGGATGTTTTGCAGTTCGGCATTACACCCCATGATCTCCCCGATCAGGATCTGGGCACTTTCTGAAGTAAAGCGTTCTCTATCCCTCACATCACGATGACCTAAAAAGAGATAAAGAAAAAAAAAACAGGTCTCAAAAATCTGCCACCATCCATCTCTTTTACCTGAGCCTGTGGTCGCAGACACCCACCTGTTGTGGTGCCAATCTCCACCACGTCTTCTTCTTCCTCCTGCTCAGCTTGTGTTGGTGTAAGTTCGCCTTCTTCCAGAGGTGGGGGGTCTCTGGTCTCCTCGGATGAGGTGTGTCCTCCGAGTCTTTTCTCCCCTATGTAAAACAAAAATGGTATAATTAGCACACAGATATTTGATGGCAGAACTAGAAATAGGAAACATTGCTTGGAAGTGAGGTACAATTGTCAATTTTAGCCGAGTTCCAAGATGTATTTTTTTTATTGCCCTTTGTCAAGCTGCAATACTTTACCTGTTTAGTACAAGCTTCACAGATGGAGACCCCCCTATAGTATACACTGGAGCACCTGTGTGGCCCCCTAATAAAAATGGTGTTCTTGTGTCCCACACTAGTGCTCCAGTGTCCAGATGTGAAAACAGCTGCTCAGTGTCCTCTCCTTACACACAATCTAGTTTGCATTTCATTCTAGTAACAAACCCATCTACACAAACAACTATTTGGCATCCAAGTAGGCCCCAAAAAAATGTAGGAAAATGCATATGGCCTAAACAATGGTGTTCTAGAGGCCGAAAGAAAAATGTTTGATACGAACGAATAATGGGCCCATGAACATTAAAGCTGCCCTTTTAAACGTTACAATTAATCAAAGCATATGGAGCAGCATGAACGTAATAAAGACAGAAAGAATAGGAACACAGCACAACTACTTACTTTTTTGCAGCACTCTCCGGATCTTTCGGTACTGCTCTGGCTCTCTCAACTTCAGGTCCGACCACCGCTTCCTGAGCTGATCTTTAGATCTTCGTACCCCGAAATTCCTGTGAAGGCTTTTGACCACTTTCGCCATGATCTTGGCCTTTCTGATGTTGGGGTTGGGGTAAGGCCCATACTTTCCGTCATAGTCTGACTTCTTCATGATGTCGACCATCTACAACATTTCCCCAAAGGACATATTTGTGGCCTTAAAACGTCTCCTTCTGGATCGGGACATGTCCAGATCTGGGCTTTCCTCCTCCTCCTCCTCGTTGCTAGAATTAGCATGCACCTGTTGTAACTCCGCCATGTGCTCTTCACCCACTGTGCCGAACGAAAAGGGGCGGGGAATAGACTAGAAAGAACGTCAGGGGCGGGCGGAGTTACACGCATGCGCAGTGTGTATAAAGCGTAACACGCGTGCGTACGATCTGTGAGCGGAGGAAGGAGCATTGGACGCACCGATCGTAAGAACGAAGGTAAGAGACAAACTTGTGCCTATACTGCTTCTAGATTGAGGCCTATGTTGTAACAAGATTAGGAGAGTTTTGTCTGACATTAGGCTTTGTCTTGTGTTGTGTCTTGCAGTGAACATGGATATGCTACTCAAAGATAATGACTTCATGTCAGTATTCATAGATATGTTACGGGAGCTGCCCTGTCTGTGGGAGATTAACCACCCCCATTTCAAGAACCAAACAAAGAGGAAGGCAGCACTGGTGCAATTGTGTGAAATTGTGACACAGGTGATCCCCACGGCAGACATCACATATTTAAAGATATTAATTGGTTGCCTGAGGAGCACATATCTAAGGGAGCGCAAGAAAGTCCAGGATTCGCAGAGATCCGGAGCAGCAGATGACATCTATGTCCCCAGGATGTTGTACTACGACAGGCTGCATTTTATGGCAGGCCAGACTGAACCCAGGTCATCCCTCTCCAGTCTTCCTTCCACGCTTCCTTCCCCCCCGGCTGAGGCTTCTGACGCCCAACCTGGGCCTTCCAGGCCACATGTGGAGGAGCCCAGATTGAGCCAAGTATAGCATTCCTCTAAATATTTCTGCTTGTCCAATCAATGATGTTAACTAGATGTTAGTTGGGAGTACTAATTTAGGATTGTGATTGATGATGCAAAACATTACAACCATGTCCCTTTTTCATACACAGGGATGTCTCAGCCAGGAGGTGGCCGGGCCGAGCCGGCTGGCTGATCTGCAGGTCCCTCCACCCCCCCTGAAAAGAGAAAGTGGCAGTAGGAGGAGTGCCCTAGAGGAGGCTGCTATAGGATTCTTTTGGAGGGCTACAGAGGTCCTGGGAGCACCCCACACCATGGAGGAGAACACTGCTGCCTTCAATGCATATAAAATGCAGAGGATGGAGGAGGGCCAACAAGTCATGTGTGAGACCCTCATATTGGAGGCTCTTGAGAAAGGTATGAGGGGCCAAATGACACCTCAGACACACCTTTGGGATGGTCCTCCTCCTCCTCCTGCAGGTCCTCCTCCTCCTCCTCCTTCTCCTCCAGGTCCCCCCAGTCCTCCTCCAGGTCCTCCCAGTCCTCCTCCAGGTCCTCCTCCTCCTCCTGCCACATCTCCAACTGCACAGCCACAGCCCGGAAGGAAGCGTGGAAGGAAGACCAGACAGTGATTGCTCTGGGTTCAGTCTGGTCGGCCAAAAGATGCAGCCTCTTGTGGTACCACAGCCTGGGGACACAGATGTCATCTGCTGCTATCCGGATCTCTGCAAATTCTGGACCAGACTGCCCTCCCTTACATATGGACTCCTCAGGCCACCAATTTTGATGTTCAAGAATTGATGTCTGCCGTGGGGGTCCCAGGCTTCGCTAATTTCTCCTGTTGATCCAGTGTTGCCTTCCTCTTTGTTTGGTTCTGAGCCCTTAATAAAGGATTTTTGCTTTGAATTATACTCTCCTATGTGTTTTACTTCAAAAAGGACAGTTGGTTTGTGAGGATTCAGGTACATTTCAAATATACAATGTGAAATGAACAAGGGACACCAACAACAAACAATCTCCTTGAGATTAAATAATAAAAGATATCAATGGTGTTGGGGTAACTTGACACACAAAACACACCCAAAAATATTCTGGAGTAAAAATAAAAATAACATTGAACAAAGATCAGCCTTGGAAAAAATCAAAACATTAAAGAAAAAAAAAGGCAGAAAATCCAAAAAAAAAAAAATATAAAACTGTCAGATGTGACAACTAATAACAATATATTCAGGGAATCCCACTAAAAAAACACAAATAAAAGTTTGTGAGAAGTGTGTGTGAATATGAGCAGCAAAACGACTTAATTCTTGTCACATTATAAAGAAGAAGAGAGTGCGCTGTATTAAACCATTTTGAACATTGCAGCGTGACGAAAGTGCTGTATCCATTGCGAACGCTAAGTTTACCAGAACGAGCTGTCCCGTCTCGGAATTTCTTCTGAGCATGCGTGGCACTTTGTGCATCGGAACAGGCCACACACGGTCGGAATTGACGCGATCGGATTTTGTTGTCGGAAAATTTTATCTCCTGCTGTCCAACTTTGTGTGTCGGAAAATCCGATGGAAAATGTCCGATGGAGCCCACACACGGTCGGAATTTCCGACAACACGCTCCGATCGGACATTTTCCATCGGAAAATCCGACCGTGTGTACGGGGCATAAGGGGGGCAACAGAAAAACTATAAGTGAGCCTGATAATACAAGTAGTAGTATTTCTGGGGTGGGATCACAATATGATACAAGGTCTTCCAAAGGATATTTGAAAGAGCACCCCAAGTTTCCTGAAAGGAGATTATTCGTAGCCGGAGTTGAGATCATCCAAGGAAGTGTTGTCAAGGTGGTAGAAGTGGCCGAGGTAATTGATGCTTGTTACAGAAGTGTAAACAAAAGGTAGCCATTTTTGTAGAAAGCTGGAAGACGTGCCAGTGGCGGAGAGGTTAGCATCGAGTTTTTCCCTGCACAGAAGGCTTATGAGTTCTTGTTTGACTTCTTGGATAGTTGGTGGAATTGTAGAGGAGTCGGACCAGTTTTTGAGAATGGCACGTCTAGCTGCCATGCTTTGTTTCATCGGGTGATGAAGTGTTGATCTTTCGAGATGCTTGTGGTGACAGAGACTAGGTCACCAAAAACCAATGGGAAGACATCCTTTGTCGGGAAGGGACCTGAGACTGATGCGGCTAGGTTTTCAACTTGGTTGCAGAAGGAGGCGATATGAGGGCAAGATCATAGTCTGTGGAGCCTTGGGGTTGATTTACTAAAGGCAAATCCACTTTGCACTACAAGTGTACTGCAAGTGCACTTGGAAGTGCAGTCGCTGTAGATCTGAGGGGAAGGTCTGAAATGAGGGGAAGCTCTGCTGATTTTATCATCTACAAGCAAAAATGCTGTCTTTTATTTTCCTTGCATGTCTCCCTCAAATCTACAGCGACCGCACTTCCAAGTGCACTTCCAAGTGCACTTGCAGTGCACTAGTAGTACAAAGTGGATTTGCCTTTGGTAAATAACCCCCTATATACAATAAAGTATCTTTGCATAGAAAAATTACGTCATCTATGTGTAGATGTCAGCACAGATGCTGCATTTCTATGAATTCCTGTAGGCAAAAACACTTGGTAATAGTAACGCTTGCTTGTGTTACTATTGGACATGTGCTCATTTTATTGGCAGTTCACTTACTGTGGAGTCTGAAGTGTTAGATGGCTGTTTCTGTGTTGAGAATAGAAGTGCTAATTTCTGCTCTTTGCAGTGATCCTTTATCACTTACATGTGAAAATATACGTTTTGCTATTTCTAGGTAAAATAAAGTTAATAACATAAGGTCACAACTTGACAACAGACACCGTAAGGTGCTATATTTTACCTTTGTGATTGCAAGTCCTCAGAACCTTCATGAACTCCAAAACAACCCAAATGTACCAATACAAGGAGGATAGAGACAACCTATTGCTGGGCACTGCTATACTGAGGACTGGGTATATACCTGTGAAAAAATTGACTATCAGAAGGTCTAAATTTGCATATAGAATTAAGGAAGCTGCAGGGGCACTTTAAGGACCTCTACAATTCATTGGACTTGCTTAAAAAAACCTATACAAAGAGATGCATGGAGAGTGCCATTTTAACCTTCTTCTGAAAATGCTAGCTGTCTAGCTGTCTTTAGCTTCTTTAGCTGGCTGAGTCACTAACATAGATAAGCATACATATCAGGAAGCTCAGATCAAAGTCAGAATTCTTCCATACTTGTTCTAGCATGACTGAAGCTACAGGATAAATATGAAAGCCAGGAAACAAGCATTTTTTCAGAAGGAGAAGTCAGAAATGACACCATCTAAGCTTCTGCAAAGAGGATTTTAAATCAGGTTTTCTTTAAGGGTAGGGGTACACCAGCAGTCTTATGCCCCATACAAACGATCGGACTTTCCAACAACAAAACCGTGGATTTTTGTTCAAAGGATGTTGGCTCCAACTTGTCTTGCATACACACGGTCACACAAATGTTGGCCAACAATTACGAACATAGTGACGTATAAGATGTACGTGATATTTCCATTACAAACGCTATTATATCTCCGACTCGTACTTGATTCCGAGCATGCGTGAACTTTTGTCTGATGAACTTGTGTACACACGATTGGAAAGTCCGACAACAAACATTTGTTGGTGGAAAATTTGAGAACCTGCTAGCCAACATTTGTTGGTGGAAAGTCCGACAACAAATGTTCGATGGAGCATACACATGGTCGGACTTTCCGCCAACAAGCTCACATCCAACATTTGTTGTCGGAAAATCCGATCGTGTGTACGGGGCATTAGACTGACTTATCCATGCTTGCATTAGGTAAAACTCAACACTGTGAGAAGTGGACCAAGAGCAACCACCCCCCAAATGTTGCCATTAGAGTCCATTGAAAGCTGTAAGCATATATTACTCTAGTGCACATGTGTGCTTGGTTCTTTTGCTGAGGAGAGTGGAAAGGATCTGAATAGAAACTGAGATGTTTTACAATGCACTTAGAAAATAGTTAGGCCCAGTGTTGCCAACCTCCTACAGCATTTTTTACTGATGAAACATGGAAAAATTTACAGACGAAGCACATTTTTTACTGACAACCTGAAGAATGACAGAACCCCTATTATAAACTAAGACAGCCAATATTTAAACAGTATAAACACAATATGGAAACAATACCCATAACAAGTAATTTTCCTGGTTTACACTCAAAAAGTCAACACAGCAAGACAAATTATCAGCCCCTGATATTTACGAACAGTTGTAAAAATCACATATTTTTACAAACCGTCAGTAAATTTACTGACGATTGGTAACCCTGGTTTGGCCTCATTAACACGGATGAACTTAAGTATATGTAGACAGGTGGAGACAGGTAGAGGTTGCTCTTCCTACTGGTAAAGTGCACTGTGGCTATCCCTATTGAAGGTGGGTGGAGCTGAGGCTCTGGGCTCATTCTAGCCAGCATACAAGAGAGAAGTAAGGTCTGCTACTGGTGTGCATGCTCTCCCCTTCAGGGGAGGGGCTGGAGAAGGGTGTTTCAGCTACGCTAAAGATGGAGGAAGATCCTGAAAGAGGGGTAGAGCCCTGGTGTGTCCCATTGTTCTCCCCTCTGGAAAAAATGAGCAATGAGGGAGCCTGAAGCCTTAGGAGTGCAAGAGAAATGATAAGTAACATCTGCTGAGAGACACAAGTGACTCCGTGCCTGCATATCTATTCTAAATCCAGTATTTGAAGAATGGTCTGCATGATATGGAGTATTCTGTTATACTTAAGAACTCAAGCAAGTGCAAGAAGCTTATTGTTAACCCACAAGCCTTCATGTGAATATCTTATGGAAGAAAGCCGATATATGGGGAATGGAGTGTGAGGTGTGTGTTACTGTTGCAAACCTGGCTGCCTGGGCCCTGGAAGCCGATATGGGGACCAAGTGAGTGAGTACTCTCAGAGCCAAGGAGCATTATCGGCACAAGGGCCAGGAGGATGAGAATTTAAGCCCTTCAGCAACCATCCATGCATGGGGCAGTATTGGTTTGGGCTGGCACCCTGCCAACTACACTTAGGGGCTGGCGCCTGGTTGCATACATGCTTAGCACAAGGATCGTGCTGGTCCCACCCTATGCTTGGCATAGCCAGCAGGATTGGCTGTTAAAACTTTGAAAAGTGGACCTCTGGCCAAGGAATCACATTGGAGGAGGGCCTCTGGCCAGAAGTGACTGTCCAACTCTTTGTAGGGTAAGAAGAATGCATGTCAAGGTGGAACTACAAAGTTATAAAAAGTGAGGTGTGCCCCAGGTGACGTCCTCTTGCCAAAAGCATGTGTGACACTGTGTCTATCTCTATGAAAGTGGATGGTGTCGCAGAATGGGCCAGTTACAGAGGCTTCCGTTGTCAGGATGGAGTAGGGTACGGAGTTTCTGTACCTTTACGAAGAAATGTTTGATGCCATTGACAGCGAGCGTACGGAACTGTACAACAAGTTTGTGTGGGACTGTATAGGATTTTGTGGGATCCCTCGCCTGTTCCATGTAACTAAGGAGGTGAATCCGGCCTATCAAAAGCTCAAGGCTTGCTATATTGTTTTAAATGTGGCACACCTTTAAGGATCAGGTGGCGTTGGTGCTACCCTCCAGGCCTGATGCCTACTTTTCGGTACAATGTCCCCACCCAGTGGCTGGAGCTCTTGTGATGAAGGCAGATCCTCAATTCTATGCCTGACAAGTTTCTGTTGTTTACTGTTTTGTGTTGTTGTGCCATGTCTATTACCCTTTGTGTATGTAAAATGTGTTGTTGCCTTACCTATTGTTGCAAGTGACTTAATGGTGCTCCTGATTAAGGCTAGATTCACACTTGTGCTGATTTTCAATATGATTTTGTAGTGCAGTTGCAGTGCAACTTGGTGCATTTTCAATAAAATTGTAATGCATGTTTTACCACTGTGACTCATCCCTGCTGTCAGCCAGGAGGGATGAGTGATTGGTTGTTAAGGAGCCAGCTCCCACTGGCATCGTAAAAACCAGTGACTCCTCTACTTTCAGCAGCAATGATAAATTATCGGTGGTTAAGTATCCAGCACCCACTGGCATCCTAACAACGATGAGTCATCCCTGCTGTCAGTGGGGGATTCCGTGCTGACAGCAGAATGTAAACAAAAGAACGACATAAAAAATAAAAAAAGCATGCAGGACCCCCTCCCATCCATACCAGGCCCTTTGGGTCTGATATTGATTTTGAAGGGGACCCCACATCAAAAAAGACAAAAAAATGCATGTGGTCACTCCCAAAATCCATATCATGTGCATCGATCTGGTATGGATTTTAAGGGGAACAAAAAATGTTTCCCTTAAAATCAAGACAAAAAAAAAGTGTGCCCCCCCCAAATCCATACCAGACCTTTATATGAGCATGCAGCCCGGCAAGCCAGGAAAAGGGGAGATGAGTGAGCACCCCCTCTTTCCTGAACCATACCAGACCACATGCCATCAATATTGGGGGGGGCACTTTTCCAAGGGAGGACCTTTCCTGGCAAAGCACCCTGTCCCCATGTTGATGAGGACAAGGGCCTCTTCCCCACAACCCTGGCCCAGTAGTTGTGGAGGTGCAGGTGGTACCTTATCAGAATTTGGAAGCTTTTTTTGACAAGGGGGCCTCCAGATTCTGCCCCCCATATGAATGAGTATGGGGTACATACCCCTACTCATTCATCAAGTCTTTATCAACCACCTAAGCTCTAGGTTTTACCCCCTTCATGAACAGGCCATTTTTTTCGATATAGCACTGCGTCGCTTTAACTGACAATTGCGCGGTCGTGCGAAATTGTACCCAAACAAAATTGATGTCCTTTTTTTACCACAAATAGAGCTTTCCCTTGGTGGTATTTGATCACCTCTGCGTTTTTTATTTTTTGCGCTATAAACAAAAAAGACTGACAATTTTGAAAAAAAAAATATATTTTTTACTTTCTGCTATAATACATATCCAAAAATATATATAAAAAAACAAATGTATTCATAAGAATACTTAGGTCAATAAGTATTCTTTTACATGTTTTTGGTAAAAAAATTGCAATAAGCGTATATTGATTGGTTTGTGCAAAAGTTATAGTGTCTACAAACTATGGGATAGATTTCTGGACTTTTATTTTTCTTTTATTGTTTTAACTGGTAATGGCAGTGATCTGTGATTTTTAGCAGGACTGCAACATTGCGGTTGACAAATCTGACCCCAAGTGACACTTTTTGGAGACCAGTGACACTATTACAGTGATCAGTGCTAAAAAAATGCACTGATCAATGTATAAATGACACTGGCATGGAAGGGGTTAACACTAGGGGGCTATCAAAGGGTTAACTCTGTTCCCTGGGTGTGTCCTAACTGTGTGGGGGATGGGCTTACTGGAACAAGACAGAGATCGCTGTTTCTGATCACTAGGATAAGCAGATATCAGTATTGTCCCCTGTCAGAACCAGGATCTGCCTTATTTACATAATAAGATCCCCATTCTGACTTTCTGCGATTGCAGGTGGACATTGAGTCTGCCAGACCCGTGTGCACACTCCCACCTTGCCGCAGTATATATGCAGAATGAAAAGTGGGAAGTGGGGCAAAACTGTCCCCCACAACCACCTATGGGACCGAGTCAGGCATAAAAGAAAGTATTTTATAGGTTAAAAATTAAAGATGTTTGATTGGTCATAATTCAAGTATTGATTTAAATAAAAACGGTACTCAACTCGTGCTGGAGGGTATATAAACAAGTGGATTGCATCAAGATTTTGACAGACGACGCTGAAAGACGGAAGAAGATCGTTTGTTTCTGGATGAGATGAAATCCATGCTGCGTCAACTGATGGAGCGAGCCGGTTCCGAAGGCGGCGAAGAATGGATGCGGCAACGCTTATTATTGCCTACTGGACCACAAACTTCTGTCCCTTACATCGAATCTGCTGCAGCTGTTCCTGTGTCAGTGGACGATCAGACTGTGAGTTTGTTCCGCCCCCCCCGGGGCTTCTTCCTCCTCCGGGTCAAGCTTCCGTGACTCATCGAGTTTCGCACCCGTCTCCTTTATCTGTCAATCGAGAGGCTTCGGGTAGGAGTCAGAGATTATCGACGAGGCTGGATTCGGGCGCATGCACAGTGGTGAAATCTGATCTCAGGCATTCTACAAAGAGACCTAGCAGGTTCGAATCCCGGTCTCCGCTTAGAGAATTGAAGAAACAAAATGACAAGGTGAGACTTCCTAGGAGTTCTGCTCCTGTGAGACGAATTTTAAAAAATAAAAAGCCTAATTATACAGTGAGTGTTGCTCCAAGGGGGATGTTGATATTACACCTGTGGAGCCTCCTGTATTGTCCTAAGATTTACTTGACAAAACTGTAAATATGGTTGATGTTGTTCCTGCTGTTGCCATGGATACTCAAGCTCTGCCTATTCGTGCAGTGGCGTTAACTGACGATGCAATGCGGGCGGTCCCTTCTACCAGTGCTGGTGCATCAGGTGAGTCTGATGACATTGCTATGTTATGTAATTTAGCAAAAAAGTTTTCTGCTATTGTTGATAAATTAAAATCTCCTGTTATTGATGTTAATAATGTTGCATCAGCGTGGAGAGTTGATTCTTCCGAATCTACGCTGACTCAGTCTATTGAATCTAGTATTTTGAGTAATGATTGTATACGTCCTGCTATGTCATCTGTACATGTTCCTTCCACGCAAATTTCAGAAGGTTGTTTGAAAGAATCGTTGTCATGCGAGCATTCACCTTTGGGTTTTCATCTTAGTATCGCTTGTAAAGAAAAAATCTGGAGTGGTGACTATATCGACATTTTTTCTTTGTTACCTTTGTCTCCTGAACATCGTTTAAATAAAAGGGAAATTTGATGTTGGGAGGAATGCCTCTGTTCCTAGGTCGTTTAACAATTGGTTACAATCATTTTGTATTTTTACTAGTGTTTTAGGTAAAAAATGTCCTGAACGTTGTAGTGGGCTTTTCCAACATGTTGAGATTATTTTGGAGGCCTATAAAAATTTCAATGGACAAGCTTGGTATTACTATGATAAATCCTTTCGTCAGAAGTTGGCTGTGCATCATTCTCTTAAGTGGGGGATGAAAGATGTTGGTCTCTGGTTAAACTTGCTGTTACCGCAAAAACATCAGTTTTCTAAACCAATTTTTACGAACCCTGTTGGAATTCGTAAAGGCTTGTGCTTTAATTTTAATGATGGTCAGTGTAAGTGGCCAGCCACTTGTAAACACAAACACAAATGTACGTATTGTTCGGGTGCACATCCAGCTGCTAGATGTTTTAAAAAAGTGGCTATTAGTGATAGTACTCCTTCGAAGGAGTCCTTTCTTAAAAGCAGTGACTCCCGTGATATTAGAAAACATGCTGCCGTGGCTTATTCATTACCCAAACCGAATGTCAGCGGAGTTTCTAATTGAAGGTTTTTCGGAAGATTTTCCGTTGCCTACATTTTCGGGTTCTGGTTGCTCAGTTTATGATAATTTATCTTCTGTTACTGTTTACGAAGAGGTGGTTTCCGATAAACTTTCTAAAGAAATGTCTGCGGGACGTATGGAGGGCCCCTTTTCTGAGCCTCCGTTTTTTAATTTTCATATTTCACCATTGGGTATTCCTAAAAAGGAGGTGAATTTTTTTCAGTTAATTCATCACGTATCATACCCTGTTGGTTTTTCATTAAATGATGAGATAGATCCTGATTTCTGTTCGGTGTCCTATTCTTCGTTTGATGATGCCTTGGAAATTATTAGGGGAGTGGGCGGTTCACCTCTTTTGGCTAAAGCTGATGAAAAATCCGCTTTTAGGTTATTGCCGATTCATCCAAAGGCCTTTAACTCCTTGGGTATTTATTTTAAAGGGGAGTACTATTTTGACAAGTGCCTGCCCATGGGCTGTTCCCTGTCCTGCAGATATTTTGAATTGTTTTCTACCTTTTTGGACTGGGTTGTCAGTTCCCAATCTGGTTCAGTTCACTTATTACATTATTTAGATGATTTTTTGTTTGTTGGTAAAGATGATACGGATGACTGTTTATATTTATTTACTGAGTTTAAGATTATTTGCGAAAAGTTTGGTGTTCCACTGGCCCCGGTTGGTGCCTCCTAGTCATTGTTTAGAATTTTTGGGTGTTACGATAGACACTATAAAAATTGAATTTTGTTTCCCTATGGCTAAGGTGAGGAAGCTTTGTTTTTTGTTGGATTTTGTTCTTTCCAAAAAGAAAATTAATTTGAAAACGATTCAATCTTTATTGGGCCTTTTGGCATTTACGTCTAGAGTTATACCGATGGGTAGGGTTTTTTCTAAAAGATTATATTGGGCTATTGCTGGAGTTACTTCTCGGTGGCATTTTATTCGATTAACTGTCTCTATTAAGGAGGATTTATTTATTTGGAAATGTTTTTTGGATTTAATTAATGGTCGTTCTCTGTGGCAGGCCCACTTTTGTTTATCTGAAGCTTTAAATTAGTTTACCGATGCTTCAGGGGAAATTGGTTATGGCACTTATTGGCAAGGTCACTGGTCAGCGGATACTTGGCCTGAAGTTTGGCGTGTTAAAGGTTTTACGAAGATCAAAGTTTTATTGTAGTTGTTCCCTGTTGTGGTGGCATTAGAATTGTGGGGTGAGGCTTTTTGGAATAGTCGCATTTTGCTTCATTCAGACAACAAAGGCGTTGTCTACACCATTAATTGTTTGTCTTCAAAGTCTTTACCTGTGATCGCTTTGTTACGTCAATTAGTTTTTCAATGTTTAAAGCTGAATATATGGTTAAAAGCTAAGTATGTTCCTGGTAATTTCAACACAGTGGCTGATTCTTTATCACGTTTGCAGTTGGATCGGTTTTGTGCTTTAGTGCCAGAAGCAGACAAGGTTGGTGCCCCATGCCCGGATTTCTTATGGAACTTGATCTGAGGTTCATAAGTTCGGCTGCTTGTAATTCTATAGCTAAAAGCACGTGGGCGAGTTATGAAGCCGCGTGGTCTCTTTGATATTATTTTTTGGAACATTCTGATAGTTTATGTGCAGGATTTTTGCAAAGTTTGGTTTTGGCCTTTTTGAATTTTTTTTATTGTCTTGTAATTATTCTTGTTCCCATGTTCAAAAAACGTTATGTGGCGTTTCTTTATTTTTTTTAAATTAAGGGGTTTTCCTTCTTGTCAGAGTTTTTTTTCAGTTCAACAGGCGTTGAAAGGTTATCGCAAGGGTAAATTTGTATCTGATCATAGACTGCCTATTTCCTCTGCTCTTTTAGGCCGTCTGTGTTTGGCTACTGAATCCATTTGTTATTCTCCTTACGAATCGCTGTTATTCAAAGTGGCATTTAGCCTTTGTTTTTTCGGGGCTTTCAGAGTGTCGGAATTAGTGCCTCGTTCTAATATGGACGAGGCGGGGTTGTTATTTGAGGATTTATTAATGGGTACTGATTGTTTAAGTATTTTACGTAGACATAGCAAAACGGATCAATTGGGTTTAGGTCGTTGGATTACGGTGAATAAAATTTCTAATTCATTTATATGTGCTGTTTCACTGCTTCGGCAATTTTTGGCGGTTCAGAATTGTTCTGCTGGGCATTTATTTGTACACCAATCCTCTTTTCCTTTAACTACTTTTCAGTTTAACTCTGTTCTGAAGAAGTGTTAACATTTTCTTTAGCTCGGCCATCTCAGTATTTCATTGCATTCGTTTAGAATCGGTGCTGCTACGGAGGCGGTCGAGTTGGGTTTATCTAGTGCTGAAATTAAGAATCTGGGTGGGTGGAAGTCTGATTGTTATTTGTGTTATGTACGCCCTAATGTTTAATTTTAAATTTTGCAGGTGTCAAATTCAATGTTTGGGTTATTGGACATTCGTATATCTTTTGTTCTCACCATCGTGCATTCCGGAGGATTTACGCCTCTAATTTGGGCCTTCCTTTATCGGACTTTCAAATTTGGTGGTATGGTAAAAAGGGGATGAGATGGTCTAATTTGAGGGAAACTTTGTCGTTCTTATATTTTTCTTGGCCTTCTCCTGCCATCATTGTTTTGCATTTGGCTGGCAATGATGTCGGGTGTTTCAAGACATTCGACCTTATTTCTCAGATTAAAGTTGACTTTTTGTGTATTTATTCTGTTTTTCCTAAAGCAATCTTAGTTTTTTCAATGATTGTTCCACGATTGACTTGGCTGAGTTCACAAGAGATCAAATTTTTCGAAAAAATGAGGAAAAGGATTAATAGGACAATAGCAAAATTTATGATTTCCTTGAATGGCATGTCTTTTAGACATGTTGATCTAGAAGGTGGCATTTCGGGATTTTATCGATCAGATGGTACTCATTTGTCCGATATTGTTTTGGACATTTTTAATTTGGACTTACAGACTTGTATTGAATTAGCCGCGCTGAAGGTGGGGAGGTGCCAGGCTCCTGTGTGATCCTGGCGTATGGATGATATTATATGTTGTTTTTTTAACCTGAGCTTGGATAGATAGGTTATTGTTATATCATTATTATTACTTTTATTACTATGAATAGTAAAGTTGAATAAAATTGAGTCTATTATATATGACATATATTCAAAGATATATAAGTTGTTATTTAAGCCTATAATAAAACTGTGGCCATTTGATCCAAGTCTGGTGTTATAGTGGTTTATTTTAATAAATTAAATTTTACAAAGTCCTGACTTCGGTACCAGGCGATTGGCATATGGTTAACTGGCAGCAACTGCGTTGGCATGCAACATTGTACCCAAATGAAATTGATATAATTTTTTTTCATACAAATACATTTTTTTGGTGGTATTTGATCACCACATTTTTTTTGGTGTTTGCTATATAAACAAAAAAAAGACAAACATTTTGAAAAGAAAATATATTTCCCTTTTCAACTTTCTGTTATAAAATATATCCAATAAAATCACATTTCCTCATGAGTTTAGGCCAAAATGTATTTTGTACCATTTCTTGAGGCCCTTAAGACGCCAGGACAGTAAAAATCCCTCCCAAATGACCCCTGTTTGGAAAGTAAATAATTTTTTTTCACTTTTTTTTTTTTTTTTTTTGTACTTACAATCACGAGTGCAGTAGAGCGTCTTTATATGGCTGATGTGTCGGTGATCAGGGATACTGACTGGTGGCAGTCTGCTAAGAAAGAAAGAAAGAAAGATTTTTTAATTCAATTTTTAATCTTTTTTAACATTCTATTTTCTTTCGTTTACATTTTTTATACTATTTTTTTTTATTTTTTTAAATAATCTCATCAGAGTAGTTCAGTGTCACCATAGTAACACTCATGCTCAGGGATTTTTTTTTTTAAATGTATACACTTTGCTGTTACAGTGATCTTATATGAACTTTTAAAATTAGATTGAATAGGGCCACCTTAAAACCAGTGTAGCATAATAGTGTCCAAATAATATTAGAAACAAAAGATAAGTCCCAAACACTGTTTCCACTGTGGACAAAAGAAAGAAGAAAGTCTTCCATTGCCTTCCTGTGTTGTGTATTTACTTTCCATTGTGCTTAAAGGACCAGTTACCACCTCCATGTGAAATCAAAACTCACCGGAACATAAGGCTGTCATAACAACAGCATAAACATAAACATATCTGCTTTTCCTAGTGACACATATAAGGTCTCCCCAGATCATATGCATCAGTCCTCAATCACCTTTGTTCAATGTGGTCAGAATGGACTCCAGCAGTAGTAAATAAAGCTCACCAAGAGCCACAAAAAATCTCAGATAGCGCAGTATTTTTATTAAAAATTGAATATAGGGGGCGTGGCTTGGCGCGCGGCGGAGATGGCTGCTCATTGAGGAGGCTCTGAGACACACGCGGAGGTTCTAAGCCTAACATCCGACCTACAGCTTACAAATGCCTGGCAGAAAGCTACATTGGACCCCCGGACCACAGACACGCCGAAACTCGGCTTCTGCCAACGCCAACATCGCTGAAATCTTCAGACACAACTCAGCGGCCCGCAGCGGGACCACAAGAAGCAAGATGGCGCCGATGCCACAGGAGGAAGGAGAGAGCGAGGACTCACTGTCAGCCGCTGAAGACATCAGCAGGGGTAAGCCCAGACAGGACCACCCACTCACGTTTGCAGACATGTCTGTGTTTGCTGCGGACATCAAAGCTACGTTTTCAGCCGCCATAACAGACCTGAAAACGAGCATGATGGTGATAAATGAAAAGATGGCGGCGGCCGAAAGTGCAGGCAGACAGAGGGACAAGGCAATTCATAAGCTGGAGATGGTATCTTCTAATCATATGCAGCACTTTATTAATATGAATAGACACATTGAAGACCTTGACAATCGGGGGAGGAGATGCAACATCAGGGTCAGGGGGATACCGGAATCAGTGGATCAAGATCAGATCACCACAGCACTCCGGAGAGTCTCCAACAGCCTGCTTGAGAGGCAGGAAGACACTGAAATTGAGTTCGTAAGAGCTCACAGAGCTCTCAGGCCCAGAGGTTCTGACACCGCACCGCCCCGTGACATAATCTGCTGCTTACAGAGCTTTACTACCAAAGAGGAGATTATGCGGAAAGCGAGACAAAATGACCAAATCATATTTAATGGCGCCATGATTATGCTGTTTCAGGATCTATCACAGATCACTCTGAAGAACAGGCGTGCATTGCGACCCCTACTGGAGAAACTAAGAGCAAAGGACCTGAGATATGCTTGGAGATTTCCCTTCGCCCTCACAGTCACATATAATGGTCATCAAGCTATTCTCAGCACGCCGGCTGATTTACCAGAGTTTTGTGAATCATTGGACTTGGAACCATTGGAATTACCGGAATGGTATGAAGAAATCCTACAACCACCCCTGGTCAGGAGTCCTCCCTCATCTCCATTCTCTTCCCCAGACAAAAGACTGTCGAAGAAATACAAACAGAACAAGGGAAATAGCTCCCACGCAGATACCCCGAGGAGACCGGCCGGTCCATCCAGAGCTCAGGAATGTGAATAGATGCCTTATACCATCTTGGTCCTGTCCGTAGCGACTCTGATGTTTGCAACATAACTCTTGCCACACAGGTGCCCACATTATACACATTGTCACCCATGGGTCATCCGCCCCAAGAGGGATGAACACCTCCACAAGAATCTTCTTGAGGGGTAGTTCTGATAACACCCCATTACTTCCTGCACAACCAATATGCTCAGGATGCGGATACTGGCGCAAGTCCTGGAGGAGAATTGCCAAACCCGAGCCACATCTCTTGTTTGACTGAGGGAGTGGCACTGATCCCAGATGTGACAGCAGATATGCCCTGGACGTGGCTCACTGTTACACCAACACCCCTCCCAAGAATCGCTGAGACCTCAGTTGTGAAGCACAAAAGTCTGCATAACTATGCGGGAACGAGGAGAGCGGGTGGGGGAGGGTCAATGGGGGTGAAAGTTGTTTTGTTCTCCTCTCTCCCCCCCCCCCCTTTTTTTCCCCCTTTTTTTTTTTTTCTTCTTTGTTTTACCTGTACCGCCCTGAACCGATTTAGTAGGCTCAGATTTGAAATAGTTGTGCAATTGGTATGGGGACATGCCCATGGATGACGGTGACTGTTGCATAGCTAGATAATAGTTTGATAACATAATTGTTATAGTTATACCTGTGAGTTCATGTTTTCACGATTAGACCCGATTCTATATAGTACACATCCTGGTCGGGTGTGATCAATATAATATCAATACTTTTATTAGTTTGAGCCACCGTGTGTGTCTCGTTGAGACCGTTCTTATTTAGACACCACAGTTCTCCAACCACTTGGAGCCTAGGCCACATCTGGCCGTGGTCGCTTCCCGCAGACCCCGCAAATTCTACTTGATATCTCTATTACGTCTGGGGGCAGTTCTCCATTTGGGGAGGTTTAGTTGTTTTTGGAGAGTGACCCCCATTGTAATAACTTCTCGCTGATCTTTCTTTTCTTCTTTTTCACCCTCTCTTCTTTTTTCTATACTTTTTTTTTTTTTTTTTTTTTAAGACACCTGTTTGCTTAGTGGAGGTGGGGCGCCCGCTCGGACTACTAGAGAGATTTTATTTCTGAGCGCAGTTCCAGTGTCAAACCCCATATAACAGTTTTGTCTTTGCGGATCCGGACTCCGACCATCTCCTCCTCTGCCGCCACCATGGTATACTCATCGCTAAGGGGACCCGACCACTTGTGATTTCTCACAACATCAGAGGTTTAAACATTCCCGAGCGACGCTCCACCCTGCTGAGAGAACTTAAAAAAGGTAAACCTCAATTTGTGTTTCTACAAGAGACCCATTTTAAGACAAACAACATTCCCAAATTAATATCCCCACAGTTCCCGAGAGCTTTTCACGCCACAACAGCTGACTCTAAGTCGAAAGTGGTCACGATACTGGTAGGCAGAGACACACCATTTAAACTAACCGAACAGTTGTGTGATCCTGAGGGCAGATTCGTGTTTCTGAAGGGTTCATACAATGACTTCCCATTGACCCTAGCCAATGTGTACTTTCCCAATAAGTCTCACATCACTTTTTGTCAGCACATTGTGGGGAGGCTACAGGAGTTTGCCGGTGGATGCATTATACTAGGGGGGGATTTTAACGTACCCCTAAATCCACTTTTGGATACGTCCAATGGTAGGACTTGCATTACCTATAAAATCTTGAAAGATTAAATCACTCCTGTGTAGACTCCAGTTGGTGGACTCCTGGCGCTTCCTTAATCCTGATGGTAGAGACTACACCCATTTCTCGGTACCGCACAACAGATATGCTCGCTTGGATTGCATATTTGTTTCTCAGAGAGATCTATCGAAAATTTCCGCTGCGAAAATAGGCGCCCAAACAATGTCGAATCATGCACCTATTTCACTAACTCTAGACCTGAAAAACACAAACAGACGACAACAGACTTGGAGACTGAACACGTCCTTACTGACAGACCAGACACTCCTACCAGTACTTACGAGAAACATCACTGATTTTTTCAAACACAATAACACACCTGGGGTAGACCCCCTACTAGTTTGGGAAGCACATAAATGTACCATACGAGGAATCCTGATAGGGATGGGTTCAAGACGCAAAAAGGAAAGAGACGCTCAGATTAGAAAATTACTTACCCAAATTGAGTCACTGGAACTGTCACACAAACAATCTCTCTCGGAGGCCTCAGCCAAGAACCTCCTAGAGGCAAGGAAAGAATTACAGCAGATACTCCATGCTAAGGCCAAGCGGATGCTTTTCTTTAAGAGGCGGCTCTATTATGAGTCAGGCGACAAAGCAGGGAGGTTCTTGGCGAGGGCCCTGAGAGAACAAAACTCAATAAATCAGATAGCTGGAATCAGATCTAAAGAGGGAAAGCTGGAGGTAGCATCTGAGGCAATAGCAAAACACTTCCATGCTTTCTACACGAAGCTCTATAACCTGCCCCCACAACATAAACACCCACAAATGCTAGGGGACAGAGCACAAATCATACAAGATTACATACTAAATAGTGGACTCCCATCCTTGCCCACGGAGGACACAGAGCTACTAGAAGCCCCAATCACATCAGAAGAAATTAAACAGGCCATCAAATTATTAAAATCAGGCAAGAGCCCGGGTCCTGACGGATATTCCGCCACATATTACAAATCCTTTATAGAAATTCTAGCTGAACCCTTAAAAGATGCCCTGAACTCCTTATCCAGGCCAAGATGTGTTACTCCGGGTTTCCTCTCAGCACACATCACGGTTATACCGAAAGATGGCAAGAACCCGGAGGAGTGTGCTAGCTACCGCCCCATCTCTTTGCTGAACCTTGATGTCAAGTTGTTCGCAAAGATCATATTACTGAGGATGGGGCCGTTGCTTTCAAAACTAATTGGCTTGGAACAGGTGGGCTTTATGCCAAACAGGGAGGCCAGAGACAATGTAACTAAGGCACTTTTGCTAACGCAGGCTGTTAGACAGCGGAAGATCGAGGGCTTTCTCCTTTCAACAGATGCGGAGAAAGCCTTCGATCGCGTAGCATGGGACTTCATGCTGGCGGTCTGTGGAAGGGTGGGTCTAGGACCAAACATGCTGAATTGGATCTCAGCCCTCTATCAGGACCCGACAGCGGAACTAAAAATAAATGGTATCCTTTCAGAAAAAGTATATATTAAAAACGGGACTAGACAGGGCTGTCCCTTATCGCCCCTATTATTTATCCTCTCACTAGAGCCCTTTATCAAAACAGTGCAAAAGAAAACCGCAATACAGGGTTTCCAGATTAAAAATAAAGAGTACAAAATAGCCGCATACGCGGATGACTCATTGTTTTTTTTAACGAAACCGACTACAACGCTCCCTAACCTGCTACAAGAATTCGCACACTATGGATATGTATCCAATTTAAAAATTAATTACACAAAGTCAGAGGCTCTGAACCTTTCCCTCCCAGAGGGACTGCTCACGTTGACACAGGCGAACTCGACATTTAAGTGGGATAAGACCAAATTAAAATACTTGGGGATTTGGCTTACGCCATCTCTAAAATCTGCCTATGAGAGAAATTTTGTGACCTTTCTTAAAAACTGTGCGAAAGATCTAACAAATTGGAATGAGAAGTTTTTTTCTTGGTTCGGTAGAGCGGCCATAGTAAAAATGGTTATATTGCCCAAATTTCTGTATCTAACCCGCTCATTACCGAAAGAGATTCCTCAGAAATTTTTCAATGAACTTAATACAATGGTCACGAGATTTCTCTGGCAACATAAAAAACCCAGAATCAAACTAGACACCCTGGTCAAACCCAAAGATCTAGGAGGAATTCAATTCCCGAACTTTCGCAGATATTATCAGGCTTCACACATAACCAGAATCATAGATTGGCATTGCCATGACTCGGTGAAGGACTGGGTCGCACTAGAGACAACGCTTGCCACGTTTCCGCTCAAATACTTACCCTGGTCCTCCCTCAAAACACTACCTCACGTCATACGGACACATCCGATCACTGGCACGACGTTGAAGATCATTAACCTGTTAGCTAAACATAAAAAGCTGACCACAATACCTTGCCCCCTAACGCCCTTGACAGACAACCCAGACTTTTCTCCAGGTCTACATAATCCGACTCTCAAGGCGGGTGATCCCCTGCTGGCAGGGGACTGCTATACAGAAAACAAATTCAGAGACTGGTCGTCTTTTAAGACAGAATTAAACCGACCCCAACTGAAGCAGTGGACATACTTCCAGATAAGAAGTTACTTAGGTAACATTAAAGAACCTCAAAAACTACATAGACCCCTGACAGCCTTAGAGTCAGTCTGTCGGGAGGGGATTCCAATGGAAAAGGCTACCTCTGTTGCATATGTGTGGTTGAGTCGCTCGGGGGCAGGTGCATCAGACGGGCACAGGAGGAGATGGTCGGAGGAGCTTGAAATGGAGATTTCAGACAAACAATGGAGGTACGTTGCTATTCTGGCGCATAAATGTTCCATAAGCACAAAACTGCAAGAGACAAATTACAAACTCCTGACCCACTGGTATAGTACACCTGACAAATTACACAAATGGGACACACAAAAACCGGACACATGCTGGAGATGTCGCTCTGAGAAAGGCACACTAGCCCACATATGGTGGTACTGCTCCAAAATCGAACCATACTGGAAAGAAGTAAAGACCTTAATTAAAAAAATTACAGAAACTAGAGTGGAGCTGACTCCAGCATGTTGTCTATTACATCTGTCCAATTCCTCTTTTAAACGCTACAAACGCTCATTGACGATTCATCTCCTCAATGCAGCTAAATCTCAAATTCCTCTACACTGGCTGTCTACGTCTACTCCCTCTGTTAGGGATTGGATGTCGAAGGTTAGTGAAATCCACGAAATGGAAGACACATTGGCCCAAGACAAAGGCCATATTGAACGATTCCACAAAACGTGGCAACCTTGGCTGATTTTCAAATACTCTGCAGACTTCCCTACCTGAATTAGGGGTGGGGAGGATGCTGGAGCCTCGGGCGGGTGCCTCACCTCTGTACCTTATATGTATCCTTCACCCCATTTTTTTCCTACTCCTTTTTTACTTACTTTTTTCTCTACATCTACTTTCTTATCCCTCTTTGGCTGACCTTTAACGTTTCTCTTCACTGAAATGTATCTACGTTACATGTATTTCTCCCTTAGACGCGAGTAAGATTGTCTCAGTTAGCTACAGAGACCTCACTTCTACATGTTATCAATAACAAATGCTCTGAACACCTGACAAGAGGTTTCTGTCGCAATGGATAGCGCAGTATAGATAGAAATATTATACCTCATACAGACACAAAGTTAACTCAGTGGAAACAACCTTAGATTTTTGATGTTTGATAAGTAATGAGACCTCTGTACGAGTTTGACACTAACAGTTTATTTTGTAAAAGATGAAAAGTACGCAGTTGCACCTGCTAAATCCGCAATGTACAGTGCATTTCTATGTTTCTTTCTTCCTTTCAATAAACTTGAAATGATAAAAATTGAATATAAAAGCATTCATATAAAATGACAAACAACTCCTAGTAATGGCCGCTGCACAAGGGCCGGGAGGATGGGAAGTGTGCATTGGACAGTATTGGTTTGTGCTGAACAACTCAGGCACCCTACAACCTACGCCTAGGGACTGGTTCATGGTTGCATAGAAGTTTTAAGTGAGGATGATGACGTTCCCACCCTACATGTACACCTGTGTGATGGCTGTGTTTTGCCTGCACAGGATGCACACTCTCATTCATGTCAATTGGGACATTTGTGGGTAAATGTCCTTGAATGCAGACAGTGTGGGTTTGGGACCCG
The DNA here is from genome assembly GCF_042186555.1 of Aquarana catesbeiana. Taxonomy (NCBI): domain Eukaryota; kingdom Metazoa; phylum Chordata; class Amphibia; order Anura; family Ranidae; genus Aquarana; species Aquarana catesbeiana. The sequence continues at coordinate 122,693,211 of NC_133332.1, read as the reverse complement.
CACCCACACGGATGTCATATTGAGAGTAGCAGCTATGTCCCTGCAGCCCAACTGACATGAATGGATAACAGATGAGGTGAGCAGTAAGACCCAGTATAGCTGATGATGGTGCAGATTGCACACAGCAGGAAACAGGTTGCAATGGAAAGCCAAGGTCAGTAAGCCAGTGGTCAGCAAACGGAAGAGCAGTGACGTAGTCAGGCAAGCCAAAGTCATACACAGGACAGGAGACAAGAGCATATCCGTGGGCAATCCAAGGTCAAAGCTGGCAGAGAGACAAAGGGTATCCAAGGGCAGGCCGATCGTAAACAGGAGGCTCCATAAGGCTCAACCTCCTTACTACCATGTGTATGCATTACATGCTCCACAGATGTTAAAAACTCTAAAAATGGTGAAACATCTCTAATAATGTGGTTGCAGAAGGGGTTCAGTTGTTGTTTAATTTGTTCTTACATTTTGTAAATAAAAAGATGGCAGTCGCTATATGAAATCCATGTTGTGCAGTATGGGTACATTTTTAGAGGCAAAAGAAAGGACCTACTGTAGACTGATGAGTCTTTTAGACATGTAACTTCATTATTTGTGGCAAACTTCTGAGAAGGGTTAACATATATTCCTTGCTGATTCAGAGTCCACAATGCAAAGATAGTCTTTTGAGTGCAAAAATATAGTCGAATACTTTAGCAGGTACTACAACCGGTGTTAAGTAGGATTAATTAAAGAATATACATTAAACAGACTAATAGAATAAATTGTCACATTGAAAAGTGTAATTTGTACTGCTAATTATAAGTACGTAACACTTACTTTTAGAATTTATAATGTATATACTGTATATCCAAAAGATTTTACAAAAAAGATAAGGGTTCCATGTGTAATAGCACAGTTCTTTATTGCATGGTAGTTGGGATATGTTGTTCTAATATTCCTTCTAGGCTGAAGTAGCAAAGAAGTTTAGATGTTGTGCTCTGTTCTCCTTATTCAGCTGTTTGCATTCAGCCAAAGGAAATGAGGAAAAGAAGACCTGGTCAAAGTGAGATTACAGAACTCCCCATCACAATGCATTCGTCTGCTTTTCTCTCCACAAGGACATTGCCAACTTCGTTCAGGTATTATCCATAGTCAGTGTTTATTTCCTGAACTGAGATCCTGACTTAGGTCTCATTCATACGGGTATACCAGTCTCTTTACCCATGCAAAGGGGCTCTCTTCACTTGCACGGTATGCACAGGTATTCTGTACAGACCTATTCAGGCATCCTGTTCAAATCAATGACAGGCAGCTGGAAGCACAGACCTGCAAGGACCTCCTGAAGTCTACATCTGTGACCATCCTGGTGTGTACATCTGTGTGGGTCCAATGCATAGATTAAGATGCAGACAGATTGCATGGTTTGAACAGGCAGCCTGCTCGGGTCTGCACAGAAAACCTGTGCATCCCAAGCGGGTGAAGATGGTCCCTGACATAGGTGTACAGATCAGTGCACCCCTGTGAATGAGGCCTTGGGGATGACAAAATCCTGGCACCTGTGTAGTTCTTGGCTAGGCTCATAAATGCCTAGCCCAACCAAACCCTCGCAGCTGTCTTTTACTTTATGATTTAACATGTTGTAGTCTGATCATTAAAGTGACACTATCCTTATTGTGCAAAAATAATCCTTACACATCCACTACTTAATGCCCCTGTCATTTATTTTTCATTAAATCATTTCTTACTTTGTTTTACTGCCTCATTGTAACATCCACCATGAGTTTTTGAACCCCCCCCCCACACACACACACACTTCCTTTTGTTTGGAATAAGCAGAGCATGTTAGTTGTTGTTATGTGCACTGCTCTATGCACACTACACACAAAAGAGGATGGTTAAATCCTTATGTACAATGGGACCATGGAAAACAAATGTAACCACCCTCTAACAGGAAGTAAAATCACAGCAGCTAAAAAAAAAAAAAAAAAAGAATTTAGAGATTTGGAGACTGAGAACAATAGAAAATACTTTTAGTGTTAGAAATACATATTTGAGTACATTTATTTTTTTAAACCAGAGTTTAGTGTCATACACAGAGATGATGCACAGAGATTAAACAAATCCTCCTACATAAATTGTACCTATTTATCTGCAGCCCTATCTTATACACAGCATGTAAAGCCAGGGCTGTCAAACAGGCTGTATGCTGGAGCTATCCCTCCCCCGTCCCCTTGGAGTCGGCATAACATGTCAAAAGTGACTCATGTAGATAGTAGAGGAAATAGAAGAAAGAAATCACACTAAGTGCTTCAGATTGAGGCAACTACACACTATAAAAAGATATGCTTTGACCATTTTTATTTCAGAGGTTTACAACCACTTTAAAGGAAGAGGAGACTGAGGAAATGCTTCCTCCTGCCTGCAGCTGAATGATGACAATACTTCAGCCAAGTTGTCTGAAGCATAACATTACAAGCATGTATTCATGCAGGCTTGTAAACTTACAGAAAGGTCTTGGCACTTAAAGCTGCAAGTCACTGTAGTCAGAGCTTTCACAGGTCAGAGGACTGTTTTTTACATTCGTGTGACAGCACTGAGTCAATCACCAATAATAACTAGTACTGTCACTAGGGATGAGCTTCGAGTTCGAGTCGAACTCATGTTCGACTCGAACATTGGCTGTTCGCAAGTTCGCCGAACAGCGAACAATTTGGGGTGTTCGCGGCAAATTCGAATACCGCAGAACACCCTTTAAAAGTCTATGGGAGAAATCAAAAGTGCTAATTTTAAAGGCTTATATGCAAGTTATTGTCATAAAAAGTGTTTGGGGACCCGGGTCCTGCCCCAGGGGACATGGATCAATGCAAAAAAGGAAGAAGAGAAGAGGATGAAGAAGAAGATGAAGAGAAGAGCGGGAGCCTCCCCCCATGCCATGGGTGCGGAGCGGCCCGAGGAGAAGAAGATAGAAGACGCCGCGGAGGAGATGCTGGACGAGAACGCCGGAGGAAGAACCAGAAGAGCCAGAAGAACCAGAAGAAGAAGAAGATAAAGGAAGATAGAAGAAAGAAGAAGCATTTAAATAAAGGAATTGTCAAAAACTGTCTCTTGTCATTTTTAACATTTTTGACAGTTTTTTAGTGAAATGGTAGGGGTAAGTACCCCTTACCATTTCACACGGGGGGGGCGGGATCTGGGGGTCCCCTTGTTAAAGGGGGCTTCCAGATTCCGATAAGCCCCCCGCCCGCAGACCCCCACAACCACCGGCCAGGGTTGTGGGGATGAGGCCCTTGTCCTTATCAACATGGGGACAAGGTGTTTTGGGGGGCTACCCCAAAGCACCCTCCCAATGTTGAGGGCATGTGGCCTGGTACGGTTCAGGAGGTGGGGGGGCCGCACTCTCGTCCCCCCCTCTTTTGCTGTGGCCTGCCAGGTTGCGTGCTCAGATAAGGGTCTGGTATGGATTTTTGGGGGGACCCCACGCCATTTTTTTTTGTTTTTTTGGCGCAGGGTTCCCCTTAAAATCCATACCAGACCTGAAGGGTCTGGTATGGAATTTAGGGGGAACCCCACGTCATTTTTTTTTTTATTTTGCCCGGGGTTCCCCTTAATATCCATACCAGACCTGAAGGGCCTGGTATGGAATTTAGGGGGACTCCCAAGTCATTTTTTTTTTTATTTTGGTTCGGGGTTCCCCTTTGGGGAATTCCCATGCCGTTTTTATCAATTAACTTCTATGTGTATTGTCGGCAATGCAATAGCCGCGAGTAGTTTTAAATGGGTTTTTTCCTTTGAAATGTAATTTTGCTGTCAGACTGTTCTAAACACAGGAAACATGTGCCCCTTTACAGGCATACTATAGACACCCCCCAGCTACGAAATTTAAAGGGATATTACACTTTTATTGTTTGACTTTAAGCATTATTAAAATCACTGCTCCTGAAAAAACGGCCGTTTTTAAAACTTTTTTTGCATTGATCCATGTCCCCTGGGGCAGGACCCGGGTCCCCAAACACTTTTTATGACAATAACTTGCATATAAGCCTTTAAAATTAGCACTTATGATTATTCATGTTCGTGTCCCATAGACTTTAACGGTGTTCGCGTGTTCGAGCGAACTTTTTTCCTGTTCGCATGTTCTGGTGAGAACCGAACAGGGGGGTGTTCGGCTCATCCCTAACTGTCACATAGGAAAAATGTGAATGATTCACGTGCTTCGTCACACCTTAAAGTACTGGATATTTTTTTCATTCCTGTTATCTAAAAGTGGGGTGGGGGAGCAGAAACAAAGTGAATATATGTTACTAGGGAACAGGGCATCAAAGCAAATCTGTAGCCATTTTCTGCATGGCTAAAACACAGGTTTGTTTTAAAGTGGTACTAAAGGCAAAAATAGTCACCTATACTCCAACGGTCCAATGTCCATGAGGTCTATTGCTGTTGCCATCATCTTCTTTATGGTTTCAATGTCCATGAAGTCTATTGCTGGTGCCATAATCTTCTCTATGGTTTCTTCAAGGTGCCAGTCCTCCACCATCATGAATACAGTCATGCCAGGACAAAGGGAGTGTGCCAGAATGTGAACTCGCTGTGCACAAGTAACTCAGTGTACATTTTAGAAGGGATTGCAAACAGGCAGGTAAGTGCATTTTATTGCAGAAGATACGGTATGTTGCATGTCTCTTCTGCGACAAAAGGCCCTTTCCTGTTCAAAAGTTTTACCTTTTGCCCTTAGTTTTGCTTAAAGACCTTCCTATGCCTTTAACGATGTTTAACATGCAAACAAGTTTGAGCTTTACATTGCCCTCAGCAATCCTCCTCTGTTCTTTGTTTAATACTCTTTAAAAACAATCAACTCATAACTCCTGGTGTTTTCTGAAATGCAGCATTCATGGCGAGGATTTACACTAAGCTTTAAAAGCTGGAATTTGTTTTTCTATATGTGCCTCCTGATAGTGACTCATTTTAAAAACGACAATGTTTGATCTATTTTATAGATCTGACAACTCCATCCGACATTAGTAGAAATGTTATGTGTATTAGGATTGAGGGAGATGCTGAATTTCCCCTCTGCTTCGGTTCACTAAAATGTATTTCCTATTCATACATGTGGACAGGGGACACAAACAAAAACTTGGGCACATAATTTAACAACCGGAAAACATCTTAACCACTTGCCTATTGCTTAAATGAGAATTTACATCATTACTTTGATGTTAAATACCAGGGTTATGGCTGCAACTATTTTTTTCCCTCAGCGCGGGATCACTTTTAGAAGAGGCGGGAGAGGGCTTAGCTTACCAATCCGTGAGCCCGGGAACCATCCGTTGGCAGTGTCTCTCCATAGAGATGAGTGATGGCAAGATGGCCACCGCTCATCTCTAGGCCCTTGGGGGACCAGAGCAACATTACGTCACTTCCGGTTCTCAGGCCATGTAAGCGTGTTTTGTTTTTTTTTCTTAAAGCAAAAGATAAAAAAAATTTTTTGATCTTTTGCTTTTAAGGGTAAAGGAGAGATTTGTGGTCTTTTAGACCCCAGATCTCTCTATAAAGAGGATCTGTCATATTGTATTGTTATCGCAAGGGTTGTTTACATGTGATTAAAACATTTTTTTAAAGGAACAATGTAAAAAAAAATAAAATAAATGTAATAAAATAAATAATTGAATAACTAAAAAAGATCTGTAAAGCGCCCCCCCGTCTCTGCGTGCTCGTGCACAGTAGTGAATGCATATGGCGGGCATGCCCACATATGTAATCGGTGTTTACACCACATATGTGTGGTATCGCTGTGAATGTCTGAGCGCGAGCAATACATCTAGCACTAGGCCTCCACTATAACTCTAAACTAGTAATCTGTGGAAATTTTTAAAGTGTCGCCTATGGAGAGTTTTAAGTACCGTAGTTTGGCGCCATTCCACGAGCACACGCAATTTTTCAGCATGACATCTATTTACTCAGTGTAACATCACCTTTCATATTATACAAAAAAATCAGGGTATATATTATATTTCGGGTTTTTTTGTGTATCTTTTCCAAAATAATTGCGTTTGAAAAACCGCTGCACAAAAATCATTTGACATAAAAAATTGCAATGACCGCCATTTTATTCTCTAGGGTCTCTGCTAAAATATATATATAAAGTAAAAATTGGTGGTGTTCTTCTGATCCTATTAGTACCGCAGGCAGCTGCAGTATTTACAGTTAGTGTTGTGCGTTCTCTGCACAGTGTGCACCTAAAGCTACCTGAAGAAAATTGGGGGTGTTCTCCTGATGCTATTAGTACCGCAGGCAGCTGCAGTATTTACAGTTAGTGTAGTGCGTCCTCTGCACAGTGTGGCACCTAAAGCTACCTGAAGAAAATTGGTGGTGTTCTTTTGATCCTATTAGTACCGCAGGCAGCTGCAGTATTTACAGTTAGTGTAGTGCGTCCTTTGCACAGTGTGGCACCTAAAGCTACCTGAAGAAAATTGGTGGTGTTCTTCTGATCCTATTAGTACCGCAGGTAGCTGCAGTATTTACAGTTGGTGTAGTGTGTCCTCTGCACAGTGTGCACCTAAAGCTACCTGAAGAAAATTAGTGGTGTTCTTCTGATCCTATTAGTACCGCAGGCAGCTGCAGTATTTACAGTTAGTGTAGTGCGTCCTCTGCACAGTGTGCACCTAATGCTACCTGAAGAAAATTGGTGGTGTTCTTCTGATCCTATTAGTACCGCAGGCAGCTGCAGTATTTACAGTTAGTGTAGTGCATCCTCTGCACAGTGTGCACCTAAAGCTACCTGAAGAAAATTGGTAGTGTTCTTCTGATCCTATTATTACCGCAGGCAGCTGCAGTATTTACACTTAGTGTAGTGCGTCCTCTGCACACTGTGCACCTAAAGCTACCTGAAGAAAATTGGTGGTGTTCTTCTGATCCTATTAGTACTGCAGGCAGCTGCAGTATTTACAGTTAGTGTAGTGCATCCTCTGCACAGTGTGCACCTAAAGCTACCTGAAGAAAATTGGTGGTGTTCTTCTGATCCTATTAGTACCGCAGGCAGCTGCAGTATTTACAGTAATTGTAGTGCGTCCTCTGCACAGTGTGCACCTAAAGCTACCTGAAAAAAATTGGTGGTGTTCTTCTGATCCTATTAGTACCGCAGGCAGGTGCAGTATTTACAGTTAGTGTAGTGCGTCCTCTGCACAGTGTGCACCTAAAGCTAAGTGAAGAAAATTGGTGGTGTTCTTCTGATCCTATTAGTACCACAGGCAGCTGCAGTATTTACAATTAGTGTAGTGCGTCCTCTGCACAGTGTGCACCTAAAGCTACCTGAAGAAAATTGGTGGTGTTCTTCTGATGCTATTAGTACCGCAGGCAGCTGCAGTATTTACAGTTAGTGTAGTGCGTCCTCTGCACAGTGTGGCACCTAAAGCTACCTGAAGAAAATTGGTGGTGTTCTTTTGATCCTATTAGTACCGCAGGCAGCTGCAGTATTTACAGTTAGTGTAGTGCGTCCTTTGCACAGTGTGGCACCTAAAGCTACCTGAAGAAAATTGGTGGTGTTCTTCTGATCCTATTAGTACCGCAGGTAGCTGCAGTATTTACAGTTGGTGTAGTGTGTCCTCTGCACAGTGTGCACCTAAAGCTACCTGAAGAAAATTAGTGGTGTTCTTCTGATCCTATTAGTACCGCAGGCAGCTGCAGTATTTACAGTTAGTGTAGTGCGTCCTCTGCACAGTGTGCACCTAATGCTACCTGAAGAAAATTGGTGGTGTTCTTCTGATCCTATTAGTACCGCAGGCAGCTGCAGTATTTACAGTTAGTGTAGTGCATCCTCTGCACAGTGTGCACCTAAAGCTACCTGAAGAAAATTGGTAGTGTTCTTCTGATCCTATTATTACCGCAGGCAGCTGCAGTATTTACACTTAGTGTAGTGCGTCCTCTGCACACTGTGCACCTAAAGCTACCTGAAGAAAATTGGTGGTGTTCTTCTGATCCTATTAGTACTGCAGGCAGCTGCAGTATTTACAGTTAGTGTAGTGCATCCTCTGCACAGTGTGCACCTAAAGCTACCTGAAGAAAATTGGTGGTGTTCTTCTGATCCTATTAGTACCGTAGGCAGCTGCAGTATTTACAGTAATTGTAGTGCGTCCTCTGCACAGTGTGCACCTAAAGCTACCTGAAAAAAATTGGTGGTGTTCTTCTGATCCTATTAGTACCGCAGGCAGGTGCAGTATTTACAGTTAGTGTAGTGCGTCCTCTGCACAGTGTGCACCTAAAGCTAAGTGAAGAAAATTGGTGGTGTTCTTCTGATCCTATTAGTACCACAGGCAGCTGCAGTATTTACAATTAGTGTAGTGCGTCCTCTGCACAGTGTGCACCTAAAGCTACCTGAAGAAAATTGGTGGTGTTCTTCTGATGCTATTAGTACCGCAGGCAGCTGCAGTATTTACAGTTAGTGTAGTGCGTCCTCTGCACAGTGTGGCACCTAAAGCTACCTGAAGAAAATTGGTGGTGTTCGTCTGATCCTATTAGTACCGCAGGCAGCTGCAGTATTTACAGTTGGTGTAGTGTGTCCTCTGCACAGTGTGCACCTAAAGCTACCTGAAGAAAGGTAGTGGTGTTCTTCTGATCCTATTAGTACCGCAGGCAGCTGCAGTATTTACAGTTAGTGTAGTGCGTCCTCTGCACAATGTGCACCTAAAGCTACCTGAAGAAATTGGTGGTGTTCTTCTGATCCTATTAGTACCGCAGGCAGCTGCAGTATTTACAGTAATTGTAGTGCGTCCTTTGCACGGTGTGCACATAAAGCTACTTGAAGAAAATTGGTGGTGTTCTTCTGATCCTATTAGTACCGCAGGCAGCTGCAGTATTTACAGTTAGTGTAGTGCGTCCTCTGCACAGTGTGCACCTAAAGCTAAGTGGAGAAAATTGGTGGTGTTCTTCTGATCCTATTAGTACCGCAGGCAGCTGCAGTATTTACTGTTAGTGTAGTGCGTCCTCTGCACAGTGTGCAACTAAAGCTACCTGAAGAAAATTGGTGGTGTTCTTCTGATCCTATTAGTACTGCAGGCAGCTGCAGTATTTACAGTTAGTGTAGTGCGTCCTCTGCACAGTGTGGCACCTAAAGCTACCTGAAGAAAATTGGTGGTGTTCTTCTGATCCTATTAGTACCGCAGGCAGCTGCAGTATTTACAGTAATTGTAGTGCGTCCTTTGCACAGTGTGCACCTAAAGCTACCTGAAGAAAATTGGTGGTGTTCTTCTGATCCTATTAGTACCGCAGGCAGCTGCAGTATTTACAGTTAGTGTAGTGCGTCCTCTGCACAGTGTGCACCTAAAGCTAAGTGAAAAAAATTGGTGGTGTTCTTCTGATCCTATTAGTACCACAGGCAGCTGCAGTATTTACAGTTAGTGTAGTGCGTTCTCTGCACAGTGTGCAACTAAAGCTACCTGAAGAAAATTGTTGGTGTTCTTCTGATCCTATTAGTACCGCAGGCAGCTGCAGAATTTACAGTTAGTGTAGTGCGTCCTCTGCACAGTGTGCACCTAAAGCTACCTGAAGAAAATTGGTAGTGTTCTTCTGATCCTATTAGTACCACAGGCAGCTGCAGTATTTACAGTTAGTGTAGTGCATCCTCTGCACAGTGTGGCACCTAAAGCTACCTGAAGACAATTGGTGGTGTTCTTCTGATCCTATTAGTACCGCAGGCAGCTGCAGTATTTACAGTTGGTGTAGTGTGTCCTCTGCACAGTGTGCACCTAAAGCTACCTGAAGAAAATTGGTACTGTTCTTCTGATCCTATTAGTACCGCAGGCAGGCAGCTGCAGTATTTATAGTTAGTGTAGTGCATCCTCTGCACAGTGTGCACCTAAAGCTACCTGAAGACAATTGCTGTTGTTCTAATCCTATTAATACCACAGGCAGGCAGCAACAGTATTTACAGTTAGTGTACTCTGACCTCTGCACAGTGTGCACCTAAAGCTACCTGAAGAAAATTGGTGGTGTTCTCATACTAATAATACTACAGGCAGGCAGCTGATTCTGCTAGCTGCATTATCAGTATATATATATATATATATATATATATATATATCCCAGCTTTGTGCAGCTACATCTCACTGCAGGCCATTAGTATGCCTGGAAATCCAACAAGGAGAGGCAGACAGTCACAAGCCAATAAAAGAGGGCAAGCAGGCTCTGTGTCTAGAGGCAACAGTGCTGGTCATGGAGATGGTGCATCCTTATCAGCACGTGGCTGTGGCTGTGGCCGTGGGACACGCTTGTACATGCTCCAGGAGGATGCCCAGCGTTTTGAAGGCTCTGATGATGGTACCCAGCTAGAGGAAGGCAGTAACATGAGCCCAGAGAGAGGGGGTGACCAGGAAGGACAGCAATCTGGCAGTCACGTTCGACCAGCTAGATCATACTGCCAGCTTTGCTCCAGTGATGAGGAGGGAGGGGATGATGAGGTCACTGACTCCACATGGGTGCCTGATAGGAGAAAGGAGGAGGAGGCAAATCTCCAACGAGGCAGGATGCCCTCCAGGGGTCAGCTTAAGGGCAGCCCACCGACTGCATCACACCACAGAGCTCTGCATGTGCAGGGTGCTGCTGTCTCTGCGCGTTATTCCAAAAGTTCTTTGGTATGGGCCTTTTTTGAGACGAGTGCATCAGATCCCACCGCTGCTATTTGCAACATATGTCTCAAGTGTATCTCGCGTTGACAAAACATCACCCGCTTGGGCACCACATGCTTGACACTGAGAGGAATTAAGGTGTAGAATTAGGTGTGTCACAGCCAAGTACTTGCGGGCAATCTGCTATCGGTACACCAACGTTATATTATACCTGGCAAATTTCCCTGCCCCAGCTGCTGCACCGCCGAAACAAGTTCGCTCCCAGCCATCCACATGCCCAGTGTTTGAATGCTAGCTTGGCTAAATTGATAGCACTTCAACTGCTGCCTTTTCAGTTGGTAGACTCTGCCCCCTTCCGTGAGTTTGTGGAATGAGCGGTTCCTCAGTGGCAGGTTACCAAATGCCACTTTTTCTCACGTAAGGCGATTCCAGCTCTCTACCGGCATGTGAAAGGCAATGTCCTGGTCTCGCTGGACAGGGCGGTCAGCGGTAAGGTGCATATTACCGCTGACTCATGGTCCAGCAGGCATGGACAGGGACGTTACCTTCTTTCACTGCACACTGGGTGACTCTGCTGGCAGCTGGGAAGGATGCAGGACAGGGTGCAGTAGTGTTGGAGGTTGTTCCGTCACCACGCCTCCAAAATTCTACTAGTGGTGATTCTGCCACACCTCTCTCCTCCATCCCCTCCTCTTCTTCTTTCTCCATGACCTCTTCCTGTGCTGATTTGTCCTCAGAACCAGTGGTGCTCCATAGGCGTTCAAGCGGCTCCGCAAGCACACAGGCAAAAAAGATGCCATGCGGTGCTTGAGCTGGTGTGCTTTGGGGACAGGAGCCACACTGGGGCAGAGATTCTGTCAGCATTGCAGGGGCAGGTTTAGAGGTGGTTGACGCCATGCCAGCTTAAGGCAGGTATGGTGGTTTGCGACAATGGCACCAACCTCCTCTCCGCCCTCCAACAGGGACAACTGATCCATGTGCCCTGTTTGTCTCACATACTTAACTTGGTGGTGCAGCGGTTCTTGGGCAGGTACCCGGGCTTACAGGATGTCCTGAGGCAGGCCCGGAAAGTCTGTGTGCATTTACGCAGGTCATATAAAGCCAGTGCTCAGCTGGCTGACCTCCAAAAGGAATTTAACCTGCCCAAGAACCGCCTAATCTATGACATGCCCACCAGGTGGAACTCAACATTGGCCATGCTGCAGCGGCTGCACATGCAGCAGAGGGCCATCAATGAGTACCTATGCGACTATGGCACCAGGACAGGGTCAGGGGACCTTGGGGTTTTTTTCCCACGCCAGTGGGCTATGTTTAGGGATGCATGCACTGTCCTGTCACCATTTGAGGAGGCCACGAGGTTGGGGAGCAGGGACAGTGCATGCATCAGTGACACTGTCCCTCTTGTCCACCTATTGGAGCATACGCTGCCTGGAATAATGGACAGGGCACTTCAGGCAGAACAAAGGGAGGAAGAGGAGGACTTCCTTACCTCTCAAGGCCCCCTTTAGACAGTGTTCCTGTGTGCCCGCCAATCACACAGGAAGAGGAGGAGGAGGATTGTGTCAGCATGGAGGTGGAGCCTGGCACTCAGCATCAGCAGCAGTCTTCAAGGGATCATTTACAGTCTGAAGAAACCCATGGATTTGTACGTGGCTGGGAGGAGGTGGCTGCGGATCATGTCGTCCTTAGTGACCCAGAGGACTCTGGACCGAATGCCTCAGCAAACCTACGCTGCATGGCCTCCCTGATCCTGCAAAGCCTGCGGAAGGATCCTCATATTCATGGTATCAAGGGGAGGGATGATTACTGGCTGGCAACCCTCCTTGATCAACGTTACAAGGGGCAGGTTCCGGAACTTATCTTGTCGTCGCAGAGGGAGAAGAGGATGAAACATCTTCTGGAGGCCTTGCAGAAAGGTTTGTGCAACGCGTTTCAACCTGGGAGGTTACAATTAACTGGTCCTCCTGGACAACGTGTTGCTGAGGCTTGGGTCAGTCACAGAAGGAGCGGTGGAGAAGGTGGCCGTCTGACCGATGTGTTCAGACAATTTTTTACTCCACAGCCCCAAGGTCTGATCAGTTCCAGCAACCATCGCCAGCGTCTGACTCACATGGTGCAGGATTACCTAGGGGCAAGATCAGACTTGGACACCTTTCCCAGTGAAAATCCTCTGGGTTACTGGGTCTTGAGGATGGATCACTGGCCAGAGCTTGCACAGTATGCAATTGAGCTACTGGCCTGTCCTGCATCCAGCATTCTTTCGGAACGCACATTCAGTGCTGCTGGAGGCTTTGTAACCAATCACAGGGTGCGCCTGTCCACCAAATCGGTCGATCGGCTGACCTTCATAAAAATGAATCAGTTTTGGATGACCAGCTACCAAGCACCTGATGCTGATGTAACCGATTGATTTTTTTTTTAATGTGAGATCCCTTCAAGACTGCCTATGCTGATGCTGAGTGACTATCCTGTTTTGCTGAGTCACAATCCTCTTCCTCCTCAATTTTCATGCAGATAGCTTGTAAGAACATTTTTGGTTCTGGGCACTGCCGCCAGTGGCCAAGGCCCAATTGTTCTGCCCCTGTTTAACAGGGGCGTATAATTACAATTGTTGATGCAATACTTTGCAGCAGGGCTCATTCCTGCACTCCAAATATAGCATATGTGAGGGGTTGCAGGGTTGTGGCAATTTTTCTGCCCCTGTTTAACAGGGGCGTGTAATTACAATTTTTGATGCAATACTTTGCAGCAGGGCTCATTCCTGCGCTCCAACTAGAGTATCTGTGAGGGGTTGCAGTGTTGTGGCACCAGCACCAGTGCCCAAAGCCCAAATTTTCAGCCCCTGTTTAACAGGGGCGTATAATTACAATTTTTGATGCAATACTTTGTACTTTGCAGCAGGGCTCATTCCTGCACTCCAATTATAGCATCTGTGAGGGGTTACAGTGTTGTGGCACCAGTGCCTAAGGCCCAATTTTTCTGCCCCTGTTCAACAGGGACATGTAATTACAATTCTTGATCTAATATTTCACAGCAGGGCCCATTCCTGCACCCACCAAGAGTAACTGTGAATGCTTACAGTGTTGTGGCAACACCACCACCACCAAAGGCCCAATTTTTCTGCTCCTGTTCAACAGGTGCATGTAATAACAATTTTTGATATAATATTTCACAGCAGGGCCTGTTCCAGCGCCCACCAAGAATAACTCTGAGGACTTACAGTGTTGTGGCACCAGCACCACCACCACCAAAAGCCCAATGCAAACGGGCTCACATGGGTTCGGCTCGAACTCGAAGCTCATTGCTGGTAGGGAGGTACATGGAGGCATCTGTGAATGGAAAGGGGCTAGGAATGCATATGAGCAGTGCTGGCAGACTGTGGTGGCAAATTCTTTACCCTGCTAAATCAATGATCCACTAGACAGAAGCAGGCTGTCCCCCTGTTATAATATATCTAGAAGGACCTTTAAATAATTGCTTGTTTCAATATCTCAGCTCTCTCGGAACCAGAAAACCAAACATTGATGTATTTTGAGTTGAACAGCTGCTCAACTGTAGTCTATACAGTTAAAAAGGAGAAAACTGCAAATGCGGACACTTTCACCCCCTTCTAGTCCAGGCCATTTTTCAGCTGTCAGCATTGTCACACTTAGAATGACAATTACTCAGTCATGCAACACTGTATCTAAAAGAAATGGTCCTTTGATGGAGCATAGGAATGTGTGGGGATCGGAGTGGTGGTTAGTACTTCGCTCGTACTACTCTGGTCAGAATTGGCATAAATACCAGTGAGTGTTTTATAAAATGTATGGCCTTGGCTATACTTACAGAATAACTTTGGGAAGCTACAGAGGGAACAATTGTTTCTAAATCTATTAGGTCAGACATTCTCACTATGATAATTCTCTTGTACACACATAGAAAATTGGATGAAATTATCTGCATTCAGGATGATCTTTCAATTTTTTTCTTCGTTAGTACACACTGTTTTCAAAGGCCAATTTCTGAGGGGACATGTTGGAAAAAATTTCATGTTAGTTATTATAACGTCCAATTTTCATTTAATTAGTACAGTAATCATCCTATAATATTCAAATAAGCATGTTTGTGCATGATCAGAAACAAAGTGTGACTATAGACAAAACATAGACTGTAGCTACATATGTGGGAAGTTGCATTCTGTCATATGAAAATGTTCATACCATATAATGGCACTCTTGTTTTTGATACTAGCATGCAAAAAAACTGAATGATCATTCTTCCAATTTTCTTATAGTGTGTACAAGTTTTACATTTACCACCTGAATGTTAACATGGCATTATGTGCAGAGTGAAGCAACATTCATTTTTTTCACATTTTTATGAAAATTTAGCACTTTACAGAACAGGACAGTGGAAGATTTTTGTATAAAAAAGGGCAGGGCTTGCAGCCTACACAAATGGCACTCCCAAACTTTCTTTGTGGTGTAACTTTTTTTTTATATCATTAACTACAATTTAATAGCACTTCTGGTCTTCTGTACATTTAACTTTATATCACTAAAAGGAATATTGGTTGATGTTTAGCAAAGGACATTGAGCTGTAAATGTTCAGTCATGTGTGAGGCAGCTTATAGTATAGTTTGAGACTAAATTGAAAGCTGAAAGACTGGCTACTTGCTCATAGCATGAATTGGCTACCTCCAGATCCTCTTCAGTTCTCTATAAGGGTTTCACAGCATGCCGACCATTTCCAATACACAACACATTAATAACAGAAAGAGTCAGCCAGGCCTCCACCACTATCACTATAGAAACAGCATAAGGAAAATTGCAGGATAAAGTAACATTCACACCATTTCTGATGAGACATGTATAGGATATCATCATAGAACTCAGCTCTAATAAATTTAGGTAGACCATGTCTAATGTGAATTCAAACTACATGTTTTAGTTATTGGAAACAGTTTCGAATAATTGCATCTTTCTCCTGCCTCTGCGTATCAGCCGGTTAAAATATTTTACATTTTACATATTTTACAAGTCACATCTAAGACTGATGCACAACTGAAATGTATTTGGTGGTAGCCTACTGTTGTGCATTTGTTAAGTCCAGTGCATTGCCATTTAAAAAAAATGTTATAGCATATTTGCTTCAAACACTTTAAAACACATGTGTCAAACGAAAGGCCCACCGGCTGAATTTGGCCCAGCAGGCCAGATCGTTTGGCCCTTGTACCCAGGGCTTTTTTTCAGCCAGAGTGTGGTAGAACAGAGTTCTACCACCTCTGGCTCCCCCTCACCACTGTACACACAGAAGCCATTGTTTACAAGGACAGCTTTTCTCTCTGTGGCTCTCACAGATCCCTGCCTGCACTCATGGAGTTGACAAGGGGGATACAGATGCAGTGTGGGATGGGGCATCACATAATAAGCTGCACTGCGATCCCCATCTGTGTCCGGGTACACAGATGCCATCCAATAATCTCCCTGCCAGTGAGAGAGAGAGAGGCGACACTGCCTACACTGCTGGGAGGTACCAGAGCCAGGTCAGATAGGTGAGATGCAAGGAAGCTTGCATCTCACCTACCCTAAAGATTAGGGCTATAGAGAGAGATGTGTCCAGAGGTGGGGAATGGGGGAGTGTGGTGCAGAGGTTAAAGCTGAGGAGGGAGGGAAGTGAGATGTGAACTTTGCGCTTGCTAGAGACTTGCCATGCAAATTTGCTAAACATTGAAAAAGTGTCAAATAGAACTTTTACGTCAAGTTCTCTGCAAGTGTACGGCTTGCCAGTGAAAATGTGCAGCAAGTTTACAGACTTACAATTCAACACTACCACAAATTTGTGGCAAGTTATCCTTGCTATTTGGGTAGTGCACCCCTGAAACTGCACTCTGTAGGTAGCGCATCCCTGAACTCTGCACTCTGGACATAGCACCTCCCTGAACTCTGCTCAGCACTCCTGGTATTTATTGCCCTTTTAAATCCTCCCACTTCTTAGTTCAATTTGGCCACATCCACTGTTCAATGTGGTTCGGCAGGGGGGCATGGTTGAGATCATGTATCTATTCTCTGAGAAAAAAAGCCCTGGATACCTTTATATAGTCTTACAGATGCAACTGGCCCTTTGAGGGCAACCATGACGCTGATGCAGACCGTAACGTAATTGGGTTTGACACCCCTACTTTAAAAGATACTAAGAGGAGTTAGAGTAAAAGCTGTGTAATAAAGATGTTGACCTGTTAACAGTCTGTCTGCTCTTCTGAGACACAATGATGATGAAGACACTTGAACCCTGTCTGCAGCTTCCAGAGAAGTTTCTACAGCATCCTGGTGACAATTTTGTATCTACTTACCAGCATCTGGGCTGCTGTAGATGAGACCTCACATGAGAGACAGAGGGCCTTTTCTCAGCCCTGAGAGCAGATTCTTCATAAACAGCTACAGTACAAGCCCTGAAATAGTATTTTAAACCAGGAACAAATGCTTTGAAAGATTCTCTCTCACCCTGTCAGTGTCTGCAAAAACAAACTCTGGGTTTGTTTTTGCAGACACTGACAGGGTGAGAGAGAATCTTTTCACCACTAGGTTGCTGAGCTGAGACAGTTAGCCTCGCCCTGTAGATTTGTACTTTTAGATGATGAAGTGATTAGAGACCAGATTATCAAAAGGACTACAAACCTAAAACTGAGGGACAGGCTGCTTATGGACCCAAGTGCAGTATTAGTGAATACTTTTAATGACACAAAGTTTAAAAACACTTACAAAAGACATAATTAAAAAGGGCTCATCTGTAGATGGATGATCCTGGTAGGTTCCTGGTGGGGATGATCCTGGTGAGTTCCTCGAGCTCCAGTCTGGGTGTTGTATCAGCGATGTAAGGCTGTTAGAGAAGCTGTTCAGCAGATGGTTCGTCCTGTGGCCATCAGGGGGAGGCTGGGGCCGGCGTGGAGCGCACAGAAGGTGTGCGTGATGTCACGGGCTGTTCAGCAGCTTCCGGCTTCCGGGTACATTCCAAGGGGAGGGCTCGCATGGAGGGAGGATACTAGCTGTGAGGGAGTCTGTGGATAGGCTACGCTCTCGGAGCAGCTGCTCCTTCAATAGGCCTGAGGGGGCAGTGTATAGATGCTGTGCTATTTATATGCCGGCGCTGTGGGACAACAAGGCTCAGCGCCGGCTGATAGCACAGCGCTGTGATGGAATAATACAGTGCGGTGGGCTAAAGGGGGGGAGAAGAGGGAGGGGATGTGAAATGTGGTTTGTGAAGGACCGTACTGAGGTGGGGGAGGGGAAGGAACACAAATAGAATGACACATGGGAGGAGGGCGCATGATGGCTGAGAGAATGTTGATGCATATCACATATAAATGAATTAAGTCAACAATCAATTATGAAAAAGTCAATAAAAAATTCAATAAAAAATTAATGAAAATCAAATAAAAAGTCAACATAAAAAATCAATATAAAAAATCAATATAAAAAATCAATATAAAAAATCAATATAAAATTCAGAAAAAAGGAAGGGGGGGGGAGGGGGAAAGGGAAAGGAATCATGTGTATGGAGGGAATTGTCATTATGTGGAGCTGATATGTGTTACAAGCATGCATGCACACACGCATGCATGCATGTACACGTACACACATCTTTGTTATATAAGATACAAAAATGAATACAAAAATGAATTACCCTATACTAAAAGATCTCATATATACATTAGTGTAAAAACAAAAATAAGGGCAAGAATATATATATAATATAATATATTTAAGTAGTATGCATGTGCCTGCGCACGGTGTCATATGTAAATATATAGGAAAGTACAAGGTTTAGAGAAGGATGAACTGGGGCATGGGCAAGTTGGCGGGGCGGGGGGTTACAGGGGGGCGGAAAGCTGGAAGGAGGTGGGGTAGGGGGGGGGGGAAGGGGGGGGAAGGGGGGGAGGGGAGAAGGGGGGGAGGAGGGGAGGAAAAAGGGGGAGGGACCTAGGGGAGGCTGGATGGGGGAAAGGGGAAATGGAAGGGGGACGTGGGGAAGGCTGGATGGCAAAGTGGCTCATAACAGTGTGTGAACCTCGATTTCTTCGTTAAGCCCACCGGGTGTAAGGGTGCCCAAGGAATAGATCCAGTAGGTTTCTTGTTGGCACAGGCGTTTGAAGCGTTCAGCTGTAGGAAATGTAGCAGGGATGGACTCAATGACCCATACGCTTAGGCCTACAGTGGACCGGCCGTGGTGTGTAAGGAAATGTTTGGGGACGCTATGGTGGTCACGACCCTTTTCGATAAAGCGCCTGTGTTCCCCAAATCATGCTCTGAGTGCCCTTATGGTGCGACCAACATAGAATTGTCCACAGGGACAGGTCAGGCAGTATACAACAAAGTCCGTAGAGCAGTTGTAAAATTCCTTGAGGGTATAGCTTTTGCCTTTGACGTTGAAAGTTTTCTGACCATGTTGCACGAATGGACAGGTGAGACAGAGGGGTTTTTTGCATTGGTACATCCCTCTGAGGGGTATAAGGACAGGTTGCAGGGGGATGGATTGGGATGACTTAATTTTACTAGGTGCGATTTGACTCTTAATATTCCTAGACCTCCTATATGTTACTTTGGGTTTTGTCCCAACTGTAGCTTTTAAATGGGGGTCTTCCAGAAGAATGGACCAGTGTGACTCTAGTATTTTTTTCATTCTTTTATGTTTGTCGTGGAACTGTGTGATGAAACGGATTGGTTGTTTGGCAACGGGAGAGGAGTTATGATGGTCGTTCTGTGGCTTGCGGTAATTGTTGAAGGCTGCCTCTATGAGAGGAGCAGGATATCCTTTTTCTTGAAACTTTTTTGATAGGAGTAGGCCATGGGCTTCGTAGTCTGAGTCTCTAGTGCAGTTTCTCCGGAGACGGCAAAACTGGCTCCGGGGAATATTGTTCACCCATCTGGGATGGTGGCAGCTCGTATAATGTATGAAGGAATTGCCCGCAGTAGGTTTGATGAAATTTTTGGCATAAATGGTTTCATTGTCATGGCAAAGTTCAAGGTCTAAGAATGCCAGGGTATCAGGATCAGCCACGTGGGTGAATGATAGGCCTAGGATGTTGGTATTACAATGCTGGACAAAGGTAAGTATGCCATCGAGTGTACCATCCCAGATGATAACTATGTCATCAATATATCGACCATAGTATATTATGTTTGCGGCAAAGGGGTGGTCTGTTGCGAGGTACATATGTTCCCAGTATCCCATGGTGAGATTGGCGTAGCTGGGGGCAAAGTTGGCCCCCATAGCTGTACCATTGATCTGAAGGTAATGTGTACCCTCTGACTCAAAATAGTTATGTTTGAGGCAGAAGGTTAGGGCTTCTAATATGAAATTAGCTTGCCGGGAGTTAATGAGGGGATCGTTGGCCAAAAAATGTTCGACAGCCCTGACTCCTATATCATGGGGTATCGATGTGTAAAGTGATGACACATCGAGTGAGAGCCACCAGTAGTTCTTATGCCATGTATAGGGTTTGAGCATCTCGAGTAAATGGGGTCCATCCCGTATATAGGAAGGGAGGTTCTGTGCTAGGGGTTGGAGGAATTGGTCAATATATATGGAGAAGCCACTAGTGACACTCTCCATGGCAGCTACTATGGGACGGCCTGGGGGACAGGTGAGATCTTTATGAATTTTCGGTAGATGGTAGAAGTACGGAACTTTGTGGAAGTTTTTCTTTAGGAACGAAGCTTCAGATTTGGAAATGATTTGGTCAGTAAGGGCTTTATTAATGAGTGTAGCTGCTTCTAATGAAAACTGGGATGTGGGATCACTGGGAAGCCTAGCATAGGTGTTGATATCAGAAAGTAATCTGCGTGATTCGAGTAAATAATCTTCTTTGTCCTGGATGACTATACTGCCCCCTTTGTCCGCAGGTTTGATGACAATGGATTCATTGTGTGTCAGCTGTTCCAGGGCCTTGCGTTCTAATGGGGAGAGGTTGGATTTGATGTAGGTATGTTTGGAGGTGCGATTGCACATATTAGTGAGGTCTGTATAGACTACCTGGTAGAAAGTTTGTAAGTACGGACCCTTATTGGATGTTGGGTTAAAGATGGATTTCGGGCGTAGTGAGGTATGTTGGATTGGGGGTGAGGTAGGACCATGTTGGGTGAGCCATTCAAGGTCAGCGTTGTAATTTTCGGCATATAACTCCTCAAGTAGGGCAAGGGCGGGTCTATCTGATTCGTCAGATGTATCAAGATTTATGGGACATGAAACAGAGTTGACGATATCAGACGCGGAGGTTTGTTTGGATGATTGGATATTGAAATATCTCTGGACTGTAAGGTCTCTGATGTATTTGTTGAGGTCTTTGAATAGTGTAAAACTGTTGGGCTGCATGGTAGGGGCAAAGGTGAGCCCCTTTCTGAGGAGGGATAGGTCATATGCGGTTAAAGAAGTATGTGATAGATTATAGATTTTTACAGTTTCCGCATCTTTACTGACTTTTTTTCTCCTTCGTCCCCCCCTCCGTCCTCTTCTACGTGTTTTCTTTTTGTGAGGAGCGGCGGGGGGGTAAGTGCTAAAAAATCATTTTCTAGACTGGTGGCTATTTTTAGCGGGGGTTTGGAACTCTGTAATTGCGTGAGAGGGAGATTCTCTATCCAGGCTAATGACTGCGATTCACTGGTGGTATCAGGATGATCATGGGTAGTCATATGTGAATCATCAGAAAGTGTACTTATTGGGTCAGAGATAGGTGCTGAGTCACGTCGGGAAACATCTGTGGGGTCTAGACCTTGGGTAGAGGCAGGTTGTTGTGTCTGGTGGTTATGATTGGTGGAAGGTATCTGTGCCTGGGTGGGGCCTGTGCGAGCTTTATAGGGTCTGTTCTTGAGGCGTTTGGGTTTATGGGTGAGTGGTTTAGGTCCAATGGGAAGTAGTGGGGTATACCGGGACATCGGCCCGGGTTTGGGCGGATGTGGAGATGAATGTGGCACCAGGGGTTTTGGTGCTTGATGGGATCTGAAAAGGCTTCCCTGTGGCGGGATAGACATGAGTGGGCGGGGACCGGGACCTGGATTATGGCTGTGGTGATTCTTCCTTTTCCAGGTAAATATTTGGTTGTTGTTATAGTCAAACAGGTCCCTTCTAAATTTGCCAAGTTTATTGGCAATGGTGTAGTCCTCATTTCTGATTGTGTTCCTTTTTAGCATACTGAACCAGGTGTGAGGTAGGTGAGTAATGGTATCACAAATGGTTTGGCAAAGAGTGATAATTTTGTCTTTCAGGGCTGAGTATTTCCTTTCTCTTTGTTGGATGATGACACTCATCCATTTGGTTGTGCAGAACTCGGATATGTGTGCCCATTCTGTATGTAGATCTGGGTCGAGGAAGGCACACTCTTTAAGGACCCTAAGCCCTCTAGGGGAAATTTTGTGTGAAATATATAATTGTAGAAAAAACTTATCCCACCACTGTTGGTTGGCAGTGGAGATTAAGTCCTCAAGTTTTTTAAAAAAGGTGCATAGTTTGGGGATGGGGGTCTTGGAGTCTGCAATGGGGCTATCTTTTACAAAAAAATGGGTGGGAAACAGGGCAAAGAACTCCTCCAAGACAATATGTTTGTTGTCTTCAATGGCAGTAAGGAGATCCATAGAAGCAATGATAGTACATTAATTAATCAAATAAAATAAAAAGAGGTTTTTCTGTAACACAGTATAGCTGCTAAGTTAAAGCAAGTAATAACAACAGATAAAGATAATGATAACTTCAAGCGCATATACAGTATACAATATTCAGGATTAATCGGATTGGCCAGGCATATAGTCCATGGTGTAATGGAAATTTGTAAGTTCTGTATATAATTGTATTGTATTTTGTATGTATTGCACACTGCCCTCACTGTGCAACAGCACTAATAATGTTTTCAGTACATGTTTACATTCTTTCGAGTCCTGATTAGAATAAGCCTGCCTATGTAACGCCCCTTGTTACGATAAACCTACAATTGTAATATTAATGTGATACCTACGTAATCATGTGCATAAAAACCTTCAATTGCGTCATAATAAAGCAGAACAGTAATTTGGAAAGATGCTGAGCGTATCTTTTGTGTCTGTTCCCTACTGCAGTAGTTATTATTAATTTGGAACCACTAATCAATATGAGGATAGGAGTTGCCTATCATCAATTTAACCGAGTCAGCATGGCGAGCTTTGCCTTAGGAGGGGATTCCAGGTGACCCTGAGTATCCGAAACGAGGAGCTTGAGACGATCCGGGAATTTCTGATAATCAGCCGGCTGAGGTAAGCCTTTTGCTTACATTTGAGTTATCAGACTTCCTTGATCGGTAAGGCATTTTCGGGACAAAGGGTACCTATTTTACTCCCCTTAATCGAACTGTATTGATTGGTGGTTATATGTTATGTTGTCCCTGTCTATTGTCCATCGGAGTGTTATAGATAAGAAAGGGAAGAATAGTGCTGTTCACAGGTATATGTAGTACATCTGCTAGATAAAGTAGTTTAGAGGCAAGAGGGTATAGGCACAAGTAGAGAAGAGAGAAGACTGGCCAGTCATTATGGGCATTGAATTAAGTAAGGGAATGAAGGGTAAGAGACCCTCAAAAATGCCCAGCGCAAGAGGAGCGCTATATATGAACCAAAGGTGCGGTTCCGCCTATACTGAGCCCCTAGATTAATGGTTAGAGTGGACAGGGATCCACAATGGGTAACTGGGTTACCAAAGTCCACAGGGACTAAGAATCATGCAGAGTAAACAGCTAGAGAAACAGCTATCTATGTGAGCAGGATGGATCAAGGGTGACATTAACACTAGACAGAAAGGGACATTTTCATGTTAAGTTGTGGGATGAATTTGGGGTCAGGCACTACAACTATTAGAGTCAGAAACAGAGAAATGAGAGGTAAAACAGAATACTTTATATGTTGTCAGAGAGAGAAAATGGGATGAGCACTGTGGCTCCCCATCTGATCATAGAATCATAGAAGCTAGATATAAAAGTTATTTAAACAAAATAAGGAAAGCAGAATTTAGGCAGGAAAATATTAATGAGAGTTAAAAGAAAGTGAGAGAATGATATGCATGTGTTGTGCACAAATGGGAAAAATGTAAGCGATTTTAGAGAGATATTGGTGTATGTGTGTGCGAATGCTGGGACCTTTAGTTCTATTGCTTGTGTGTGTCATGTACGCAGATGTGACCCCCTCCTTTGTGCTCTCCTGAAAGAATGTGGTCAGTGATAAGCTGGAAGGACATCATGCCAATTCCAGTTTTTTAGACAAAACATTTATAACAAAATGTGCCGGGTTAACGAATCTAATGGTAAACAATGTGATCACAATTATTTTGAATCTGTTTTCCAAACATGGTAAAATGAAGGTTACATTTAACCGTGTATTACACAAATTGAATATCCTTTGATAGTGGAAACAGTGCATTTAAAAAAGGGAAATTAAGTAAAATTAAGTAATAATGAGTATTCATTTCTAATATGAGTTTAACAATTATATTAATAATATAGATATATTGAAACTGGTTTAGACAACCTTTGGTTGGAAATGAAATCCAGGTTATTGGGGAAATTTGTAATGAATGAGATTAGTTTAGATTAAGATAACAATTTTGTAATTTTACATTTATACAATAAGCCCTTATTGAGAGGAAAAAAGATTAAGATGAGGTTGTTATTTTGAATAAAGCTGCCATAATATTTAACAAAGCCAAGATGGATGGGATACATAAGAAGTTTTTCTACAAAAATGATATTGTAAGGTTTTTGATGAAAACTTGATGTGCGGTCCATGATGTAAGAGTAATAATAAATAAAATTTAAATATAACAGACCCATCACATCAAGTCCACACACCCTGTTAGGATAGATGCCACCTGCAGCCAGTTGTTTTATAGTTTTTGATACTTTCTGGTCCATCATACGGATTGGTCCTTTTGTTTTTATTTATTTTTTATTTTTGAAATCCAAAGCAGAATGTGTGGATAGTGAAATGATGTGCCCCTTTTTCTTGTAAGTACAGTGGTATAAGCAGAAGAATATTTTGGATTTATGGACATCTCTCCATGACCGCAGGGTATTGTTATCATTTATTATAATATTGCCAGGAAGAAGTTGTCTTTTGAAACATGAAACTGGAGTTCTTACACAAACAGCATGATAGAAAACAAGCCATTGTAATATATTTATGCAAGCTGGACCCAGTAATAAATGGTTCACCCCGATATATCAGAGCTGTAGCTCTTATGCAAAGGTGCTATTAGACAAAGTTAGATATTGTTTTGGTTAATGGTCCGACATTCTGTGCAGCAAATATACAGCTAACTAAATGTTTGTTTAATGAAAGGTTTAAAATATGAGTTTGTTTATGTACAAATCTAACAATGAAAAATGCGTACATTTATTCAAAAGAAAGGAAAAGACACGTGTTAAATTGATGGTGTAGGAATCAGCTGCTGTGAGCCCAGTGCAGGACACACTCCCTGAAGACCCAGATATTTAATTTTTTGTAGATTTGAGTATGCAGTTTATCACCCAGAAGGATACTCTGTATTCAAAGTCATTGGATCCTTTTTGCCCAGCTCAAGAAGCAGAGCTCCATGTTTTAGCAAAGCCTGTGAGCTGTAAAAAGAGTGTATATTTATATAGATAGTCAAGATATAGAGAGCTTTTGGTTCCATTTGAAGGGCCAGAAGTTTGTTTTTACTTCGGCAGGTAAACCAACCAAGCATGCCAAGTTAATTTGATCGGCTGTTTTCAGCCTTCCAGCTTCTTGCTGAGGTAGCCATATTAACTTTCACACATGGAAGCAGACCAGGTGACTAAGGATGCTGCATTTACAGCCCCGGACACTTGATGGGTCTGTGCAACTCACAGATTCCACCCTAGTTCTGGCCCAGTATAGCTGGGATTAATAATTCAACTTTAAGGACCCCAGAACGAGAAGAACAAGTGGTCCACAGGGGGCAACTTCTTATGAAACAGGACTTTGGAAAAGGTGATCATTTATGTCTGCCAGCCACTCTTTTCCCTTCAGCTTGACACATGGACCGTGTCATGAGTCACAAGCAGTTATGGCTGCCTTAGTAAATGAGCATGGGATAGAGCCAGGGTTATCCACAGTTGTTTTTATAACATACCACTTCTTGTTTTACCTGTTACCAAAGGTGTTACCAAAAGCTGAACATCCCTCCCAGAGATTACAAAAAGATATATCCAGATGCCCAAGTTAGGATCTTACGAGTATGCATTTTGTCTGTATGGACATGTTTTTTGGATGTCCAGTGGCAAATGCTACTGCAAAGGCCACAGTAAAAAGTGTTATCAGAAGTAGTTTGTAAGTACAGAGTGCCAGGGAGTACAGAGAGTAACAGAGGAAATCAATTTTTATAGAAGAGTCCTTACTAGAAGTTTTGAGGTTTTATTTTTACACCCCCTACTGTCTACAATATAGCGGACAAAGTAAAGTAAGAAACTAGAAAACTTTTGCCTGAATGTTTTCTTAAATTTTATCAGGCCTCTAAGGGGGATATTGGACTCTCTCCCTATGAGATTTGGTTTGGGAGTGTGTTACTCACTTGCTTATATTTTGTCTCAGCAGCCGAAGTCCTCCATTCGGATCTCACGGAGAATGTTGCTGATCTTTTAAGGTTTTTGACAAACTCATTTATGTGTTTTCTCCCCAATTCCAGATCCTAAAAGTTTGGAAGGATCTAAAACTAAAGCCAGGTGACTTGTGGATTTTTAAGAGACATTTATATATAAGGAAATGTTTGGAGACTCAATACAGCATCTATTTCATGTACAGTTTTTGCAAAACTTGAAGGAAAAGTCACCTGGATCCACACCAGACACTGCAAAAATGACTAAATTAAAGAAATCTCTGTGTTTGATTTGTTTCCCTCTTGTGATCACAGTCTAGGGTACTTTTTAATTCAGTTACTTTAATTGTAAGGGATATATATATTTGAAAAGTAGTTCAGCCAAGTTGAAGTCATATTTGTCTTTTGTGCGTCTTCCATTTCATGTAGAATTGTCTGTGTTTACATATGCTGATAAGTCAGCATGCCAACAATTAAGCTAGAAGGCCATTCTGGCCACAGGAGTGTACAGCCAGTACTCTGTAAATATGTCTTATCAATCATTTGTTTTTCACAACGAAAAGTCATTTTGGTAATGAAAAAGTTGCTTAGCTATTATTTTCTCCACAATGGAGTTTTTTGCTTCTTTGGCCAGGACTACCTCCACCTAAGCGTGTGGAGGTTCCAGGTTAAAGGTGATAGCAGGTATGGTTAGTGATCAAAATATTGATCAAAAGAGGGGAGACTGTAATGGAAATTTGTAAGTTCTGTATATAATTGTATTGTATTTTGTATGTATTGCACACTGCCCTCACTGTGTAACAGCACTAATAATGTTTTCAGTACATGTTTACATTCTTTCGAGTCCTGATTAGAATAAGCCTGCCTATGTAACGCCCCTTGTTACGATAAACCTACAATTGTAATATTAATGTGATACCTACGTAATCATGTGCATAAAAACCTTCAATTGCGTCATAATAAAGCAGAACAGTAATTTGGAAAGATGCTGAGCGTACCTTTTGTGTCTGTTCCCTACTGCAGTAGTTATTATTAATTTGGAACCACTAATCAATATGAGGATAGGAGTTGCCTATCATCAATTTAACCGAGTCAATGGCTAAAGAGTTAGCAGCCCAGGGGTTAATGAGGGTCTGGCAGTTAGAAGCATATGGATATGGGATTACATGTTTAAAAAGGGTTTGGCAGTCCAGGGGTTAAAAAGGTGTAGCAGTTCACAATGTGTGAAGTAGGTTGATGAAGCAATGGATCTAGAAGGCGGCTGCTATCCCCAGAGATGCTGGCTCTGTGATATGTAAAAGAGGGTAAAGAAGGGAAGCGCCACCTGAGTGCAGTATTAGTGAATACTTTTAATGACACAAAGTTTAAAAACACTTACAAAAGACATAATTAAAAAGGGCTCATCTGTAGATGGATGATCCTGGTAGGTTCCTGGTGGGGATGATCCTGGTGAGTTCCTCGAGCTCCAGTCTGGGTGTTGTATCAGCGATGTAAGGCTGTTAGAGAAGCTTTTCAGCAGATGGTTCGTCCTGTGGCCATCAGGGGGAGGCTGGGGCCGGCGTGGAGCGCACAGAAGGTGTGCATGACGTCACGGACTGTTCAGCAGCTTCCGGGTACATTCCAAGGGGAGGGCTCGCATGGAGGGAGGATACTAGCTGTGAGGGAGTCTGTGGATAGGCTACGCGCTCGGAGCAGCTGCTCCTTCAATAGGCCTGAGGGGGCAGTGTATAGATGCTGTGCT
Source organism: Aquarana catesbeiana (assembly GCF_042186555.1). Taxonomy (NCBI): domain Eukaryota; kingdom Metazoa; phylum Chordata; class Amphibia; order Anura; family Ranidae; genus Aquarana; species Aquarana catesbeiana. Next base: position 122,665,295 of record NC_133332.1, on the reverse strand, counting down.
ATTTATATGCCGGCGCTGTGGGACAACAAGGCTCAGCGCCGGCTGATAGCACAGCGCTGTGATGGAATAATACAGTGCGGTGGGCTAAAGGGGGGGAGAAGAGGGAGGGGATGTGAAATGTGGTTTGTGAAGGACCGTACTGAGGTGGGGGAGGGGAAGGAACACAAATAGAATGACACATGGGAGGAGGGCGTATGATGGCTGAGAGAATGTTGATGCATATCACATACAGTAGGTGACCGCGATATTGTGTCAATCTCGCCGCACTTCTCGGCGAGATTTGACACCTAGGAGCCCCGTCGCAGGGGCCAGCGCCGAGATGGCTCACTCATCGCGAAAGGAAAACTTTGTTTTCCTTCCGCGATGAGTGACAGGCAGCGCTGACAGCTGTCTAGTATGAATCCTGAGGCGGGAACACCGCGCCAAATTTTAAATGAAAAAAACGGCGTGGGTTCCCCCCTCGGAGGCATACCAGGCCCTTAGGTCTGGCATGGATTGTAAGGGGAACCCCCTATGCCGAAAAATCGGCGTGGGGGTCCCCCCAAATCCATACCAGACCCTTATCCGAGCATGCAGCCCGGCCGGCCAGGAAAGGGGGTGGGGACGAGCGAGCGGCCCCCCCCTCCTGAGCCGTACCAGGCCGCATGCCCTCAACATGGGGGGGTGGGTGCCTTGGGGGAGGGGGGTGCCCTGCGGCCCCCCCACCCCAAAGCACCTTGTCCCCATGTTGATGAGGACAAGGGCCTCTTCCCGACAACCCTGGCCGTTGGTTGTCGGGGTCTGCGGGCAGGGGGCTTATCGGAATCCGGGAGCCCCCCTTAATAAGGGGGCCCCCAGATCCCGGCCCCCCACCCTGTGTGAATGAGTTTGGGGTACATGGTACCCCTACCCATTCACCTAGGGAAAAGTGTCAATGTAAAAAAAAACACACTACACAGGTTTTAAGAATAATTTATTAGTCAGCTCCGGGGGTCTTCTTCCGACTTCGGGGGGTCCCCTTCCGACTTCTCCCGGTGTTCGGCCTCTTCTCCCGGTGTTCGGCCTCTTCTCCCGGGCCCCACCGCTATCTTCTTCCAGCTCTATTGCCAGCGAGGGGCCCGGTCTGCTGCCGCTGTCTTGTCGCCGCTGTCTTGTCGCCGCTGTCTCGCCGCCGCTGTCTCGCCGCTTCTTCTCTTCTTTTCTTCTTCCCCGATGTTGACACGACGCTCTCTCCGACTCGAATGCTGTGTGCGAGCTGCGGAGCCATTTATATAGGCGGTAACCCCGCCCCCTTACGACGTCATGGTCCCAGCATGCGCAGGGACTCTGGCGTCATAAGGGGGCGTGACCCCAGAGTCCCTGCGCATGCTGGGACCATGACGTCGTAAGGGGGCGGGGTTACCGCCTATATAAATGGCTCCGCAGCTCGCACACAGCATTCGAGTCGGAGAGAGCGTCGTGTCAACATCGGGGAAGAAGAAAAGAAGAGAAGAAGCGGCGAGACAGCGGCGGCGAGACAGCGGTGACAAGACAGCGGCGACAAGACAGCGGCAGCAGACCGGGCCCCCCGCTGGCAATAGAGCTGGAAGAAGATAGCGGTGGGGCCCGGGAGAAGAGGCCGAACACCGGGAGAAGAGGCCGAACACCGGGAGAAGTCGGAAGGGGACCCCCCGAAGTCGGAAGAAGACCCCCGGAGCTGACTAATAAATTATTCTTAAAACCTGTGTAGTGTGTTTTTTTTTACATTGACACTTTTCCCTAGGTGAATGGGTAGGGGTACCATGTACCCCAAACTCATTCACACAGGGTGGGGGGCCGGGATCTGGGGGCCCCCTTATTAAGGGGGGCTCCCGGATTCCGATAAGCCCCCCGCCCGCAGACCCCGACAACCAACGGCCAGGGTTGTCGGGAAGAGGCCCTTGTCCTCATCAACATGGGGACAAGGTGCTTTGGGGTGGGGGGGCCGCAGGGCGCCCCCCTCCCCCAAGGCACCCACCCCCCCATGTTGAGGGCATGCGGCCTGGTACGGCTCAGGAGGGGGGGGGCGCTCGCTCGTCCCCACCCCCTTTCCTGGCCGGCCGGGCTGCATGCTCGGATAAGGGTCTGGTATGGATTTGGGGGGGACCCCCACGCCGATTTTTCGGCATAGGGGGTTCCCCTTACAATCCATGCCAGACCTAAGGGCCTGGTATGCCTCCGAGGGGGGAACCCACGCCGGTTTTTTCATTTAAAATTTGGCGCGGTGTTCCCGCCTCAGGATTCATACCAGACAGCTGTCAGCACTGCCTGTCACTCATCGCGGAAGGAAAACAAAGTTTTCCTTTCCCGATGAGCGAGCCAGCGCGACATTCACAGTACCCTGTCGCCGAGAACCAGCGCGATGGTATCGCGCTGGAAACACAATCTCGCGGTCAGGTACTGTATAAATAAATTAAGTCAACAATCAATTATGAAAAAGTCAATAAAAAATTCAATAAAAAATTAATGAAAATCAAATAAAAAGTCAACATAAAAAATCAATATAAAAAATCAATATAAAAAATCAATATGGCTGATAGCACAGCGCTGTGATGGAATAATACAGTGCGCCATATGTCCCATAAATCTTGATACATCTGACAAATCAGATAGACCCGCCCTTGCCCTACTTGAGGAGTTATATGCCGAAAATTACAACGCTGACCTTGAATGGCTCACCCAACATGGTCCTACCTCACCCCCAATCCAACATACCTCACTACGCCCGAAATCCATCTTTAACCCAACATCCAATAAGGGTCCGTACTTACAAACTTTCTACCAGGTAGTCTATACAGACCTCACTAATATGTGCAATCGCACCTCCAAACATACCTACATCAAATCCAACCTCTCCCCATTAGAACGCAAGGCCCTGGAACAGCTGACACACAATGAATCCATTGTCATCAAACCTGCGGACAAAGGGGGCAGTATAGTCATCCAGGACAAAGAAAATTTTTTACTCGAATCACGCAGATTACTTTCTGATATCAACACCTATGCTAGGCTTCCCAGTGATCCCACATCCCAGTTTTCATTAGAAGCAGCTACACTCATTAATAAAGCCCTTACTGACCAAATCATTTCCAAATCTGAAGCTTCGTTCCTAAAGAAAAACTTCCACAAAGTTCCGTACTTCTACCATCTACCGAAAATTCATAAAGATCTCACCTGTCCCCCAGGCCGTCCCATAGTAGCTGCCATGGAGAGTGTCACTAGTGGCTTCTCCATATATATTGACCAATTCCTCCAACCCCTAGCACAGAACCTCCCTTCCTATATACGGGATGGACCCCATTTACTCGAGATGCTCAAACCCTATACATGGCATAAGAACTACTGGTGGCTCTCACTCGATGTGTCATCACTTTACACATCGATACCCCATGATATAGGAGTCAGGGCTGTCGAACATTTTTTGGCCAACGATCCCCTCATTAACCCCCGGCAAGCTAATTTCATATTAGAAGCCCTAACCTTCTGCCTCAAACATAACTATTTTGAGTCAGAGGGTACACATTACCTTCAGATCAATGGTACAGCTATGGGGGCCAACTTTGCCCCCAGCTACGCCAATCTCACCATGGGATACTGGGAATATATGTACCTCGCAGCAGACCACCCCTTTGCCGCAAACATAATATACTATGGTCGATATATTGATGACATAGTTATCATCTGGGATGGTACACTCGATGGCATACTTACCTTTGTCCAGCATTGTAATACCAACATCCTAGGCCTATCATTCACCCACGTGGCTGATCCTGATACCCTGGCATTCTTAGACCTTGAACTTTGCCATGACAATGAAACCATTTATGCCAAAAATTTCATCAAACCTACTGCGGGCAATTCCTTCATACATTATACGAGCTGCCACCATCCCAGATGGGTGAACAATATTCCCCGGAGCCAGTTTTGCCGTCTCCGGAGAAACTGCACTAGAGACTCAGACTACGAAGCCCATGGCCTACTCCTATCAAAAAAGTTTCAAGAAAAAGGATATCCTGCTCCTCTCATAGAGGCAGCCTTCAACAATTACCGCAAGCCACAGAACGACCATCATAACTCCTCTCCCGTTGCCAAACAACCAATCCGTTTCATCACACAGTTCCACGACAAACATAAAAGAATGGAAAAAATACTAGAGTCACACTGGTCCATTCTTCTGGAAGACCCCCATTTAAAAGCTACAGTTGGGACAAAACCCAAAGTAACATATAGGAGGTCTAGGAATATTAAGAGTCAAATCGCACCTAGTAAAATTAAGTCATCCCAATCCATCCCCCTGCAACCTGTCCTTATACCCCTCAGAGGGATGTACCAATGCAAAAAACCCCTCTGTCTCACCTGTCCATTCGTGCAACATGGTCAGAAAACTTTCAACGTCAAAGGCAAAAGCTATACCCTCAAGAAATTTTACAACTGCTCTACGGACTTTGTTGTATACTGCCTGACCTGTCCCTGTGGACAATTCTATGTTGGTCGCACCATAAGGGCACTCAGAGCACGATTTGGGGAACACAGGCGCTTTATCGAAAAGGGTCGTGACCACCATAGCGTCCCCAAACATTTCCTTACACACCACGGCCGGTCCACTGTAGGCCTAAGCGTGTGGGTCATTGAGTCCATCCCTGCTACATTTCCTACAGCTGAACGCTTCAAACGCCTGTGCCAACAAGAAACCTACTGGATCTATTCCTTGGGCACCCTTACACCCGGTGGGCTTAACGAAGAAATCGAGATTCACACACTGTTATGAGCCACTTTGCCATCCAGCCTTCCCCACGTCCCCCTTCCATTTCCCCTTTCCCCCATCCAGCCTCCCCTAGGTCCCTCCCCCTTTTTCCTCCCCTCCTCCCCCCCCTTCTCCCCCCCCCCAAACCCCCCCTCACCCCACCTCCTTCCAGCTTTCCGCCCCCCTGTAACCCCCCGCCCCGCCAACTTGCCCATGCCCCAGTTCATCCTTCTCTAAACCTTGTACTTTGCTATATATTTACATATGACACCGTGCGCAGGCACATGCATACTACTTAAATATATTATATTATATATATATTCTTGCCCTTATTTTTGTTTTTACACTAATGTATATATGAGATCTTTTAGTATAGGGTAATTCATTTTTGTATTCATTTTTGTATCTTATATAACAAAGATGTGTGTACGTGTACATGCATGCATGCGTGTGTGCATGCATGCTTGTAACACATATCAGCTCCACATAATGACAATTCCCTCCATACACATGATTCCTTTCCCTTTCCCCCTCCCCCCCTTCCTTTTTTCTGAATTTTATATTGATTTTTTATATTGATTTTTTATATTGACTTTTTATTTGATTTTCATTAATTTTTTATTGAATTTTTTATTGACTTTTTCATAATTGATTGTTGACTTAATTTATTTATATGTGATATGCATCAACATTCTCTCAGCCATCATGCGCCCTCCTCCCATGTGTCATTCTATTTGTGTTCCTTCCCCTCCCCCACCTCAGTACGGTCCTTCACAAACCACATTTCACATCCCCTCCCTCTTCTCCCCCCCTTTAGCCCACCGCACTGTATTATTCCATCACAGCGCTGTGCTATCAGCCGGCGCTGAGCCTTGTTGTCCCACAGCGCCGGCATATAAATAGCACAGCATCTATACACTGCCCCCTCAGGCCTATTGAAGGAGCAGCTGCTCCGAGCGCGTAGCCTATCCACAGACTCCCTCACAGCTAGTATCCTCCCTCCATGCGAGCCCTCCCCTTGGAATGTACCCGGAAGCCGGAAGCTGCTGAACAGCCCGTGACGTCACGCACACCTTCTGTGCGCTCCACGCCGTCCCCAGCCTCCCCCTGATGGCCACAGGACGAACCATCTGCTGAAAAGCTTCTCTAACAGCCTTACATCGCTGATACAACACCCAGACTGGAGCTCGAGGAACTCACCAGGATCATCCCCACCAGGAACCTACCAGGATCATCCATCTACAGATGAGCCCTTTTTAATTATGTCTTTTGTAAGTGTTTTTAAACTTTGTGTCATTAAAAGTATTCACTAATACTGCACTCAGGTGGCGCTTCCCTTCTTTACCCTCTTTTACATATCACAGAGCCAGCATCTCTGGGGATAGCAGCCGCCTTCTAGATCCATTGCTTCATCAACCTACTTCACACATTGTGAACTGCTACACCTTTTTAACCCCTGGACTGCCAAACCCTTTTTAAACATGTAATCCCATATCCATATGCTTCTAACTGCCAGACCCTCATTAACCCCTGGGCTGCTAACTCTTTAGCCATGGACTATGTGCCTGGCCAATCCGATTAATCCTGAATATTGTATACTGTATATGCGCTTGAAGTTATCATTATCTTTATCTGTTGTTATTACTTGCTTTAACTTAGCAGCTATACTGTGTTACAGAAAAACCTCTTTTTATTTTATTTGATTAATTAATGTACTATCATTGCTTCTATGGATCTCCTTACTGCCATTGAAGACAACAAACATATTGTCTTGGAGGAGTTCTTTGCCCTGTTTCCCACCCATTTTTTTATAAAAGATAGCCCCATTGCAGACTCCAAGACCCCCATCCCCAAACTATGCACCTTTTTTAAAAAACTTGAGGACTTAATCTCCACTGCCAACCAACAGTGGTGGGATAAGTTTTTTCTACAATTATATATTTCACACAAAATTTCCCCTAGAGGGCTTAGGGTCCTTAAAGAGTGTGCCTTCCTCGACCCAGATCTACATACAGAATGGGCACACATATCCGAGTTCTGCACAACCAAATGCATGAGTGTCATCATCCAACAAAGAGAAAGGAAATACTCAGCCCTGAAAGACAAAATTATCACTCTTTGCCAAACCATTTGTGATACCATTACTCACCTACCTCACACCTGGTTCAGTATGCTAAAAAGGAACACAATCAGAAATGAGGACTACACCATTGCCAATAAACTTGGCAAATTTAGAAGGGACCTGTTTGACTATAACAACAACCAAATATTTACCTGGAAAAGGAAGAAACACCCCAGCCATAATCCAGGTCCCGGTCCCCGCCCACTCATGTCTATCCCGCCACAGGGAAGCCTTTTCAGATCCCATCAAGCACCAAAACCCCTGGTGCCACATTCATCTCCACATCCGCCCAAACCCGGGCCGATGTCCCGGTATACCCCACTACTTCCCATTGGACCTAAACCACTCACCCATAAACCCAAACGCCTCAAGAACAGACCCTATAAAGCTCGCACAGGCCCCACCCAGGCACAGATACCTTCCACCAATCATAACCACCAGACACAACAACCTGCCTCTACCCAAGGTCTAGACCCCACAGATGTTTCCCGACGCGACTCAGCACCTATCTCTGACCCAATAAGTACACTTTCTGATGATTCACATATGACTACCCATGATCATCCTGATACCACCAGTGAATCGCAGTCATTAGCCTGGATAGAGAATCTCCCTCTCACGCAATTACAGAGTTCCAAACCCCCGCTAAAAATAGCCACCAGTCTAGAAAATGATTTTTTAGCACTTACCCCCCCGCCGCTCCTCACAAAAAGAAAACACGTAGAAGAGGACGGAGGGGGGGACGAAGGAGAAAAAAAGTCAGTAAAGATGCGGAAACTGTAAAAATCTATAATCTATCACATACTTCTTTAACCGCATATGACCTATCCCTCCTCAGAAAGGGGCTCACCTTTGCCCCTACCATGCAGCCCAACAGTTTTACACTATTCAAAGACCTCAACAAATACATCAGAGACCTTACAGTCCAGAGATATTTCAATATCCAATCATCCAAACAAACCTCCGCGTCTGATATCGTCAACTCTGTTTCATGTCCCATAAATCTTGATACATCTGACGAATCAGATAGACCCGCCCTTGCCCTACTTGAGGAGTTATATGCCGAAAATTACAACACTGACCTTGAATGGCTCACCCAACATGGTCCTACCTCACCCCCAATCCAACATACCTCACTACGCCCGAAATCCATCTTTAACCCAACATCCAATAAGGGTCCGTACTTACAAACTTTCTACCAGGTAGTCTATACAGACCTCACTAATATGTGCAATCGCACCTCCAAACATACCTACATCAAATCCAACCTCTCCCCATTAGAACGCAAGGCCCTGGAACAGCTGACACACAATGAATCCATTGTCATCAAACCTGCGGACAAAGGGGGCAGTATAGTCATCCAGGACAAAGAAGATTATTTACTGGAATCACGCAGATTACTTTCTGATATCAACACCTATGCTAGGCTTCCCAGTGATCCCACATCCCAGTTTTCATTAGAAGCAGCTACACTCATTAATAAAGCCCTTACTGACCAAATCATTTCCAAATCTGAAGCTTCGTTCCTAAAGAAAAACTTCCACAAAGTTCCGTACTTCTACCATCTACCGAAAATTCATAAAGATCTCACCTGTCCCCCAGGCCGTCCCATAGTAGCTGCCATGGAGAGTGTCACTAGTGGCTTCTCCATATATATTGACCAATTCCTCCAACCCCTAGCACAGAACCTCCCTTCCTATATACGGGATGGACCCCATTTACTCGAGATGCTCAAACCCTATACATGGCATAAGAACTACTGGTGGCTCTCACTCGATGTGTCATCACTTTACACATCGATACCCCATGATATAGGAGTCAGGGCTGTCGAACATTTTTTGGCCAACGATCCCCTCATTAACCCCCGGCAAGCTAATTTCATATTAGAAGCCCTAACCTTCTGCCTCAAACATAACTATTTTGAGTCAGAGGGTACACATTACCTTCAGATCAATGGTACAGCTATGGGGGCCAACTTTGCCCCCAGCTACGCCAATCTCACCATGGGATACTGGGAACATATGTACCTCGCAACAGACCACCCCTTTGCCGCAAACATAATATACTATGGTCGATATATTGATGACATAGTTATCATCTGGGATGGTACACTCGATGGCATACTTACCTTTGTCCAGCATTGTAATACCAACATCCTAGGCCTATCATTCACCCACGTGGCTGATCCTGATACCCTGGCATTCTTAGACCTTGAACTTTGCCATGACAATGAAACCATTTATGCCAAAAATTTCATCAAACCTACTGCGGGCAATTCCTTCATACATTATACGAGCTGCCACCATCCCAGATGGGTGAACAATAGTCCCCAGAGCCAGTTTTGCCGTCTCCGGAGAAACTGCACTAGAGACTCAGACTACGAAGCCCATGGCCTACTCCTATCAAAAAAGTTTCAAGAAAAAGGATATCCTGCTCCTCTCATAGAGGCAGCCTTCAACAATTACCGCAAGCCACAGAACGACCATCATAACTCCTCTCCCGTTGCCAAACAACCAATCCGTTTCATCACACAGTTCCACGACAAACATAAAAGAATGAAAAAAATACTAGAGTCACACTGGTCCATTCTTCTGGAAGACCCCCATTTAAAAGCTACAGTTGGGACAAAACCCAAAGTAACATATAGGAGGTCTAGGAATATTAAGAGTCAAATCGCACCTAGTAAAATTAAGTCATCCCAATCCATCCCCCTGCAACCTGTCCTTATACCCCTCAGAGGGATGTACCAATGCAAAAAACCCCTCTGTCTCACCTGTCCATTCGTGCAACATGGTCAGAAAACTTTCAACGTCAAAGGCAAAAGCTATACCCTCAAGGAATTTTACAACTGCTCTACGGACTTTGTTGTATACTGCCTGACCTGTCCCTGTGGACAATTCTATGTTGGTCGCACCATAAGGGCACTCAGAGCACGATTTGGGGAACACAGGCGCTTTATCGAAAAGGGTCGTGACCACCATAGCGTCCCCAAACATTTCCTTACACACCACGGCCGGTCCACTGTAGGCCTAAGCGTGTGGGTCATTGAGTCCATCCCTGCTACATTTCCTACAGCTGAACGCTTCAAACGCCTGTGCCAACAAGAAACCTACTGGATCTATTCCTTGGGCACCCTTACACCCGGTGGGCTTAACGAAGAAATCGAGGTTCACACACTGTTATGAGCCACTTTGCCATCCAGCCTTCCCCACGTCCCCCTTCCATTTCCCCTTTCCCCCATCCAGCCTCCCCTAGGTCCCTCCCCCTTTTTCCTCCCCTCCTCCCCCCCCTTCTCCCCTCCCCCCCTTCCCCCCCCCAAACCCCCCCCCTACCCCACCTCCTTCCAGCTTTCCGCCCCCCTGTAACCCCCCGCCCCGCCAACTTGCCCATGCCCCAGTTCATCCTTCTCTAAACCTTGTACTTTCCTATATATTTACATATGACACCGTGCGCAGGCACATGCATACTACTTAAATATATTATATTATATATATATTCTTGCCCTTATTTTTGTTTTTACACTAATGTATATATGAGATCTTTTAGTGTAGGGTAATTCATTTTTGTATTCATTTTTGTATCTTATATAACAAAGATGTGTGTACGTGTACATGCATGCATGCGTGTGTGCATGCATGCTTGTAACACATATCAGCTCCACATAATGACAATTCCCTCCATACACATGATTCCTTTCCCTTTCCCCCTCCCCCCCCCCTTCCTTTTTTCTGAATTTTATATTGATTTTTTATATTGATTTTTTATATAGATTTTTTATATTGATTTTTTATATTGACTTTTTATTTGATTTTCATTAATTTTTTATTGAATTTTTTTATTGACTTTTTCATAATTGATTGTTGACTTAATTTATTTATATGTGATATGCATCAACATTCTCTCAGCCATCATGCGCCCTCCTCCCATGTGTCATTCTATTTGTGTTCCTTCCCCTCCCCCACCCCAGTACGGTCCTTCACAAACCACATTTCACATCCCCTCCCTCTTCTCCCCCCCTTTAGCCCACCGCACTGTATTATTCCATCACAGCGCTGTGCTATCAGCCGGCGCTGAGCCTTGTTGTCCCACAGCGCCGGCATATAAATAGCACAGCATCTATACACTGCCCCCTCAGGCCTATTGAAGGAGCAGCTGCTCCGAGCGCATAGCCTATCCACAGACTCCCTCACAGCTAGTATCCTCCCTCCATGCGAGCCCTCCCCTTGGAATGTACCCGGAAGCCGGAAGCTGCTGAACAGCCCGTGACGTCACGCACACCTTCTGTGCGCTCCACGCCGGCCCCAGCCTCCCCCTGATGGCCACAGGACGAACCATCTGCTGAAAAGCTTCTCTAACAGCCTTACATCGCTGATACAACACCCAGACTGGAGCTCGAGGAACTCACCAGGATCATCCCCACTAGGAACCTACCAGGATCATCCATCTACAGATGAGCCCTTTTTAATTATGTCTTTTGTAAGTGTTTTTAAACTTTGTGTCATTAAAAGTATTCACTAATACTGCACTCAGGTGGCGCTTCCCTTCTTTACCCTCTTTTACATATCACAGAGCCAGCATCTCTGGGGATAGCAGCCGCCTTCTAGATCCATTGCTTCATCAACCTACTTCACACATTGTGAACTGCTACACCTTTTTAACCCCTGGACTGCCAAACCCTTTTTAAACATGTAATCCCATATCCATATGCTTCTAACTGCCAGACCCTCATTAACCCCTGGGCTGCTAACTCTTTAGCCATGGACTATATGCCTGGCCAATCCGATTAATCCTGAATATTGTATACTGTATATGCGCTTGAAGTTATCATTATCTTTATCTGCTTATGGACCCAGATACACTTACAATGCAAAGAGTTGTTTATGTGGCGTGCCAGATGGAAATGGCTTTGCTGGAAGCCAGTCATTTTCTGTGCCCCCTGTATGGTAATGAATCTCCTGTTCAAGTACAAAAACTGACTGACAGCACAATAAGTGCACATTGTTTTAACTGTGGAGGTAATTGTCATAAAGGGGGCATGCAGCTGAGCTCTGCACAAGGCAAATGCTGCAGGCACGATAACAAACGTATAAATGAAAAGTCTTTCGAGCTACCAAAACCAGCACATAGAACCTGTGAAATATACACACATGTGTAACTACACTTGCATATACTGATCAGCTGCTGACACTGTTCACAGTCCCATAAATGTGCCCAAACAATAAAAATAAATAAAAAGTGTTGCACTGAAGTGTTATATAACCAACATCATTAATTAAATCAGGATGACCTGAGTGGCCACATGGAAACTAAATTAAATGCAAGTGACATATAAGAACCATTTATATCAGGGATATGCAATTAGCGGACCTCCAGCTGTTGCAGAACTACAAGTCCCATGAGGCATTGCAAGACTCTGACAGCCACAAGCAAGACAACCAGAGACAGAGGCATGGTGGGACTTGTAGTTTTGTAACAGCTGGAGGTCCGCTAATTGCATATCCCTGATTTATATGCTTCCTCAGGGGGATTGCAATCCCCCTGAGGAAAACACGTGATTCCCTGTGTTGACACGCGTTGGGGAGGGGACAGGACAGAGTTGGTGGATGCAGCAGCACTGCCTGCGGTGATTACACAAGCAGACCAATATTTCCATTGGATTATACACAGATCAGCCAGATATAAATTGGTGCGCTGTAGCACCTGTATCATGTGAGTACCCTAACTGGGGTTTTTTAAATAAAAGTGGTTTTAAAAATGGTACTACACTATCCAGCTTGTTTTCTTCCCATAATTTATGAGGATACCACAGAATGCACTGTAGATATAGGCTACACTGGATGCAGTGTATATATATCTATATATATTTCTTGGCCATACCTCACGTCAGCATACAATGGGTTAACACCTCATCTGGCACTCACATGGCCAGATTTTCCTAGCTGAATAAAAGACAGCCCCTTCCCCACTGACATGCTCTTTTTTTTTGGTCTGCTCCAGGCCACCTGTAGATTGCAGTGGTAAGTACTTTGCTGCAAGGATATCCCTATGTGATAAGAAGACCAATGTACAGTAGAGCTGCACGATTCTGGCCAAAATGAGAATCATGATTCTCTCACGATTCTTTCACATTATACAAAAAATTTGGGCTAACTTTACTGGTTAGTTTTTTGTTTTTTTTAATTAATTAAAGTGTAATTTTTTCCCAAAAAATTGCATTTGAACGACTGCTGTGCAAATACAGTGTGACATAAAATATTGCAACAACCACCATTTTATTCTCTATGGTCTCTACAAAAATATATATATATAACGTTTGGGGGTTCTAAGTAATTTTCTAGCAAAAAAAAATACTTTTGCTGTTGGCTTTAGCAGAGCAGAGAGAATTCTCTGCATAGAAAGAATCTGGAAATACTTTTTTTAAGATCGCATCGGGGAAAAAATTGCGATAATGGTTTTTAGCGATTAATCGTGCATCTCTAATTAACAGTAAAGGTCTCCAAGCTTTATTCAATGAAGCTGGCTGATGCATGTTTAAGCAATGCACTTCCAGGAGCGGATGGGGCTTGCCAGCATCATCTGCGCAAGTGTCTTTGCCTTTTAATACCTTTCAGGAATCCCAAGGGTTGAAAAAATGTACTTTAGGCTGGTTCACACTGGATGCAGTCCAATGCATTTTTATTAGAGCCAAAATGCATGAACAGTGTTTACCATGGATCCCAATGGCCTACCTCACACCGGTGCTGTGTGTTCCAGTACAGTCAACTAAAGAAGAACAGGTTGAATTTTTTCTCTATGGAACGTACCTATAATCTGGCAAACGCATTGAAAAAGCACCTGAACACCTCAAAAGTGTGCATGCAGAAAAACCTTTTCAACTCAGCACAGGGTAGCACAGTGGTGTAGTGGTTAGCACTTTCACCTAGCAGCAATAGGGTTGCTGGTTCAAATCTCGACCACGACACCATCTGCCTGGAGTTTGCATGTTCTCCCTTTGCCTGCATGGGTTTCCTCCGGGTAGTCTGGTTTCCTCCCGCACTCTAAAGACATGCTGGTAGGTTAATTAGATCCTGTTGAAAAATTGTCCAAATATGTGTATGTTGTATGCGTTTGTAAGCGTGTCAGGACTCCATGAGGCAAAGGACTGTGCTATACTGCAGATGGACACCGGCGGCAAAAAGCATCCTGAGGCGATTCAGTTCACATAGGTAGCGCTATACAAGTCACTCATTCATTAATTTAGAAATTGTGGTGAACTGGCCTGCAGACTTGCAGAGAAGAAATGTCCAGAATGTGTTTACAGTCTAACAAGAGGAAGCAGCCGTCTTTTTGCTCAAATCGGTCGATCTTCAGAAGGGTTCAGGAGGAGAAATCTAAAAGGCCAGACTAAAATTTACCAGATCACAATAAAGGTGGCTCAAACTCCTGTGTACATGGAATCCAATCCAGAGCAGGCTGCTAGACATTTGAAGGTGGGCCCATCTAGTGTCTTCCAGTGGGAGCCAGGATAGCCTCCCTTTTGGAGGGTTTGGGCGACAAACATCAAAGACAGTTAGCTGGGAGAACAATCACCAAATCCTTTCATCCATGATGACCAACAGATATCAAGATGAAAGAATTACTGCAAGATTACGTATAAGAATTATACTGCAACAAGTCCATAGTGCTGGTGCCACTAAATTAACAAATCTGGGAGTTTCTCCCCATTGTTTCTAGTACCCAAGGCTTCAGGCACTTTCCCTACTGTCTAGGTTTGAAGAAATCGAATGGGTACATACACAACAAAAGGTTCAAGATCGAGTCCGTGCAAACAGTCATGGTGATAGTTCAGCATGAGGACCATTTAGAGTCAATCGACCTGCCGGGCGTATTCTTCCATATACCAATCAGTGTGTAACACCAGAGACACCTGAGATTTGCAGTGACTGGCTGTCACTTCCAGTTTAGGTGTTTGCTATTTTTAAAATTTGGCACGGCACCAAGAAATTTTTTGAACATTTTGAAGGCAGTAGTGGCAGTAATTCGTCTTTGAGGCTAAGGCCCTGACATTACTTGGACAATGTTTTGATTGTCACAGGTGTAAGCCAGGTGCTGGTAAAGAATCCCAACCTTGTCCTAGAAATCCTTTTCCAAGTTCAGTTGACTAGTGAACAAACAGGAAAAGCTAACCCCTTAAGCTATGAAGGATCTTGTATGTGTATAAGGAGTCATAGAGACAGCATTTATGTTGGCGAGGGAATGCATTGTCCACATTGGACATTTTACAGCAGCCATTCCAGTGCTGCCTTGGGCCAGGTGGCACATGGGGGGGCTTTTCAATTTGCCTTCCTCTGTCAATAGAATGGGCTGCCTATGGATTAGAAAGTCTTTGTGTCTGCACAAATTAACAAAAACTGGAGTTTTGGACACCAGTGTGCCTCTTTTGTGGTGTGCCTCTCATTCCAGGAGATGGAATAATTCGGATGTCGGCCATTGGAGCCTAGTGGAATGCAGATGCTGTGACTGACTTAAATGTAAGGCAGCTTTTTTTGTTTTGCTTCTAGCATTGCAAGCCTTTCAGGATCTTTCTCCAAGGGGCCAGAGTAAAGTTGATGATTGACAACAAAACAGCAGTAGCTTACATTGCCCACCAAGGGGGCACCAAGTGTCTGTCTTTTCCTGTTACTTTTCGTAACATAATCTTTTTGCTGGATGGAGAGCTGCTTACAGGCAGTTAAAGGCAGTCTACTTACTGGAAATGCAGGATCCACTAACGGATCAGCTAAGCAAATTGTTTTCCAACAATAAGTACCTCAACTAGTATTGGCTCTATGGTACATTCCAGCGGTAGTTCTCATAGAGAGTCCTCTGAACACACAGCTCTGAGCACACAGTATTTGTAACAAAGGTGAAGTAATAGAAGGTGGATTCACAGTGCCATAGGTTTTTTCCATTGGTGTTTGTCTGCCTCCAGTGTCCTTGATTATGAAGATTTGGACAGAACGCGTTTATGTCATACAGGTGCTTTCCACCTGTCAAAGGGCCTTGGTTGTCATTCAGCACCACCAATCCTGTTTCTGGTCAAACAAGATCTTTTATGCCAACATTAATGGCAGCACCCCAATCCAGTGAGACTCTTAATAGCCTGGCTATTGAATCGACTGGACTAGAGGTGCAGGGAGGCTCATCCGAGGTGGTTCAGACCTTGGCAAAGACTACAAGACCATGAACGCTACATGAGGCTATGAAGGAAATTTGTTCTGTTTATTCAACAACATTTTCTCTGCTGTGTCCCCAGCTCTAGACATTTTTACAATAGGCGCTTGAGGTTGGTCTGGCATACAACTCCAATGAATAAATGCTTCATGCAGGCCGTAATCCATATACGACCACCAAGGAAATTCTTGTTCCTTTCATGGGACCTAGGCTTGGTTCTGAAAGTGCTCATACAGCCATCCTTTGCTCCAATAGCTTCATTTCCATTGCGGTCCCTAATGATAAAACTAGTTCCTCTGACAGCAGTTGCTTCAGAAAGAAGGATGTTGGAGGTTGCAGCACTTTCCTGCAAAGATCAATTTTGTGTCTTTTTTAGTGATACTACGTCCATCTCCAAGTGGTATCCAGTTTCCAGCAGGAAGACTTCAGGTCCTTACACAAGTTGCTAACAGTGTACATAGAAAGATCAAATACATGAGGAAAGTGGTCAATCCTTTTCATTTCGTCATAAGGTTCTTGAGTAATCTTCTATTGGTTTACCAGGGTGATTAGATTGGCATGCAGGAAGTGGGCCTTTCTGCTCATCAACAGGGGCAAGCTCCTTCGAACTGAGGGTGGTAGCCTATGGGGCAGTTATGCCAGGATGTCAGTGAAGAGTATATGAGAGATGGCTAGCCCTTCATTCAACTTTACAAGCTAGGCATGCAGTCGGCAAGTTCTGCAAAGTTTGGGACGAGACATATAAATTTTTGTCTTTGACAGCTTTTTTTCGATTGTCAATGTTTCTTTACATGTGTTCTCTCCCACCCATTTATTCAGCTAGTTAAATCCCATTGTGTGCTGACATGAGGTATGGCCAGGAATACGAAAAATTGTTATCAAATACTTACCGTCATTTTCCTTTCCTGGCCTATCCTCACGTCAGCACAGGACTCCCTCCCAAGTGGCCTGTCGCAGGCTAGATTATCGAACAGTGGGGGAGGGGCTGTCTTTTATTCAGCTAGGAAAAGGTGGTCATGTGGGCACCAGATGAGGCGTTAACCCATTGTGTGCTGACGTGAGGATAGGCCAGGAAAGGAAAATTACGGTAAGTATTTGATAACAATTTATATATACAGACTGTATATATATATTAATACACCACCTGAAGTGTATTATTAGAAACAGTACACCACAGAATGCACCATAGATATAGGCTACACTATATATAGATATATAACCTAGCTGCTTAATCTAACTCAAGCTATCTCTCTGTCCACGCCAACAACACTACACGTGGCCGCCGTGTAGGCAGCCTTATATAGTGTGGGCCATAGACTTAGTCCCCCTGAGGCATGATTGGCTAAAGGCACCCTGCCTTTGGCCAATTATGGCTCTCTTAGTAGAGTGCGCTATGATTGGCCAAAGCATGCAGGTCAGGTGCATGCTTTGGCCAATCATCATACAGCAATGCACTGTGATCTCGCAGTGCATTATGGGGTGTTCCATGGCACTCAAATTTTCCGCGAACGCCCCATAATGTTTGTTGTTCTGTGAACAGGCGAACACCCAATGTTCGACTTGAACTTATGCTCGACCTGAACATCAAGCTCATCCCTACCAGTAATGTGGTTCTACCTTTTAGTAAGCTACTATACATGCAGTAACAAAGGACAGGTCAGTACTTTGACAGAGCCTGTACTATCTATGCACACAGTACTGGTAATAGCATGAAATGCAGTGGTGTACCAACGGGGGGTGGGCGGGGGCGGTCCACCCCAGGTGCCACACATTGAGGAGGGTGCAGACCATGCAGTAAATTGTTTTTTTTTTTGTCATTAGCAGTCCCTATGGAGCGGGCTGGCAGCTCCGCTCCTTCTCTCTGATGTGCAGGGAGGGAGGGAGGCAGAGGAAGACAGCCAGGAGAGGATTCGAGCCAGCTATAAAGTGGTGTGGGGAGAAGCTCTATGGTGCCCGGCATCTCCTTTTACACCTCTGGCAAACAGTGCATACTTTACAGCGGAGGGGGGGGCGTCTGACCGAGACAGGCACTGGCTTGTGTACAGTGAGTTGCTCAGCCACTATAGGAGGCATCACAGAGCTGCCAATCGGTAGTGCAGCAGTGCAGTTTGGTGCGTGTGTGTGTGTGGGGGTGTTGCAGAGATGTTCAGCAGAGTACATGTGCTGGGGGGTGCAGAGGGGTGCTGAGACTTACTGAAGGATACAGAGGTGTAGAGAACTGTGCTGGGGTTGCAGATGCAGGCTGGGAGGGGGATGCAGAAGCCTCCCTGGGGGTAACAAAGCCATGCTGGGAAGAACAAAGATATCTGGGGGTGCAGAGGTGTGCTGGGGTTATGGAGGTGTACTTGGGGATACATATGAGGGGTGCCAAGGATTCTGGGGGGATGGAAGTGTGCTGGGGGCTATGAAGGTGTGCAAGGGGGTGCAAAGATGTGTATTGTGGTGCAGAGATGAGCAAGGGGGTACGGAGGTGTCCTGGGGGGGTACAAGCATAAAATGTGGATATGGCGATGTTCTGGGGGTTCAGAGGCATTCTGGGAGTGCAGAGATGTCCAAAGAGGTATGCTGGGGGTACAGAGATGTGTTGGGGAGTACAGGGGTGTTCTGGGGGTACAAAGATGTGCTGAGGGGTTATGGAGGTGTGTTGTGCTATTTGTGGAGCAGTATACTGTAATACTTGTAGTGTAGCATAATGTAATATTAGTGGTGGAGCATAATATAATATTTGTGGCGGAGCATAATGTAATATTTATGGTGGAGCAACTGTAATATTAGTGGTGGAGCATAATTAAATATTTGTGGTGGAGCATAATGTAATATTAGTGGTGGAGCATAATGTAATATTTGTGGTGGAGCATAATGTAATATTAGTGGTGGAGCAACTGTAATATCTGTTGTGGAGCAACTGTAATAGTAGTGGTGGAGCATAATATAATATTAGTAGTGGAGTAACTGTAATATTAGTGGTGGAGCATAATGTAATATTTGTGGTGGAGCATGATGTAATATTAGTGGTGGAGCAGCTGTAACATTAGGGGTGGAGCATAATGTAATATTAGAGGTGGAGCATAATGTAATATTTGTGGTGGAGCATAATGTATTTTTTGTGGTGGAGCAACTGTAATATCTTTGGTGGAGCAACTGTAATATTAGTGGTGGAGCAAAATGTAATATTAGTGGTGGAGAAACTGTAATATTAGTGGTGAAGCATAATGTAACATTAGTGATGGAGAAACTGTAACATTAGTGGTGGAGCATAATGTAATATTTGAGGTGGAGCAACTGTAATATTAGTGGTGGAACATAATGTAATATTTGTGATGGAGCATAATGGATTAGTGGTGGAGCATAATGTAATATTAGTGATGGAGCATAATGTAATATTTGTGGTGGAACAACTGTAATATTTGTGGTGGAGCATAATGTAATATTTGAGGTGGAGCAACTGTAATACTAGTGGTGGAGAAACTGTAATATTATTGGTGGAACATAATGTAATATTTTTGGTGGAGCATAGTGGAGTATTAGTGGTGGAGCATAATGTAATATTAATGGTGGAGCAACTGTAATATTAGTGGTGGAGCATATTGTAATATTAGTGGTGGAGCATAATGTAAAATTAGTTCTGGAGCATATTGTAATATTAGTGGTGGAGCATAATGTAAAATTAGTTCTGGAGCATATTGTAATATTAGTGGTGGAGCATAATGTAATATTTGTGGTGGAGCAACTGTAATATTAGTGGTGGAGCAAATTGTAATATTTGTGGTGGAGCATAATGCAATATTAGTGGTGGAGCATAATGTAATATTAGTGGTGGAGCATAATGTAATATTAGTGGTGGAGCATAATGTAATATTAGTGGTGGAGCATATTGTAATATTAGTGGTGGAGCATAATGTAATATTTGTGGTGGAGCATATTGTAATATTGGTGGTGGAGCATAATGTAATATTAGTGATGGAGCATAATGTAATATTAGTGGTGGAGCATAATTTAATAGTAGTGGTGGAGCATGATGTAATATTAGTGGTGGAACATGATGTAATATTAGTGG
This sequence comes from Aquarana catesbeiana, assembly GCF_042186555.1. Lineage (NCBI taxonomy): Eukaryota > Metazoa > Chordata > Amphibia > Anura > Ranidae > Aquarana > Aquarana catesbeiana. Next base: position 122,645,183 of record NC_133332.1, on the reverse strand, counting down.
TGGAGCATAATGTAATATTAGTGGTGGAGCATAATTTAATAGTAGTGGTGGAGCATGATGTAATATTAGTGGTGGAACATGATGTAATATTAGTGGTGGAGCATAATGTAATGTCTGTGGTGGAGCATAATGTAATATTAGTGGTGGAGCATATTGTAATATTAGTGGTGGAGCATAATGTAATATTAGAGGTGGAGCATAATGTACTGGGTATACTCGAATATAGGTCGATCCGAATATAAGCCGAGGCCCCTAATTTACCACAAAAAACTGGGAAAACTTATTGACCTGAGTATAAGCCAAGGGTGAGAAATGCAGGATCTACTGTAACTGGAAAAGAGGGTCAACAATGGCCATGTGCAGCTGCATACCTCACTGTGTCTATTGCATACCTCCCGGTGTCCTGTGCATGTATACCTGTGCAGATCTGCCTACTTCACTGTGTCCTGTGTATACCTCCCTGTGTCCATTGCAGCCTACCTGTGTCCTGTGCATGCCTTCTGTGCCGATCTGCATCCTTTCTGTGTCCTGTGCATGCCTCCTATGCCAATCTGTGTCCTGTGCATGCCTCCTGTGCCGATCTGCAGCCTCCATCTGCCGATCTGCATTCTCCGTGTGCCGCTCTGCATCCACCGATCAGCGTGTCATAAAAACATTCGGCAGCCATTCCAGTGTTCAAAAGCCGCACCTCCTCCTCGTCTGTGATAGGCAGAACACTCAATTTCCCAGCAGTCAGTTTTCAGCCTATCACGGACATCCTCTCATCCTCATACCACGGACGAGGATGAGAGGATGTCCGTGATTTGCTGAACACTGACTGCTTGGTAATTGAGTGTTCTGCTTATCACAGACGAGGAGGAGGCGTGGCTTTGGAACAGTGGAATGGCCGCCGTATGTTTTTATGACACGCTGGCCGCCGTCTGTCTGCATGACACACTGATCAGGTAGGCAGACGGCGGTGACTCGAGTATAAGCCGAGGGGGGCACTTTCAGCCAAAAAAAGGGCTGAAAATCTTGGCTTATACTCGAGTATATACAGTAATATTAGTGGTGGAGCATAATGTAATATTTGTGGAGCAACTGTAATGCAAACTGCACTTTCACTTGTGTAGAAAAAAAAATCCTTGCACCAGCCCTACAGTCCACTTTTAAGGTAGGCTAAGCTCATATTTTTACAATGACATATTTTTGTGCATAAATAAAAATAGGTGGTGGTTGCGCTGTGACAAAGGGAAAAAGAAGGGGGTGGGAGTGGAAGGGACAGCGCGGGAGTTATCTCTTTATTTTCATATTTTTGTGCGTGTCTTTACATTTTAAATTGTGGGGGGTGCCAGATATAGGATCCGCCCCGGGTGCCAAATGTTCTAGGTACACCCCCCCGATGAAATGTACACATGCTCTGCATTTAGAAGCTGCAAACAGTCTTGTGATTAAAAGATTTATTGCTTCTATGAAATAGTGAACTGGACAGTGTGGCAGTAGAAAAGAAAGAAAAATGCTTTTCTCTGGTGCCCCCTTGAGATGGCCACTGATTACACAGTAGAACCTGATTTTAACCCTTTCATGGTGTGTACGATTGTAGGTGCAGCAGATTATTCCTAAAGAGTCTCATGTGCAGAGTAAAGGCCATATGAACCCCCCCCCCCACATGATCAGCAATGTAAACATCCATTCATGTGCCAGTTTGGTACTTGTTTAATAATAAATGCAAGTGCTTAATAATGCTTAGGATTTGTGTCCATCCACAGGCCCCAATAAATTCACGCAGTTGTCTCTTGGACATGTTAAAAAATGAATGTAAAAAAGCATGGCTGGATAATACATCTCATAGAATCAAGGTTCTACTCCATGTTTACACCCACTTTACACTGCACTCCCCACCAGCTTCTCCCCCCCCCCTCTGCTTCTCCGTGCAGACAGCCGCCATTAGGAGATGGTGCAGCATCTGTCATATGACCAGTGAGGCAATCCCTGTAGAGATGCAACACAGACAGAAAATGCCATGAATAAAGGCTCCAGCATCCATCTTGAGGAAACCTTCTACACAATAACGTAGAGTTCTTTTGCAAGGACAGGGCAAAAACAGGGGTAAAAAAAGTCTAGTGTGCAGAAAGAAAATGGACATTTGTGGGCTCCAGTCAGTGACCATTTTGTGAAAGCCTGGGAGGAGAGAGGATGCAAAAAATAAAAGGCTTTCTGTTAGGTGAAGGAGGGAGTGTGTTGATAGCTATAGCTATAAATGATTTTATAGCTCCTTTATGGACCCTAAAAAATATTTACACCATACATAGAGTGTCTACACTCTTATTGGAAAATCAGCCCTGTCCTGGAATCTTTGTTTTGATTAATAATTTCATCTGCCAGCTACCATATTGATTATCCTGACTCAGTTTGGGTGAGACTACTCAAAAACCCAGATCACACAGTTTCCAATGGCTAACATGATCCTGAACAATTTCTTAAGTCACAAGCAGGCATTTGTCAAAAGATGTATCCAAATGCAAATTGCATGCAAACAAAATCCTCAAATCTGATGTCCCATATGTTAGTAACTATTGGAATTTATCTGTGCTTGAAAACATATTTTAACCTAAATGAATAGTTTTAATATCTAAAATATAGTTAACAGTGATACCTAAAGAACAAAAAATGCATTTACACTTAAAATCTTGCTTTGAGTTTTAGGTTGTATTTATTAACATGTGCTGTCAAAACTGTTTTTAATACAAATATACTAAATTGCCTTACAATGCTTATACACATGTATTTTCTGTTATGTCCTTTTTTTAACTGTTTTATAATATGCTTTCTAATAAATGTTTCATTGCTCCTTTGAAAATCGATTCTGCCCTTCCTGAAGCATTTAAGCAAATGAAATTCAAGTGTCCAAAATGTACACAGTATACCATACGAATGGCTGCTGTACTGCATTGGCACTATGCAAAAATGTGTACATTGTGCTGCTAAATTTTATATTCTCCAATCTGGATGCTGCATGCTGGAACTTGTTTCTTACTTGAACACGTGAATGTATGATCCCTTTTTAATGGATACAACTTAAATTGTCCACCTCAAACAAGACTTTCCCTTGTCTAATGTTAGGAAAAAAACGTACACATGTATTTTAGAGGGGTTTTCCACTTTTAGCAAAAGGGTAGATCTCTTCAATGGGCAGTAATGCGACTTGTTTTGAAAATTGCTTCAGGGAGGAGAAAACATTTAGAAGTGCTTTGCTTTTTTATGGCACGGTATAACTGCAGATTTCCAAAGAGGATGTTTTGCATGGAAAATGATCAGAAGCTTCAAATTCTCAGGCTGCTCCAGAGCATTTCAAAAGTTGATTGGTGAGTTTCCTCTTTTTTACTTTAAGCAGAAACCCTTTTAAAGAAGAAGAAAGCACAATGTAACAACCAATACGTATTAATGATTCAATATAACATTAAAATGAGCTAACACTATTTTACCACATGCTTAATAAGGCTTAATATACTGTCTCCTCTCATAAGAAATCTGGTAAATTAAACCTCGGCAAAACATCTGAAAGCCGATTAGAAATTTGTGAACAGATAATTCCCCCTACATGAACCTAAGAGAGTCTTTTAACTGTTGCCAAAAACTGTCAGGCAAAAAAAAAAATGTAGTGTAGTTATAAAACAAGTTCAAGGGTCCTTTCAGAGATATTTCTCCTTCCTTCGTTATTGTGCAGCAGATCATAGCAGAAAGGGTTGCTAACAGGTACTGAAAGGATTTAACACATTTGACACTTCAATAACAATTTACAGAACTCAATTTTCCTTTTGAAAGGACCCGTTCAAGTGTTGATGGGAACGGCTGCGCAGAGTGAGAGAGATTACTTTACCAGCTTACAATGGATAGGACTACAACAAGTTAACTTGTATGATGTCATGCCACCTTAGAAAGAATAAAATAATTCACTGCACAAAAAAAAAATCTTTTTTTGGCCTGACCTATTATGACAGTACGCCAACAATTAAAAAAATTGTAAGGAATAAAATGTTCACAATATCAAGAGCTGCAGCACTATTTGCACAAAACATTGTAAATCAATTCCTAGCAGGTAAGAGTGGATTCTTGATTGAGGAATGTTGTGGATGAAAATTGATACACAGTGGGGTTAATTTACTAAAACTGGAGAATGCAAAATCTGGTGCAGCTGTGCATGGTAGCCAATCAGCTTCTAACTGAACACATTGTTCAGTTAAGCTTTGACAATAAAACCTGGAAGCTGATTGGTTTCTGTTCAGGGCTACACCAGATTTTGCACTGTCTAGTCTTAGTAAATCAACCCCTTTAAACATGCTTCAGTTATTGCTGCAGGCAAAGATCTTGATTGTGCATTATTATTAATTGACACAATGCACCCCAAAAAACCAAAGCAGACATGGCTATTGACAGTATAACTGTACTTTGTGTTCTACTTTTCCAGGATTAATTAACATTTCACTTTTCTAATACTTTGACACCCCTGTAAATAACAGACCCCTAGTTCAAAGTTAGCATTAAAGGAGGCTTCAATGGAGCAAACCTGCAGCAGCAGATATGATGTTTATTTTATTTGTAGCCTCAGTGCTGCAGACACTTAATTTAGATTATAATGTCAAGTGAAAATAGAGTGATGAGGAAATTTCAAGCTTTGTCTGTAAACATTAGCCTATCAAAAGCTCAGCTCTGCAAAACTGCATGCGCTGAATTGCCTGCTGTTGAAAGCAATAGGACTACGGCTGTTCAATCATTGTGGAAGGGCAGGTGGGAAGTAGACATAGCCATAGAAGTCTATTAAAAACACCTCAAAGAATGGTATAAAGAAGAGCACCATCTGGAAAGAGATTACCGGGACACATCCCTAAAGCAAGATACGGGTGAATGAACCCTCAAACTGGTCAAGCTCGGTTCACAGTAAGGACCTGTGTTGATGGGCCTTAATTCCCCTTTAACAGATTTAGCATTCCAATAAAATTCGAGTAAGATGCAAAACCTGTCTGAAGAAGGTCAAAGACTGGGCCTCAAGTGGGTCAACTGCAGGTTGAATGCACCTGGCATAGAATTTGAATGGTCTTAGAAGCATCGTAAACTATTATCAAAGTGATACCATCCACACAAGCCTGAAGCCCATTGACACAAGCCCTACATGTTGTATCATTCTGTAGGCTGTACCAAAAGGTCAGGTGCCACGCAGCCAACAGAAGCAGTTAAGGTGACCAGAATAAACTAGCTCTGTACTGTGGCTTCAAACCACACCTTAAGTTTGCAAAGCTTAATCCATATTGCATAAACAGGTACGCGTTACATATATGAAAGTTTTCAGGTATGTATATTTGTAACATAATACTACTGCATGATAGAAAGCAGAATTGTTTGTCATATATGAAATTCCTGGTTTTCGTTCTGAACTCTCAGTTGTCGGTAAAATAATCTGATATTGACTTACATGATTGGTATTTTAAAGGATATGTGTCCTCACCTCTAGAGACCTCAGAGGTTGCAGTATTATCAGTACGACTTGCAGACTTCTTAAATAGTCAGAGGGGTCACAGATAGTTGGTGCAAAAAGCTGATCCACTGTGGTAAACATCAAAGGAAAGTTTGTGAACTGTCTTCCCTGCTGACAGGTGGTATGATGGCAGTTTGTATGCATGTCTGTTTTGTATGGTATAATATTTAATTCTCCTTTAAATGATCTAAATGTGAACAGGATAAAACCAATAACCCTAACTTAACAAGACGTTTTTGGGTTTTATTTCAAGAAAAAAAAGCAGATAAAACCAAAAATGTGTATATGTATAAATGTTATACTTTACAAGTTTTGATTTTCATAGGGGACTGCGGAACACATGATAAAATAATGTTTACAGAAACAAAAGATTAGATCAGATTATAAAGGAATATTTCATTTTAGTATGAAAACCTGTTTTAAAATTAATAAAGAAAAATGTCTTTTATATGAGGCACATATTTTAATTCATGTTTAGCTATGACTTATTGCCATCTTTATGATCTAAAACATTCAGTCATGACCTATGTCTTAGATAAGATGTATTTTTATCTCGTTTAGCTATAGTAGATCAGCGTTATGTAAGCTGTTCTTGAAGTAAAGCAACATTGCATTGATTAAGTCTATTTATATCCCACACATCTGTGGAACAAGCAGCTACCTTATTATAAAAACTATTGATACAGAGGTTTGCCACAACCAGCCCTGTGCTTCTTCATGTAGCAGTACAAATGTTGACATCCCTGGTGTATACATCATACACATGGTAAATGGTAGATTTAAAAAGGGAAGGACTGGAATGAGAAATTAGATGATTGGATGAAAGGAATGTCTAGGCAATCACATGGCATCATTCTTGAATTTCAGTAAACAGACTTCACTATGACAGATATATAGTACAACTACTAAAAGTTTGAGACTTTAAGGATACACAGATATTTCTATCATTAAATCAAATAATTATTTGTACATCCATAAAAATAAAAAAAGGGTAGTAATTCTTTTTATAGCACTTTTACCTTAGTGGATTGCTCTTAACAGCTGTTTTTTCTTATATATTGATAATCCTGATCCACATATGTTGCAAATCTCTTTCTTGGACATTTGGTGACTCTCTACATGTTTCATGAACAACATTCACTTCTTCAGGGGAGAAAAAATAGAAAGTAAATATTTAAAATCACATATTTGGGTACTCAAATACCAGCAGCAATATCAACAATTCTTGACCTGAAAGCCCTTTTTTATGCATAATCAGAAAAGACTTCAAAACATGGGGCAAGCCTATGATGACCTGGTTCTGTAAATGTAATACCCTCAAAATGAATGTGCTGCTCAGATTTCTCAGTCTCTTCCAAAATCTGCCTGTAGGTCTCTAGCAGTCTTACTTAAAAACTCTTCATTCACAATTCATCAAATTTATTTAGGTGGGTGACTTTCTTTGCATTTCAAAACATATTCTGTGACTACCTAAATAAGCAGGAGGAATAGGCCTTCTAGACTTTATTCTGCACCATACTTCTGCACACCTGGTACACATAGTGGACTGGTGCATGACTGGTGCAGTACTACTTACTTTTTTACCATTAGAAAGCTCCTCATGCTTGGGTCCGACAGCCTTACAGCAAGCTAAAAAGACACCCTTTGGCCCCACATTAAAAACATTAAACATACCCTTAATTCTCACAAATGGGGGATATGGCTTATCCAATGCCCATGACCCCAGTCATGTGACACCCTGACTTTTTCCCTAGCAGAAATGAAAACGTTCTTGGCACTTGGATCCAAAACAACCATTTGCAATTCATTTTTTTCTTCTCTCATTTTGGTTGGCACATAACCACTCCCCCACATCCAGGTGAGAAAGGGTTAAGTTTAGGTTTTTATCAAAATGTCCAACTCTCTCTTTCCTTAGATCACTGCCTAACATTTTGTACTATCAGAGCCCATTAACCAGATATGAAGACATGTGCCCAAATCTATCTGTCTGCTCCTCACCTTACTCCTTCAGTCTCCTCTGAAATTGCTAACTGTCTGGGCTCAGCCATTCCTTCTCTGAGCTGGCCGCTCAGCTGTCAGCTAATTGCCAGCTCCCATCTCTCTCCACAGTTACCCAGCTGTTGTTGATTCTGCTCGTCAGTCCTGCCTACTTAAAGTCGTCCAGCTCACTTGATCTCTGCCTTCGCCTTTGTCAACATCACAGAGACTTTCTCCTGTGTTCCTGGTGTAGACTTACTCGGCTGACGTTCCTTCTGGCTCCTGATCCTGCTTGCTGTACTTCTACTTTTATCTCTGGCTCTGGTTTATATTTCTGTATGGTTCCTGATAGTAGGCGAAGGCGATGAATTCAGAAGATACAGTCAATCCACTTATTGGTAATATTTTTTCCAGATTGGATGAGCAAGATCACCGCATGGATCAGTTTGCCATAGCATTACAAACGCTCCTGAGTTGCATGGCTCACCTGGAAACTCCCACTGTGGCTGCTCCGGTACAACCTGAGTTGCAGTCCGTCCCTGCTGCTGCGCCAGTTTTTGTGCAGGCACCCTCCTCGAGTATTACCTCTATAAGAGGTATGTCTGGTTCCACTCCGCTTCCCCAGCGATTTGGGGGTGATCTAGTTCAATGCAGAGGGTTTCTCAACCAGGTTGAGATTTACTTTGAGATGCTGCCCCAGGCGTTTCCCACGACAGAAGCAAAGTAGGTTTCGTGATATCTTTGCTTTCTGAGAGAGCCTTGGCCTGGGCAAACCCTCTATGGGAGATGCAAAAACCTGTTGTCTTGAGTTACCCTGACTTTGTGGCCTCCTTTAAAAGGGTATTTGACGTTCCCGCATGCTCCTCTTCTGCTGCCAAGTGCCTCATGTCCATCAAACAGAGTACGAGAACTGTTGCCAACTACCCCATTGAATTCCGTACTCTGGCAGCAGAGGTTGCTTGGAACAATGAGGCCCTCGTGGCTGCTTTTCCTCATGGTCTCTCGGATTCCATCAAGGATGAGATAGCAGCCCGAGATATACCCACTGAGTTGAGGTTGATCACCCACTGAGTTGAGGTTGATCACGTTTGCAATCCTCATTGACTCCAGACTCAGAGAAAGACTCTCTTTTAAGGAGCATTGGTGGAAGCCTCCTGTACGTTTGCCTTCGAGCTTTGCAGTCCCACTCCTGCCTCCCTCACCTCCCATGCCTCCTGGTACCGAGTCGGTAAGTGAAGATGAGCCCATGCACTAGGGCTTCACACATCTATCTGCGGATGAGAGAGCCTTTAGGAGGAGGGAGAGGTTGTGCCTTTATTGTGGCCAGGCAGGTCACTTTTTGAAGTCTTGTCCTACCCGTCCAGGGAATGCTCGAACCTTGAGGTCCTGTCATGGACAGACCTTAGGTGGCGTTGTTTCATCCCCAGATATCCAGAAGGATAAGCCCCTGGTTTCGGTCACCCTTTCTTGGGCTGAGTCATCCATCGAGATACAGGCACTAATCGACTCTGGGGCTGCAGGCCTGTTCATTGATGCTACCTTTGTATCGCAGCACTCGATTCTGCTGTAGATGCCTGTTCTGTGTGTGCTCAGAGTAAGACTCCATGACACCTTCCAGTGGGCCTCCTACAACCCATACCCAATGGAGAGAGGCCCTGGACCCACCTGTCTATGGATTTCATTGTGGAGTTACCCAACTCCCAAGGCAACACTGTTATCCTTATGGTGGCTGACCAGGTCTCAAAGATGTGTCATTGTATTCCACTTAAGTAGCTGCCCACTTCTAAGGAACTGGCTTCCATTTTTGCTCAGGAGATCTTTCGTTTACATGGGCTACCCAAGGTGATTGTCTCGGACAGGGGTAGTCAGTTTGTCTCCCGGTTCTGGCGAGCCTTTTGTGCACAGTTGGGAATTCAGCTTGCTTTCTCCTCTGCGTATCACCCGCAGTCTAATGGGGCCACAGAACAAGCCAATCAGTCCTTGGAGCAATTCTTACATTGCTATATTTCTAACCATCATAACAACTGCTCAGACCTATTACCATGGGCAGAGTTTGCTCACAACAGTGCCTTGAATTCTGCTTCCCGATTGTCCCCGTTTATGGTGAATTATGGTTTCTAACCCTCCATGTTGCCTGACTCGTTTGTTCCGCAGAGTATTCCTGCGTTAGAGGAGCATCTCCGTGGTCTTCGTTGTTGTGTTTCATGTCTCCTTATTGAAACCTTTGGTCTGCAATAACTTTACCACCTCAGTGCCACGTCCTCACCCTATACAGGTTGCGAACCATAAGGAGTATGAAGTACAATCCATTGTTGACTCCCATAGGTTCCGTGGGCGTACACAGTACCTGGTGCATTGGAAGGGGTACGATCCAGAGGAACGCTCTTGGGTCTCATCCTCGGACGTACATGCCCCTGTCCTCCTCTGTGATTTCCATAGATGTTTTCCCCTCAAGCCCCGTGGTCCTCCGAGGGGGAGGGGTCGTTGAGGAGGGGGTACTGTCAGGGCTGGGCTCAGCCCTTCCTTCTCTGAGCTAGCCACTCAGCTGTCAGCTAATTGCCAGCTCCCATCTCTCTCCACAGTTACCCAGCTGTTGTTGATTCTGCTCGTCAGTCCTGCCTACTTAAAGTCGTCCAGCTCACTTGATCTCTGCCTTCGCCTTTGTCAACATCACAGAGACTTTCTCCTGTGTTCCTGTTGTAGACTTACTCGGCTGACGTTCCTTCTGGCTCCTGATCCTGCTTGCTGTACTTCTACGTTTATCTCTGGTTCTCTGACATTTGCTTGGCTGACTACCCGATCCGGTTACTGAACTCTGGCTTGTTTTGACTATGCTTACTCTGTTTACCTTATTAATATTATTATTATTATTATTATTATTATTAATAAACATTTGTGATATAACTATACTTCTGTCTCGGTCTGATTCATGGTTCCTGATACCAACTTACTAACTGACATATCAGCCTGGATGCCGCACCAATTCCTTAAACTAAATCTCTCTAAAACCGAGCTGATAATATTTCCCCCTGCCATGCCCCACTCTATGACTTTTCCATCAGGGTCAATAATGCAACCCTCAATCCCTCCCCTCACCCCACGGTACTCGGTGTAATCCTATGCTCTGACCTGTCCATTCAGCCCCAAGTCCAAGTCCAAAGTCCAAGTGTACACTACCCCCCCTTTTTAACTAATGAAACCGCCAAGCTACTCATCCACTCCCTTGTTATATCTTACCTTGATTATAGCAACTCTCTCCTCATAGGCCTACCTCTCCATAGACTATCCCCTCTTCTGTGTATCATGAATGCCGCTGCCAGACTCATCTACCTTACCAACCGCTCAGTGCCTGCCACCTCTCTCCACCAATCCCTACACTGGCTTCTGAATGTCCAACAAATTACATTAAAAATACTAACAACAGACAAAGCCATTTACAACTCTGCCCGGAGCTACATCGCCAATCTTGTCTCCAAATATCACCCAAACCATCCTCTCCGCTCCTCTCAAGACCTCCTGTTTTTAAGCTCCCTTGCCTCCTCCTCCCATGATCGTCTCCAGGACTTCTCCAGAGCCTCTGCAATCCTCTGAAACTCTTTACCTCAATCTGTTCCAGCTATATCCTACTCTGGCTGCCTTCAGGCGATCCCTGAAAACTCATCTCTTCAGGGAAGCCTATCATGCCTCCAACTAATTTTTTTATCACTTCCAACAGCTCATTTCCCACAGTTACAACCTTTTGTACCACTTGCCCCACACTATTAGATTGTAAACTCTTTTGAGCAGGGCCCTCTTAACCCTTTTGTATTTTATTGTATTGTAACTGTACTGTCTCCCTTTTATATTGTAAAGCGCTACGTAAACTGTTGTTACTATATGAATCCTGTATAATAATAATAATAATAATGTGCCCCTTACAGGGACCTATGACAGGCTCGCTCTCCACAATTCACTGAGTGCTTTTGTTAAAACTCTAGTTACCTCCTGACCCCTTTCTACACATATGGGAGACAGACTTGCAACAATAAGGCCATATTATACTGTTCTTGCATAAAGCATCTATTTGTAAGAAATTTCCGGAAGTCAATTAATGACTCATTTGTACCAGACTCCAGCAGTGCTGTCATGTATGTACTCAAGTGTAGATGATACATTTTGGACATGTGGAGCACCTCAGAGTGGTATTCTCCACATTTCTGGGATTGCCGTAAAATCAAAAAATTTTGGTCTCAGATCTTACCAGTGATCAATCAACTCACTGACATTAAACTGGCCAATTATCTGGAGGCTTGCTTGCTCCATCCTACAACCATTCCCAAATTCAGATATAGGAATCTTTGCTAATCCACCTTCTCAATGCCACAGAGGCCTGTATCCCTGGTAAATGAAAGCAACCCCATCCACCAACTATTGGTCAATGGTATTCTTCTATACGAGACAGATCAGAAAACTTTAAACACACTTGGTTCTGCTGAACCAAGGGGATTTTCATCATTAAACAGATAACAGAAAACAATGCCAAGCCACTTTGCTTGCTTGTCAGCAGTGCCACTGCTTAGGCCCCAAACCATGACCTGTGGCTTCTGGTCTCCCAGACCACCTTACACAGTACCTCTGTGTTTCCAGTTTCAGCCCTTTCTCAGCTCTCCTGGTCCTCTTAACACTCCTGGCTCTTCCAGCCAATTCAGTTGCAGCACACTACTGCCTGTGCCCACTCCCTGGCCTCTTATTAGAGGTTCTACTGATACCCTGGGCTTTCTCACTACTCTGAGACTTTCAGATTCCCATAGTCCCCTGGACTTGCCCAGTCATCTCGGCTCTCTAGTCTCCCAGACTCGCTTAGCCTTAGCTCTCTCAGCCCTATGGACAAGAAATCTCTCCTAGAGGGTGTAGTGATGGCTTTTGAGTAGAGCACACCTGTTTCCAAACGGGAGTCCTGCACTCTGGCCAAAACTTTCATTACAAGGGCTATGCACACATGCATTCACAACCTGCCAGTCTCCTTGCAAGAAGTGGACCCTGGATTAGAGATTTCTTCCCTACCAAAACTCTTCAATCCCCAAACTCTGACTGGATTCTAATCCAGGAATAAAAAAAACCCCAGAGAAAGTTGAAAAACCACATCTCTCCTTTTAAAATCAGTACTCCAGAGCCCCACATTCTGCATATGTGAGAACCCTGTGTCAATTCTACTTCCCTTTTCACATTGCCAGGGCCTCATACTTTTGGTAATTGATTGCTTGTGCAGACCTGGGGATAGATATTTTATCTACCTTATGTGAACCTCCTCCCCCAAGGGAGTGAATATACTTTGTCCAAACCCACCCCACACCCTCTTTTGTGCTTTTTGCTGTATTTTTCCCCCCTTTTTTACCCTCTAAGGTTTTCCATTGCCCTGTTTTTGACTATTCCTATATGTTGTTTAACCACTTAGCGACCGTCCACCGTAGATTTACTGTGGCAGGGTGGCCGGTCTGTGCCAGATCACGTACCTGGCATGTGATCTGACAGTTCTGGGCCTGGGGCGTGCACGCACGCTGCCGGCGACCCGCTCCCACTGTGATTGAACACAGTGGGAGCCAATTAGCGGGTCCAGCGGATGCGATGTCCGCCGGGATCCGCCGATCCTTCATGAGAAAGACAGAAATGCGGTCTGTAAACAAGGCAGACCTCCGTTCTGTGAGAGGGAAATGTACTGATCTTGTGTTTCCTCCAGAAACACAGATCTTTACATTCCGCCAGTCAAATCACCCCGAACAGTTAGCAATTATTCATAGGGAACACATTTAACCTTTTGATTGGTCCTGGTGTTAACCCCTTCACTGCCAGTGTCATTAGTACAGTAACAGTGCATATTTTTCAGCACTGATTACTGTATTATGCCGCGTACACACGACCGGACTTTACGGCATACTTTGCCCGGCGGACTTTTCGACTGACTTTACGAAGGACTTTACGAATGAACGGACTTGCCTACACACAATCAACCAAAGTCCGACAGATTCGTACGTGATGACGTATGACCGGACTAAAACAAGGAAGTTCATAGCCAGTAGCCAATAGCTGCCCTAGTGTCGGTTTTTGTCCTTCGGACTAGCATGCAGATGAGCGGACTTTTCGACCGGACTCGAGTCCGTCGGATAGATTTGAAACATGTTTCAAATCTAAGTCCGTCAAACTTTTGAGAAAAAAAAGTCCGCTGGAGCCCACACACGATCGAATTGTCCGACGGACTCCGGTACGCCGGACCAAGTATGCCGGAAAGTCCGCTCATGTGTACGCGGCATTAGTGTCACTGGTCCCCAAAAAGTGTGTCAGTTAGGTGTCCGATTTGTATGCCACAATATCGCAGTCCTGCTATAAGTTGCTAATAGCTGTCATTACTAGTAAAAAAATAAAAATAAATAAATAAAAAGATACCATAGTTTGTAGAAGCTGTAACTTTTGCAAAAACCAATCAACATATATGTATTGGGATTTTTTTACCAAAAATATGTAGCAGAATACATAATGGCCTAAATTGATGAAGCATCAAATACCACCAAAAGAAAGCTCTATTTGTGTGATAAAAAGAACATACATTTTTCTTGGGTACAGCGTCGCAAGCAAGCGCAATTGTCAGTTAAAGTAAGGCCGTGCCATATCGTAAAAAATGTCCTGGACATGAAGGGGGGTAAACCTTCCAGAGCTGAAGTGGTTAACAAAGAAAATTCTAACTCTGCAGCAGTTCTAATTTTTTCAGAGTTCTATGCTGAATATTAACATTTTTTATGCCATTCTAGAAACTCGATCCACTATTTACAGTATATCTATGACCCTTGGAGTTTTCGTGTCAACAATAGTGGAAGCATATTAGTGTAGTCTGTATTTTTTGCTGTGGATGTAAATAAAGAATAAAAAAAAAAAAAAAGAAGAATAAAAAGTGAGTATTTGCATGAATGACCAGCCTAAATATACAAAGTATATACTTTGCCCCACAAACATCAACCCGAGGATACTGCAATGAAGCCACAAGGGATACCACTGTCGTTTTTCTCCTTAAACGTAGTCTCAGTCACTTGTTAATTTTCTGGGTTTTTTTTCTATCCCACTTTCCCTCTGTTTTGATTTGTATTATTGGGATGTGGTACCGTTACACATTTTAGGTTAAGTATAGAAACATGTTAAAGTAATCTGAAGTTAATTTTCTATTAGTTTCTTGAAATCCCCTGTACATTACACAGTCCTTATTTGCTGGCAAAGGATTTGCTGATAGGAGGAGACAGTAGAGGATAAGACAGATGAGCCCATCAGTCTGCTGCTTCTCCTTTCACTGTCTAGTCATAGGCTGAGACAGGCACATTACTGTTAGCCCCGGTTCACACAGGGGCGCCTTGTCAGGTGACTTAGCCGCCTGACAAGTCGCGTCCCATTCTGTACTATGGAACCGTTCTAATAGGAGCGACGCAAGTCGCCCCGACTTAGAAAAAGGTTCCTGTACAATTTTTGGGGCGACTTCAGGCGACTTGCATTGACTTCTATACAGAAGTTGTTTTGCAAGTCGCTGCTGAAGTTGTGTGCAGGTTGCCTCTGTGAGTCGGCCTGCAAGTCATACTGCCCCTGTGTTGACTGGCAGTAAGTGTAATGTTACTGCAGCAGAAAAAACATCAGGTCTCATGCCCTGCCAGACAAGGCTGTGCTGTGTGGCTGGGTTGTGTATACAGTATCTCAAAACAGGCTGGACCAAAGTGCATGTCTCTTGGCAAGTATGCATCTTACATGTATTTAATCTGTGTATTTACCTTTTTGCCTAGATTTGAGCTTTAAGTATTACTCCTCCTAGTTAGAGAGAAAATCTATCTTCATGTTGTGGGGCCTATTGTACCAAACAGGATCTTTCTGTCCAACACTTGACACCTGTAGAAATCTCCTAAAAGCTTGTAAAAGCTTTGGACACTTTTACAAGCGTCAGGTGTTTTTCCTGCAAAAATGCTGCTGGCTTCTAGGAGAGTTAAAAAAATGTCCTGTGTGCATGAGGCCTAACAGCTAAAGAGCACACAAGGAAGTAATAGCTGCAGGCTGGATAGTAGGGGCACTTGGCTGAAGACCTGGGACCAGTGCTATAGGTGTCATGTTCTAACAACCCTCCTAATTCCAACACCTCAAAAAATGCACATATGCACATAGATATCAGGTGTTCATTGTCCAAACCAGCTGAAAATAGTTGGTCAGAAAACAATCATATGACACAACTGACCTGTCCAAGTTTAATTTCTATGCACAAATATCAGGGAAAGAACTGATCAACCACATAGATTTTACATGCCGCAATGTATTAAATAGGCACACATGCATAGTTGGTAAGTGTATCAGTTACTGGAGGACTGCTTATTGTTATACTATATGCTTTCCAATTAAAAATAAAGTACATACAAGTGTTAACTGAGCATATTTAGCAGTTTCAGCAACTCCTTATTTGAAATCAGTCGCCTGCTTTTTAATTAGTCCAGAGTTCTTTAAACGTAATAGAGAAAGCTTACTGCTGCTGATCAGGCAAGAAACACTCACTCGAAACAAGCTCAGTTTGAGCAATTCTCCTTTTCTCACCTTTACTTGTCTAAACAACTGTTTAGAGCTGCGACTGAATACAGTATCCACCCCGTAAACCTGAGATGCATTATGAGCAAATTATGTGATTAATAGAAGAAGCATAACAGACAATACAAGTTAGCAATTAACCCCACATTGCTCTCATTCACTGCAAATCTTTATTCATATGGAAATACACACAGAACATAACTGTTGCTCCAGGGTATTACTAACATACACACTGAATTTCCATGGGTTTATTAGCCACTCGTTTCACTCTCGTCTATTTAAAAAAGGTGTGAGCTGAGCAGATGCGGCACATTGTGATAAAATTGTTACTGAATGCTTTGCTTAAAAAAAAAACAAAACACCTTTCACTCATAGCAATTCCTTAATTCCTGTTCATAAGCTGATTTTTGTATTTTTTGTTTTTTTGCTTAATGAGATTCATACACAGTTTGAAATCCCAGTTTTCATGTTTGACTTGTGAGCTGTAACCTTTTAATTAGTGGGTCACATGCAATTAAAAATAGACTATTGAAGTGAATGTTTTCAATTTGTAAATTTATAATAATTAAAATTTAAAACATATTTTATTGGGAAAAATTATTTTTGATAAAATGTGGGGCTTAATCATTAAGTATATTACAATCAGTTAAACATTTTAAGGTGTTCTTCCCTATCTTTCCATGTTTTTTTTATGCCCCATAAACTGTTCCCTCACTCATGTCAGCTAAAAATGTATTCTTTAACCACTTCAATACAGGGCACTTCCCCCTTTCTTGGCCAGAAAAAATTTCAGCTTTCAGCACTGTCAAACTTTGAATGACAATTGCACAGTCATGCAACGCTGTACCCAAACTACATTTTTATAATTTTCTTCCCACAAATAGAGCTTTCTGTTGGTGGTATTTTATCACAACTGGGTTTTTTATTTTTTCCTACACAAACTTAAAAATACCAACATTTTTGAAAAAAAAAAAGTTTTTCTTTGTTTCTGTTATAAAATTTAGTTTTCTCCTTCACTGATGGGCACTGATGAGGCTGCACTAATGGGCACTGATGAGGCGGCACTGATGGGTACTGATGAGGTGGCACTGATAAGGTGGCACTGATGGGCACTGATGAGGAGGCACTAATCTTTAGAATTGATATGCAGCACTGATGGGCACCTATAGGCTACACTAATATGCAGCACTGATAGACGGCACTGATGGGCACTGATAGGGACTGATGGGCACTGATAGGCGGCACTAAGGGGCACTAATAGGTGCCACTGATGGTCGGCACTGATAGGCACTGATAGATGGCACTGATGGGCACTGATAGGTGGCAGTGATGGATGGCATTGATAGGCAGCGCTGATGAGGTACTGACAAGCATTACTGATGGGCATCTGAAGGGCACTGACAGGCGGTACTGATGAGGCACTGATTGGCACTTTGATGGGCACTGATTGGCGAGTTAGGTGGGCACTGACTGGCAGCTGATGGGCACTGATTTGCAGCTGTGGTGGCACCTCTAATGGGGGCTGCACTTGCTCAGGATCACCCCACCAGGAAGTAAGTAAGCCGGGTCCAGTAGCAGGTATAGCAAAAGTGTAGTCACTAAACCAAGGTCGGTAGCAAGTTGTTGCAGATTGGGATCAAGCTGAGGCATAGTCGAGGGACAAGCCAAAGGTCAATAACAAATGGTAGTGGAGATCAGGACAGCTGCAGATACTAAAAGGAACAAGAGATCGGCTAGAGAGAGTACAATAATCTGGCAAACAGGAAGTGCAAAAACAGGGCTTAAATCAAGAAGGTTATGGGAGGAGCAAAGAGTTCAAAGTTCACCAGAAACAAGAGACAAGGCAAAGATTGCCCTAAGAGATCAGACAGGGAGCTGGAGCTGTCCAGCATCATAGGTGGTATAGCAAGAAGAGCCAGAGCCAGACACCACAGGGGTCATAGGTTTAAATCCAGACTCCGACAACATCTCTCTGTTAGAAACCATGAATCAGACTGAGACAGAAGTACAGGTAAATCTCACTTGTTTAATAATAATAAAAAAAGGTAAACAGAGTAAATATAGTCAAAACATAGCCAGAGTTCAGGAACCGTAACGGATAGTCAGACAAGCCAAAATGTCAGGAAGCCAGAGATGAGCATAGTAAAACAGGAGCCAGAAGGAATGTCAGCCAAGCAAGTCTTTAACAGGAACACAGGAGAGCGTCTCTAGAGATGTGACCAAGGCGAAGGCAGAGATCATCTGGGCTGGACAGCTTAAGTAGGCAGGACTGATGAGCAGGATATCATCAACAGGTGACTCACTGTGGAGAGATAGGAGCTGGTAATTAGCCTACAGCTGAGCGGCCAGCTCAGAGAAGGAAGGGCTGAGCCCAGCCCTGACACCCTCATATCTATTGTTTTCTGTTTTTATCTGTATTCTTATTGTTCTGTATTACTGTGTATGTAATGTTTATTGTTAATCCAGAAGGATTTGAAATATGATGCCTGCTTGTGAATAAAAGCTATTAAAACAGGTCTAAACCCAATCACTAAGATGTTATATAATAATATGTTTATGTAATTTCAAAAGTTTTTTTCATTTTTTTTAATCTTCAGATGTCATTAAATTATATCTGGTGATCCTGCCCTGATGGCTCTTGTCCAGGCACTTCCTGTTGACAGTAGTCCCAAATTGTGCTCTTGCATTTTCACCCAAGTTCCTGATGACAAATAGACTGTGCACTTTGCTTAGTAAATTTGGTACAGCGCTGCTGACTTCCATCATACAATCATGTGCAAGCAAAAATGCTGTTTTTTTATTTTCCTTGCGTGTGATTGGGCATTCTTTGTAAAATTAAGCTTTAACTCATTTATTATGCTCTGGAGCAACTGCACTTGTAAAGTGTAGAGTCTGTTTGTCTTTAGTAAATCAATCCCTTTGGGTAGGCATTGTCCACCAAGTTCACTATCCAGTAAAGAGAATAGATGTGTAGCCGATGTTGGAGCAAGTGCACGTAGACAAGACGTACCGTGGGGAAAATATTTATTTAATCCCCTGCAGATTTTGAAAGTTTACAAAGAAATGAAGGGTCTATAATTTTTATCATAGGTGTATTTAAAATGATAAAGACAGAATATCAACCAGAAATCCAAAAAAAACACATGATACAAATGTTATAAATTGAGTTGCAAAACGTCATTTTGTACTTGGTAGAGAAACCCTTGTTGGCAAGCAAGGAGGTGGAATGTTTCTTGTAGTTAGTGACCAGGTTTGCACACATCTCAGAAGGGAATTTGGCCCACTCGTCTTTACAGATCTTCTCTAAATCCTTAAAGTTTCTTGGCTGTCGCTTGGCAACTCGAAGTTTTAGCTCCCTCCATAAAATCTCTATAGGATTAAGGTCTGGAGACTGGCTAGGCCACACCATGTCCTTAATGTCCTTTTTCTTGAGCCACTCCTTTGTTGCCTTGGTGGTATGTTTTGGGTCATTGTCATGTTGAAAGACCCATCCATATCATTTCTTCAGTGTTCTGGCTGAGGGAATAAGGTTCTCATCCAAGATTTTACAATACATGGCCTGATCCATTGGCCCCTTAATGCGGCAAAGTCGGTCTGTGCCTTTAGCAGAGAAACAGCCCCAAAGTATAATGTTTCCCCCTCCGTGCTTAACTGTAGGAATGGGGTTTTTAGGGTCATAGTAACCATTTTTCTTCCTCCAAACATGGCGAGTCCCCCTCCTCAAGAAGACACGTACAGTCATGCCAATGATCATCAAAACGATTCAGAGAAGGACTGGAAGAAAGTGCTGTGGTCAGATAAAACCAAAATGGAGCGCTTTGGCATTAACCTGACTCGCTGTGTTTGGAGGAAGAAAAATGCTGACTATGACCCTAAGAACACCATCCATACAGTCAAGCACGGATGTGGAAACATGCTTTGTGGCTGTTCCTCTGCTAAGGGTACAGGCTGACTTTGCTGCATTGAGGAGCCAATGGACAGGGCAATGTATTGTAAGATCTTGGATGAGAACCTTCCTCCCCTGTGCCAGAACACTGAAGATGGGTCGTGGATGGATCTTCATCTTCATGACAATGACCCAAAATATACTGCCAAGGCAACAAAGGAGTGGCTCTACAAGAAGCACAATAAGGTCATGGAGTGGCCTAGCCAGTCTTCAGACATTAATCCTATAGAAAATTTATGGAGAGAGCTGAAACTTTGAGTTGCCAAACGACAGCCAAGAAAATTTAAGGACTTATAGAAGATCTGTAAAGAAGAGTGGACCAAAATCCCTCCTGAGATGTGCGCAAACCTGGTAACCAACTACAAATAACATCTTACCTCTGTGCAAGCCAACAAGGGTTTCTACACCAAGTATTAAGTCATGTTTTGCTTGGGGATCAAATACTAATTTTACTCGCTGAACTGCAACTTAATATATAGCATTTGTTTTATGTGTTTTTTCTGGATTTTTGGTTGATATTCTGTCTCTATCATTTAAAATACACCTTTGATAAAAATTATAGACCCTTCATTTCTTTGTAAGTGGACAAACTTACAAAATCTGCAGGGGATCAAATAATTATTTCCCCACTGTAGTTAAAAGGGGCAGGAGTAGATTAGTAGCACTAAGGCCCCTTTCACACTGGGGCGGTTTGCAGGCGTTATTGCGCTAAAAATCCCGCCTGCAAACCGCCCCAAAACAGCCTCCGCTGTTTGTCCAGTGTGAAAGCCTGAGGGCTTTCACACTGAAGCGGTGCGCTGGCAGGAGAAGAAAAAATCTCCTGTCAGCCGCATCTTTGGAGAGGTGAAGGAGCGGTGTATTCACCGCTCCTAAACTGCTCCTGCCCATTGAAATCAATGGGACAGCGCGGCTATACCGTGGCAATACCGCGGCTTTAGCCGCGCTATACGAGTGGTTTTAACCCTTATTCGGCCGCCAGCGGGGGGTTAAAACCGCACCGCTAGCTGCCGAATACCGCGGTAAAACAGCGCTAAAAATAGCACTGTTTTACCGCCGACGCCCCCTACCGCCCCCGTGGGAAAGGGGCCTAAGATGCAGAAAACGGGGATTATGAAAGAAGGTCATGGCACTTGTATATTATACACCATGCTTTAGCAAACTAAGCATAGCCCAGTAAGGAGTTAGAACTATTTTATTATTATTTGTGCTTTATTCCATTAAAGTCAAAATACAGTTGTCCTTGGGAGAAGCTAGCTGAAACAAAAGTTAGCCAAAGTCTGTAGACTGCACCCTTGCAATGTCACAACAATGTGAACAATGTGGCCTAACTCACTCCCTGACTTCTACTGTTCATTTTCTTACTCACTTTTTTATTCATTATCACCTAGAAAGTTATAAATATACACCAGTGTTCACGTAGGACAAAAAAGTCAATGTCAGATGATCTTATAAAACTTTCCCACCATACGCATGCAGGCTGCTGTTTGGCAGATGGTGATCACATACAGATTAGTAATAGCTAACAGCATGATATTTCAGAATTAGAAAGGAAAGGAAAATATTATATTTCCAAAGAAACTATGAGTGATAATAGCTTTAAGCTACATTTCACCTTTTACTGGTTACTAATTTCTGTCTGTAAAGTTGCAAGATGTACTCCCCACTTATAATAATGGTGAGATGGCAAGACATATTTCCAAAGTGGAACCAGTGTAATTCTGAACAATCAATTCCCAAATTACATTCAGATTGTTCTCGTTTAATTGAAATGCATGTCTATTCACTAAAGCCCTGTTTTCATGCTGGGATAACCCGAAGTTCTATTTCCAATGTATGTTTTACTATCTTTATCACTTATTCAAAAATGTGGATAAAAATAAATATTGAGATTCCCAGAGAAGCATACTGTGAACAGTCATTAAATTTTCATGTTTTACTACCTACATGCAGAGTAAAATGTCCAAAGTGATAAAAATGAAAATAATTTATGTGAGACAAAAAATACACACACAGTGGAGAGTGTTTAATAAAATGATAAATCTGTGTATTTATGTCACATAAAGCAAATTACAAATTTACTTTGAAGGGAACCTGTCACAACCCTTATGTAACAGCTATAGCACCTAGTATGCGGAATATGCTGTCAAAATTTCAGTGCTTACGGTGCTTTTCTCTGTATGATGATCTCCAATTCTAAGACTCCACATTACTTACATCAGTTAAATATTTGCAACTGGATGGGTCTATCTGTACTGCCCCCCCAGCTAAAATTTCCATAGGGAGTCCAAACTAGGATCCTTCTGTGCCAGTGCATTTTTGAAAAGGTACACAGCAAGCTGGGTGATCTGCATTCAGCCCATGCAATATAACACTAAGGGGTTCATTTATAAAGAAGTGTGGGCCTGCTACAGCCATACTGCTGCTTTAAAAAACTACATACTACTGCAAATTTAAAAAGCATAGCTTTGTGCTTTATAAATGTGCATTGCACTCCACTGGCTTTGGGTTCATAATCAAATTCAATGGGTGTTTGAAAAACAAAATAGGTGTGAGTTTACTATGTTCACATGACCTGTCAAAGTCACATGACCGCTCTGCTCTGATCAAGAAGTCTCTGTGTCACGTACCTAATTAGAGGCTGAAGTGACAAGGGGGCTTCCCTTTAGGCTCTGGTTTAAACACTCCTGAATATGGTGACAGGGCGTGCAAGGCACAGAATGGCACAGGTAGGTCCAGGTTGCTGATGGCTTCTCCAGGAGGTAGTCGACAGGAGCCGTCTCTAGCCAGCAGATTGGAAGTGTTGAAAGAGTCACGGAGAAGCACAACAGCTGGCACACTGTTAAAGTGTAAATAAAAGCATAACATGTTCTTTTTTTTATTTTTGGATATAGTGGAGAGGGATTAGAACACCTGTCAGTTTTTTTTATTGCTGCCATTGCCCCTATTAGGGAGATTCACTCTCTCTATTTGACCTATTTCTCATTTTCATCGAAAGTGAAAGTAAACAAAACTCACAGAATTTGAGTTGACATCAGAACACTAATAGAGGGAAAATCTTCCAATAGGGGGATTAACTCTCACTTCCTGTTTTGGCTATTAGACAGGAAGTAAATGGAAATCTCCCCAATAGGATATAAATGACAAAAAAAAATCTGACGGGGGTTATAACCCTCCCTTACTATAGCCACAATAAAAACGTTTTGCCGAGGCGCATGCGCGGCAGCTCCCAAGATGGCCACCGGTGTCTAAAGCTCCGTACCACCACGGCCCAATAACAGCCACCGGAGCTCACAGAGCGCTCCCCCACACCTCTCACCGGGATAATTGAGCTGGGGAAGCCCCCGGGAACCTTCCGATGACCGCGGCGCAAGCTAGGAGGAACCTATCGCACTAAATGACCGCCGCGGCAGGCCTGATCAGTTACGCCAAGACTCACACAACAGAGGACACGGAGGACTCCATTGCGGATCAGGACTCAATCCCTCCGCCATCCCCAGGTACTGTTAATCCTCCCCTGCACCTGGCCACATCTCCTGCCTCCATAGAGTCCTTGCTGGGCAGAATGAACACTGGTCTCCCCTCCACCCCATGCTGGATCCTCACACAGGCCTGCTTCTGGCTGTCAGTGAAGCACATGAAGCATCTTCTACCCCCACTGATTTCCTCTCCATGATGGAGGCATTAGCACAAAAGCATTGAATGCAGCACAGATCATCTCCTCCATCCATGCCGACCTACAGCAAATAGGGATGAGAATTGACACAATAGAGAAGAAAGCTGATCAATCTGCGGCACAGATTAATCAAAATTCTGCCAGGCTCCAACACATGCAGGATCAACTAGAGACTGCTTTTGCAAAGATTGACGACCTCGAGAAAAGATTGAGACGCTATAAATTTAGGATTAGGGGTCTCCCTAAATCTGAGAAAGAGGTTCAATTTGGTTCAATGCTGAACACCGCCTTAAGCTGGATAGAGCTCACAGAGCCCTGCAACCCCCCCGCACGGATGGTCTCCCCAGGGACATAATTGTAAAACCTCCCTTTTTCTCTGTAAAGGAGGAGGTGACGAAGAAGTCCAGGAACTCTGACAACCTCATGTTAAACGGCAAAAAATACAGATTTTTGCTGACCTATCCCCATACATGGTGCAGAAAAGAAGAGCACTCAAGCGGCTACTTCAGATCTTGATTGATAAGGAAATCACTTATAGATGGTGATTCTCCCTGCGACTGAACTTTTCCTACAGGAATAAAAGCTTCAGCTTCTCCTCTTTTGCAAAAGGGGAACGCCTTTTGCTACAACTTGGTCTGATTGCACAAGAATCACCCTCCGCGCAGGCCAACAGAGGAACTCCCTCCACCAGCTAGCCCACTGCAACCCACCTGGCTAAAACAAAACTCCAAGAGATCCAAAGAAAACCTCCCGCCATGATGGCCAGACCCCCTCTAATGGATCAGGGCCCTGATCTGTGACTTTACCACTTGTGGAGCGGAGGAATACGCTTATATTACTCGGGGAATCATTCCTCGTAACAGGCTAACGATACCAGATCACACCCTGAACTGGGCCTCAGTGCCCCCCTGGACCCCCAGCTATAGCTTGACTAATGTTAACTCTCTTAATGGGGCGCTCTGTAATATGTTCATTATAGGCTCCTAGAATGCCTTAAGTTAAGTTTGTCTTTAGGTGGCGGGGCTGTGGTGGACCCAGTGCACCTTCTATGGGATCCAGGAGCACCTCTGGTGCCCATCGATTCTTACCGGTTTCCCTGCCATAAGGGCATTCTGGACCTCTCAGGCTAAGGGGTAGGAGAACGGTAAGTCCATCCCACCCCGGGGGTAGGGGGGGTCAGGGGACCCCCAGGTTCAGTTTTACTGTTATTTCCTTATGAATGTTATATTATTGACTCAAGTTAACCAAAGCTTAACACTCTTCTCTTTTTTCATCTCATTTTTCACCCCTTGACTTCTCTCCCTTGCTAATTCTCGTCTGAGTGTTCTCAGGTCCCACGGCTGTCCCACAGCTGTCCCTGGCTTCTCGTCCCAGGTCTGAGTAAATTGAAATCTCCGTTCTCTGGGCTCCTCTGTGAGTATTAAATACGATAAAGTGACTGCGCTTAGGACAAGTGTAAAGGTGTGCAGCCCCCCTAAAGAAACTCCACAGGTGTTTCAGAAATAGCTGTATATATGAGAATGTGGTAATGGCGCTCCCTCGAATTTTATTGGGCAGGTAAGTGGTGTGCTGTACCACTAATAATTAAAAATATGTAAAAACTCCACATCGAGTGACTCCACCCGGATAGGTTGAGTGTGGGTAAATAAATACTAAACAACCTTGAAGTACAAAGTCTCCCTTCACGTCCGTGAATGTGCAGATAAAAAATAATAATAATAATAATATTAGAAATGTGCTAAGACCATAAAATTATAAAATTATAAAGATAGTGTGGTAAGAGGTCTACCCTATTTAAGCCATATTAGTGTGACCGTGACAAGTACTTAATTGAATAAACTCAACATATATGTGTGCACATTCCAAGCATATGTGATAATGTGCCTGTGATTTAACAGAATATAAATCTGAGAGTACCAATAAACGGAGTAATTGCAGGCTGGTTGAACACCCAATCCCACGTTAGGCCTTTACCATATTTTAATCCACACCCTACACATACACCAAAAGTGCTTGTTTACAACAATATCCTTTAAACCTATATTAATTACTAGGCATATTAATAAACAGTCCAAAAAATGTGTTAACCAGTCCGTGGTTGTGAAAAAAAAGCTTCAGTGCAGTGTGAAGGCACCCCAGACAAAAACCTTATAAGCAAAATTAAAATTGTGACTTGAGTGCGTTCAGCGTTCTTGGTGACTTGGTGCTCCCCCTCAAGGGTCCCCACTCACCAGATCCATCCACCCCAGAGGGGTAACTCGCATAAGGAATGTGGCCTCTATGATCCTCCTGCCGCCACGGTAGGTTTCTCAGGAAGGTCCTCAGCATATACAGGTTGGAGAAGTTTTAATCACTCATGCAGGAAAAAAGAGGAAAAGTGGACTCCCATAGTGTAGTAATTGGATTTAATCCAAAAAAGACTTTATTTAAAACTTTGGAATAAAAAACTACAGTCCAGATCAGCTGGCTGTAGAAATAAGCATCATACAAATATAAAACGAAAAATAAAAACGAAAAACAAATGAATAGGAATAGGCACACTATAAGCCTAGGTATGCAGCAAAACCTGTGCCTTGCACAACCGCTCACATATTATAAAAAAAAGTCCTGGCCGGGTAGCTCGTATCCCAAGGTGGAAGTGGAGAGAGCGTATGCGCTCCACCTGCGCTCCACCGGCCTGGTAAGCGGAAATGACATAGCGTGCGTGGCGCCTCTGTGAGTATTTCTCCCAAAGCAAAGGTAAGCCACATATCTCCCGGGTAGTTCCCTCCCCTCTGATCCATGGCTAGCACAAATCACTCTTCTCCTATCCTCAAAATTATTTCACACAACACCCAGGGACTTAACTCCCCCATCAAACATAGGAAACTCTTTCAAATATATCATTCCATGCATGCTGACATACTCTTGTTACAAGAGACCCACTTCCGTCCACTTTTAAACCCACATTCCTCCATCAGCGTTACCCCCGATTTTTCATAGCATCGTCAGAAAACAAAACAAAGGGAGTGGCCATCTGTCTTGCAAAATACATTAACCTCTCTCAGCTGGAGACAATAGTTGACCCCCAGGGATGCTACATTTTAGCTTCTGGCCACATAGATGGGGCTTATGGAAGACTTTTGTTCTTTAGCAAAAGCACACAAGCACCACCCGACGCCCGAGTCTCTGGCAAACCTTGACAAAGCCTGTGCCCTCCTTAATTTGACTCTGACGACAGCAGTGGAAAAGCACCTCAGGTGGACCGGGGCTAAATTCTATTCCCAAAAAGACAGGATTGGTTCCAGACTAGCTGTAAAGCTAAGTCCTAAACAACGCTCCCTAGCCTTCCCTAAAATTCAGACTGCCTAGGGGACTTGACACAGAACCTAACCAAGATCATGGAAGCTTTTCTACAGTTCTACTCTGATCTATACAAACCTATCACTCCCCCCCCCCCAACCACTACAAGACAAATTTTTTGACAATCTCCCGCCGTCTACACTGACTAAGGGCCATAGAGACCTCATGGAGAGCCCGTTCACCACAGAAGAGATACTAGACACCATTAAATCCCTTAAACTAGGTTCCTCTCCTGGACCAGATGGTTTTTCCACTGGCTATTACAAAAAATTTGGCCCCACACATGGCTCAGCTGTTCAACTTTCTCAGGGATGGAGCCCCCCTTGGTGCTGATCTCAACTCCGCATATATTTCGGTAATCCCCAAAC
Source organism: Aquarana catesbeiana (assembly GCF_042186555.1). NCBI lineage: Eukaryota > Metazoa > Chordata > Amphibia > Anura > Ranidae > Aquarana > Aquarana catesbeiana. The sequence continues at coordinate 122,617,788 of NC_133332.1, read as the reverse complement.
CAGGCAAGGATACAAGTGAGATAGGTAACTATCGCCCGATATCGCTTATTAATAAAGACATTAAAATAAGGACTAAGATTCTCGCGAATAGAGAGTTTTATTTCTGCATACATTCATAGAGATCAGGTGGGCTTCATCCCTGGGAGACAGGGACCAGACCAGATTCGAATGACCATTGACGTTATCTCACTTCTCAAATCACAGTGGGATGGGGGACCCCCTCAAAAAGGCTTCCTTCTCTCTATAGATCTACACAAGGGCTTTGACTCCATAGACTGGGCATACCTGTCTGATATTCTGAAGAGATGGGGCTTTGGTCCTTATTTCCTGAACCTAATTACATCCCTCTAGCCAACTACAACGGCGTAGGTACGTCTGATGGGCAGATATTCAGACTCTTTCTCAATAGGCAGGGGTACTAGACAGGGATGCCCTCTCTCTCCCCTCCTCTTCGCTGTAGACAACAAGAGAGATCCCCTAGTGGTGGACATACAAAAATATATAAAAAATATGTCTAATACAAATATAATTTATTGAGTTGAAACAAAAAAAACATAGTAGTAGTATAATATCTATTGTTTGGAATGCGAGTTAAGCATTTTTACATTGGTGTATATACAATGTTTGAACGGTACTCTTGCACCCGACGCGTTTCGGAGTAAATGTACCTCCTTCCTCAAGGGTGGGTGTAAATTAGAGACATTTGTATTCTAGAAAGATATATTGAAAAAGACAAATATGAGCGTTTGAGTACATATATATGTAGAACATTTCATGATGTAATCTCCATATCTTTTACACTTACGTTAACACTGTATTGCTGACTTGGCATTCCATATAGCTCTTGTTAAAAACAGCAACAATGACACGGTCTGTCTACCAGATAGATTCTTGATTCCAAGGGAAAACATTAATTTGAATACTTTGGAAGATTATTTTATATCCATACCCAGATGATAATAAGATTTCTTTCACAAAAGTATATATGTGTTTTTTTTGTTGTGCCCAATGATAGTGAGGGAAGGAGAGAAGAGACTCTCCCTTGGCCTTCCAGAGGAGGGAGAAGGCCAGTAGGGGGCATATAAATAGGGTGTATAATTTGAGGCTCCACTGAGGCCGAGAGGCAAGTCCTGCAAGAGAGCATAATAATAGAGGTATATAATAGGGTATCCTATTACTTAATAAAAAATATTAGATTGGTTTATTATTAAAAAACTTGTGTGTGCAAACATTAAATCATATCTGGAAGTAACTCAGCGAGTGGCGTTACTGGTATGTGGTTGGTAGCTATAATAGTAACAAATAAATAAATAATTTGTTTAATTGATTGAATGACTGGTTTTAAATATTCATTTTTCAAAAGGAGACCTTGCATGTATATTAATGAGATTGCTATATTGCTATAGCATTTAAATAGGATGGTTTGCTTATTAGAAATTATTTTTGTATAGTAAAAAAAAAAAAATTAATAAAATATATTAAGGGGCATTTAAATGTAGTAAGCTGAAGTTGTATTGAAATTGTTTATTGAGTTATTAACAGTATCATTAGAACTGATGCAGAGCCTTGATATAAGTGTTGGAAAGTATAAGCAGCGCACACAGACAGCAATAGCAATCAATGAGAAGTAAATTCTTACTTACATAGTACAAGGGTAGGAGAAATCTTTGACTGTTAAGACCGATGTCATAGTGCGGTGGATGTCCGGCATGTTTGTCTAGTATTGCTATAAAGCCCCTCTCCTCCAATCAGCTCTTGCTGTTGATTGCAACAGCTGATGGTGTGGGAGGGAGAGGGAGCAGGCATAAGCCATGTATGGCCTTCCCGGGTTGAGTGCACGCCGCTCCATCCACGGCGCGCATGCGCGAGCACACACGTCAGAGCGTGGCCACGCCCACTCTACCTGCTGACACAGTATGCTTCCCCGGCAGGCTGTGCATGTCCGCCGGGGTCGCAAGATGGAGGTCAGTCGTAGATGGACTTGACTGTATCCTCACATAACGCCGCCACAGGTTACATAGCCCGGGCGGCTTAGTGTGCCGGGCGAACCTCAAATTAATGTATATAAGAGTAAAAAGTGTTTATTAGATGGAAGAAAAAAACATTCTATGTATGGATTATATGGTAATAGATAAAAAAATGTGTGATTACACTTAGTGTTGATTCACAGTCTTCCGGAAACAAGAAAATAGCGGTAGTAGATATAATCTCACAGGTTTACATAACATTACAGATTGTATGGAGTAAAGTACATATAGTGAGACAAGCATAGATAGATGTCCTATAATTCAAATGACATGACTAATTTACATGGTATATATAGAAATGACAAGTATTTATGGCAGGATCAACATAGATATATCTCATTTAAACGTGATGTAATGTAATAAACGAGATAAGCATAAATATAATTCACATAGTTTGATATCAATAATTGTTTAGTAAAAAAGCAAAGCTCCCAAAGATATTAGGTCATTAAGCCGGACACATACATAATTTACATATATAGATGTTAAATAGCATAATAGAATTGTATACGGACTCGAATCGCATGGAATAATATATGTTTAACAGGACCAATATAGAGTATCTCATTTACATACATATAAACATATATATTTAGATGTCCATATGTATGTTATTCATTAGAAATAAGATTTTTCTTTATTATTTTTATGCCACCAAATGGTGCGTGGGTGTGATTAATAATATGTGCCAGAAGTTCATTATTGACCTGTTGGTTCCGATGAACAAACAAAGGGGATATTTTACCATTATTGTTCCCTACCACCCGAGGAAAAGCCCTTAAGAAAGGGCTTGAACCAGATTGTTTCATATAGGCCAGGAGGCTGGGTGGCTTTTAATCTATGGATCCATCGTGATTCCATTTGCAACAAAATCATATTCCAGTCTTCTCCTCTGAGACTTGGATGTATGTGATCCAAAATAAGAAACCTTATTTTTGGAAATTTTCCATTATGCACTAGTGTTTTATGTCGTCCAAGAGGAAGATCGGGGTCATAGCTTTTCATACCCGTTATGTGTCTGTACGCCCTTCTCCAAAATTCCACTTTCATTTTGCCAACACAGAAACATGTACAGTCGCACAAAAGCATATATATTACGGCATGGGTTTTACAATTAGCAAAATGCTTTGGGTAGAAGGTCTGGCCGTTAGGAAGGGTAGGATTTTTTTGTGTGAGCATGAATTTACAGTAATTACATGCCCCACATTTAAAGGTTCCCTTATATTTACAAAGAGATTTGTTCATTTCTCCTTTGTATTCGCTAGTGACGATCCTATCCCTCAGGGATGTAGCTCGTTTGAAAGTAAACAAGGGTTTGGGTGGAACAAACCATCCCAATGCTAGATCGCATTGCAGCATGTGCCAGTATTTCTCTATGATGGTTTTAATTTGTTTTTGCCGATTACTGTATTTCGTAATAATTCTAATGGCATTGATGTCATTTTTGTTTTTAGGTTTCTGAGAGTAGTGTAGCTCGTCCCTTGATTGTAGGGAGGCTTTTTTGAAGGATCGTTTTAGCGAAGGCATGAGAGTAGCCTCGCTGCAGCAATCTCTCACGTAGTTTGCTTCTATTTTAAAGATGGTGTCGTTTGAACAGTTCCGTCTTACCCTGAGGTACTGGCTGTAGGGAATAGAGTCCATAAGGGGTTTGGGGTGGAAGCTAGTGGCATGCAAAATTGCATTGCTCGCTGTAGGTTTCCTATAGAGCCTGCTCAAAATGGCTCCCCCTCTCCTCTATAGGCTTCTACATCCAAAAATGTAACACAACGTTTGTCAAAGAACATGGTAAAATTCAAATTGAAGTCATTCCGGTTCATCCTTAGGAGACACTGTTGGAGTAGATCTGGTGATCCATCCCACACGATAAATATGTAATCGATGTACCGGTACCACCCAAGAATGTGGTCCGTGTACATCATTAAGGTTTCGTCGCTTAGGAACATGGCTTCCCACTCCCCCAAGTATAGGTTGGCATACGATGGGGCACAACATGTCCCCATCGCAACCCCCTGCACCTGGAGGTAGTGGGAGCCATTGAAAGTAAATACATTGTGGTTAAGGATGAATTCTAAGAAATAATAAATTCTCCATATACAGGATCTGTATTTTCAGCTCTTTGCATGATGTGTTTTATGGCCGCTATTTTCATGGGGAATTGAGCTATACAGGGATTCGACGTCCACTGTTACTAGTAGTGCACTCTCAGGGATCTTTAGTTTATCAATGATTTGTAAGAAATGAAGTGTATCTTTTACAAAAGAGGGTAAAGATAAAACGAATGGTTTCAGAAATTCATCCACCAATTTACTAGCATTTTCACTTATCGCCCCTACACCGGAGATGATTGGTCTTCCGGGTGGGTTGTTAGTATCCTTGTGGATTTTTGGAAGTGCGTAAAACACAGGGGTTCGGGGGAAGTTGTTCCTAATAAATTCCCAGAGTTGTTTGGTAATTATAGAATTTGAGTAGGAAGTGTCTATTAGCAGATAAAAGTCATCATTGTATTTTTTTGCGATGCTACTCGGAATCCGGCGATACCATTCCAAATTATTTAGTATTTTATTGCACATGTTGACGTATTTCTCATTGTCGAGCACAACGATATTTCCGCCTTTATCTGCGGCCTTTATGGTAATTTGGTTGTTACTAGATAGTGTTCTTAATGCTGACATTTCTTTTTTTGTTAAATTGTTGGGATGTTTTGTGTAGGTTTTTAACTTGTCTAGTTCTTTATCAACTAATTTAAGAAATGCCGCTGCATTTGGATGGGTACTCAGTGCTGGACAAAAGTCTGACTTTTTCTTTAATGCGGACCTATTTATCTTAGAGATACCGCCTGATGTTTCAACTGATTCCAAAATTTGGGAAAGGTCGATATTATTGATAAGGTTGATTTGATCATTCTCTTCAAGGAAAGAGACCAATTGATCTATTGCCTGATTTTCCTGTGGGGGGAAGTTCATCGACTCTCCTTGTTTGTAATAGAGTTTTTTTAGGATCAATTTCCGGACAAAGGGTTGGAGATCCTCTTCGCTGTGGCCATCTAAATGTTGGCCGTAGTGATTAGATCAAACTCTGACATTAAGGGGGTGATGTGTGGTGAGCAGGAGCATAAGTGTGCGTTATATGCCAATGACCTCCTCCTCTTTCTCACCTCTCCTCTTACAGCTACCCCTACGGTATATAAGATATTGCAGAATTTCTGCAAGGTTTCTGGCTTGAGGGTCAACATGTCTAAATCGACAGCTTTAAACATAACAGTCCCCCCAGAACTGCTCAAGCAAATTTCTAATAACTTTGACTTTTCATGGGCTTCCACCGCCATTCTATACCTAGGGATCAAACTAATGCCAGATATTAATAAACTTTTTAAAGCAAATTACCTCCCTTTGTTACACAAATGTAAAGGTGACATGGAGGGGTGGTCTAAGTGTGGTCTATCCTGGCTGGGCAGAGTTCACGCAGTTAAGATGATCCTTCTCCCCCGTCTTTTATACTTATTTCGTTCTCTCCCAATCCTGATAAAAAAACAATTCCTCAGTAAATTTAAGTCGGAGATTGTTCGCTTTGTATGGGGTAACAAAGGGTATAGGTGTCCCTTAGGAATTCTTTTCCGCCTGAAATCTCAGGGCGGGCTGGGTCTGCCAAACCTGTGGGGATATTTCCAGGCAGCACAACTCACTCAAATTTCAGTGGTTTTCTCTAGGGGCCTGAAACCTGAATGGCTCTTGATGGAAAGACAAGCAATCCCCTTAAATACCATTGACTATCTTCTTTGGTGCGACCCAAAAATTAGGCCAGCCATTATGTCCCCTACCCTCTCTCACTCTGTTGCCCTATGCTCCATGATTTACTCACAACACTCCCTGATATCTCCCATGAAGCCATTAGCACATTTGTTTCATAATGCTAACTTCCCACCAGGGATGAACATTAAAGCGTTCCAATGGTGGACAAATAAGGGCCTCTACAGAATCGGTAATTTTCTCTCTCCGGTGGGTGTGCGCTTACCCTGACACACTGTAGGAAGAAACTAGAAATGCCCGACTCGGAATTATTCAGATTTCCCCAAATCTCCCATTTCCTACATTCCATCTGGACCAACAAAACGGAACCCCCCCACGATAACCCTTTACGAACATTGGTTTTCAAACACTACGGTTCAGAGGGGAGGGATCTCTTTGATCTATACAGCGCTGGTGACTAGGGATGAGCTTCGTGTTGGAGTCGAACGCATGTTCGACTTGAACATCATGTGGTAGGTCATTCGCCGAATTATGAACGTTATGGGCCATTCGCGCACAATTCGAGTGGCCCGTCACGGCCCATAATTCACTGCAGCATAGCAGTGCATTGCTGGCTGATGATTGGCCAAGCATGCACTATGACCCGCATGCTTGGCCAATCACAGCGCCGTGTGTACAGAGAGCCATAATTGGCCAAAGCCAGGGAGGCTTTGGCCAATTATGGCTCAGGGGGTTTAGTACACGCCCCACACTAAATAAGGCCGCCTGCACGTCGGCCCTGTGTAGTGTGTTGCGGTAGAGAGAGATAGATAGACAGAGAGACAGTGTCATTTGATTTAAGTTAGATAGAGTAGGCAGGTCGAGTCAGTTAGCTGCACTTGCAGTGTATTGTGCATATATATGCATCCCAGGTGTTGTATATATATATATATGTATATATATATATATATATATATATATATATATATATATATATATATACACACTGTATTCAGTTTAGCTAGATCCTGTTCTTCTCTTCCTAATATACTGACAGGCAAGCAGGTGTTTTTACAGTATTTCCAGTTACTGTACTGTGTACCCTGCACAATTGCACCTACAGTATAGCTACCTGAAGCCAGGTGCTTGTGTGGGCTCTTGACGTATTTCCAGTTACTGTACTCTGTACCCTGCACAGTTGCACCTACAGTATAACTACCTGAAGCCAGATGCTTGTGTAGGCTCTTGATGTATTTCCAGTTACTGTACTGTGTACCCTGCACAGTTGCACCTACAGTATAACTACCTGAAGCCAGGTGCTTGTGTAGGCTCTTGATGTATTTCCAGTTACTGTACTGTGTACCCTGCACAGTTGCACCTACAGTATAGCTACCTGAAACCAGGTGCTTGTGTGGGCTCTTGATGTATTTCCAGTTACTGTACTGTGTACCCTGCACAGTTGCACCTACAGTATAACTGCCTGAAGCCAGGTGCTTGTGTAGGCTCTTGACGTATTTCCAGTTACTGTACTGTGTATCCTGCACAGTTGCACCTACAGTATAACTACCTGAAGCCAGGTGCTTGTGTAGGCTCTTGACGTATTTCCAGTTACGCTACTGTGTACCCTGCACAGTTGCACCTACAGTATAGCTACCTGAAGCCAGGTGCTTGTGTAGGCTCTTGACGTATTTCCAGTTACTGTACTGTGTACCTTGCACATTTGCACCTACACTATAGCTACCTGAAGCCAGGTGCTTGTGTGGGCTCTTGACGTATTTCTAGTTACTGTACTATGTACCCTGCACAGTTGCACCTACAGTATAGCTACCTGAAGACAAGTGCAGGTGTTCTCATACTAATAATACTACAGGCAGGCAGTTGATTCTGCTAGCTGCAGTATAATCGGTATATATATGCATCCCAGTTTTGTGCAGCTACATCTCACTGCTAGGCCAATAGTATGTCCGGAAGGCCAACAAGGAGAGGCAGACAGACACAAGCCAATAAAAGAGGGCAAGCAGGCTCTGTGTCTAGAGGCAACAGTGCTGGTCGTGGACACGGTGCATCCTCATCAGCACGTGGCCGTGGGACACGCATGGCCTTTTTTTCGGCAGCTGGCCGTGTTGAACCGCAACATGCGGAAGACTTGGTCGAGTGGATGACAACTGTGCAGGGTACATAGAACAGTAACTAGAAATACCGTCCTCATCCTCCTCATCCTCTCTCACCCAGGCTCAGGGTACTTTGTCTGGCAAAGCAGCTGCCAACGTGGCCTATTCCCTCAGCTCAATGGCATCAGTGACTCCTTTCCTAGCCCCACCATGTCCTCCTGAGGAGTCCCCCGAACTGTTTGACCACAGTGTTGGGTACAGGAGGATGCCCAGCGTTTTGAAGGTTCCGGTGATTGTACTCAGCTAGAGGAAGGCAGTAACGTGAGCCCAGACAGAGGGGGTGCCCAAGAAGGACAGCAATCTGGCAGTCATGTTCCTCCTGCTGCAGCATACTGCCAGGTTTGCTCCAGTGATGAGGAGGGAGGGGATGATGAGGTCACTGACTCCACGTGGGTGCCTGATAGGAGAGAGGAGGAGGAGGCACATTCCCAACGAGGCAGGATGCCCTCCAGGGGCCAGCTTAAGTGCAGCACACCAAAGGCATCACACTGCAGAGCTCCGCATGTGCAGGGCACTGCTGTCTCTGCGCGTTATTCCAAAAGTTCTTTGGTGTGGGCGAGTGCATCAGATCCCACCACTGCTATTTGCAACATATGTCTCAAGCGTATCTCGCGTGGCCAAAACATCTTCAGCTTGGGCACCACATGCTTGACCAGACATATGTTGACCTGCCATGCAAATCATTGGCAAGCGTACCTAAAAGACCCACACCAAAGAACAAAGAGGACCTCTCCTTGCTCCTCATCAGCTGGGTTCTCCAACCCCACTATACCTTCAGTCCTCTCTGAGACCTGCACTGAGAGGAATGAAGGTGTTGAATTAGGTGTGTCACAGCCAAGTACTTGTGGGCAATCTGCTATCGGTACACAGACGTCAGATTGTACCAAGCAAATTTCCTTGCCCCAGCTGCTGCACCGCAGAAAGAAGTTCGCTCCCAGCCATCCACATGCCTAATGGTTGAATTCTATCTTGGCAAAATTGCTAGCACTTCAACTGCTACCTTTTCAGTTAGTAGACTCTGCCCCCTTCCGTGAGTTTATGGAATGTGCGGTTCCTCAGTGGCAGGTTCCCAAACACCACTTTTTCTCATGGAAGGCGATTCTGGCAATGTCTTGGCCTCGCTGGACAGGGCGGTCAGCGGTAAAGTGCATATTACCGCTGACTCATGGTTCAGCAGGCATGGACAGGGACGTTACCTAAGTTTCACGGCACATTGGGTGACTCTGCTGGCAGCTGGGAAGGATACAGGACAAGGTGCAGTAGTGTTGGAGGTTGTTCCGCCACCACGTCTCCAAAATGCCACTACTGGTGATTCTGACACACCTCGCTCCTCCACCCCCTCCTCTTCTTCTTCCTCCATGGCCTCTTCCTGTGCTTTGTCCTCGGAACCAGCTGTGCTCCGTAAGCGTTCAAGGGGCTATGCAAGTACGCAGGCCAAAAGATGCCATGCAGTGCTTGAGCTGGTGTGCTTGGGGGACAGGAGCCACACTGAGCAGAGATTCTGTCAGCTCTGCAGGGGCAGATTCAGAGGTGGTTGACGCCATGCCAACTTAAGGCAGGAATGGTGGTTTGTGACAATGGCACCAACCTCCTCTCCGCCTTCTGACAGGGACAACTGACCCATGTGCCCTGTTTGGCTCACGTCCTTAACTTGGTGGTGCAGCGGTTCTTGGGTAGGTACCCGGGCTTACAGGATGTCCTGAGGCAGGCCAGGAAAGTCTGTGTGCATTTCCACCGGTCATATAATGCCAGTGCTTGGCTGGCAGACCTCCAAAAGTAATTTAACCTGCCCAAGAACCGCCTAATCTGTGACATGCCCACCAGGTGGAACTCAATGTTGGCCATGCTGCAGCGGCTGCACATGCAGCAGAGGGCCATCAATGAGTACCCGTGCGACTATGGCACCAGGACAGGGTCAGGGGAGCTTGTTTTTTTTCCCCACACCAGTGGGCCATGATCAGGGATGAATGCACTGTCCTGTCACCATTTGAGGAGGCCAAGAGGATGGTGAGCAGTGACAGTGCATGCATCAGTGACACTGTCCCCCTTGTTCACCTGTTGGAGCACACACTGCTTGAAATAATGGACAGGGCACTTGAGGCAGAACAGAGGCAGGAAGAGGAGGACTTCCTTAGCTCTCAAGGCCCCCTTTATCCAGACAGTGTTCATGCGTGCCCGCCAATCACACAGGAAGAGGACAAGAAGGAGGAGGATTGTGTCAGCATGGAGGTGGAGCCTGGCACTCAGCATCAGCAGCAGTCTTTAAGGGATCATTTACAGTCCCAAGAAACCCATGGACTTGTACGTGGCTGGGAGGAGGTGGCTGCGGATCATGTCGTCCTTAGTGACCCAGAGGACTCTGGACCGAATGCCTCAGCAAATCTACGCTGCATGGCCTCCTTGACCCTGTAAAGCCTGCGGAAGGATCCTCGTATTCGTGGTATCAAGGAGAGGGATCAATACTGGCTGGCAACCCTCCTTGATCCCCGTTACAAGAGTAAGGTTGCAGACCTTATCTTGCCATTGCAGAGGGAGCAGAGGATGAAAACATCTTCGGGAGGCCTTGCAGAAAGGTCTGTGCAACGTGTTCCCAGAGACTGGGAGGTTACAAACTCCTGTTCCTGGACAACGTGTTGCAGAGGCTTCGGTCAGTCAAAGAAGGAGCGGTGGAGAAGGTGGCCGTCTGACCGATGCGTTCAGACAATTTTTTTGTCTGCAGCCCCAAGGTATGATTGGTTCCAGCAACAATCGCCAGCGTCTGTTTTACATAGTGCAGGAATACCTAGGGGCAAGATCTAACTTGGACACCTTTCCCACCGAAAATCCTCTGGGTTACTGGGTCTTGAGGATGGATCACTAGCCAGAGCTTGCACAGTATGCAATTGAGCTACTGGCCTGTCCTGCATCCAGCATTCTTTTGGAACGCGCATTCAGTGCTGCTGGAGGCTTTGTAACCGATCACAGGGTGCGCCTGTCCACCGACTCGGTCGATCGACTGACCTTCATAAAAATGAATCAGTCTTGGATCAGCACCAGATACCAAGCACCTGATGCTGATGTAACCAAATAAATTTTTTTTTAAATGTCAGATCCCTTCAAGACTGCCTATGCTGATGCTGAGTGACTATCCTGTTATGCTGAGTGACTATCCTCTTCCTCCTCAATGATCATGCTGATAGCTTGTAATAATATTTTTGTTTCTGGGTGCCGCCACCAGTGGCTAAGGCCCAATTTTTCAGCCCCTGTTTAACAGGGAAGTGTAATTACAATTTTTGATACTCCAACTAGAGTATCTGTGAGGGGTTGCAGTGTTGTGGCACCAGCACCAGTGCCTAAGGCCCAATTTTTCAGCCCCTGTTTAATAGGGGCATGTAATTACAGTTTTTGATGCAATTCTTTGCAGCAGGGCTCGTTCCTGCGCTCCAACTACAGTATCTGTGAGGGGTTGCAGTGTTGTGGCACCAGTGCCTAAGGCCCAGTTTTTCAGCCCCTGTTTAACAGGGGCGTGTAATTACAATTTTTGATGTAATTCTTTGCAGCAGGGCTTGTTCCTGCGCTCCAACTAGAGTATCTGTGAGGGGTTGCAGTGTTGTGGCACCAGTACCAGTGCCTAAGGCCCAATTTTTCTGTCCCTGTTCAACAGGGACATGTAATTACAATTCTTGATCTAATATTTTACAGCAGGGCCTGTTCCAGCGCCCTCCAAGAGTAACTGTGAGGACTTACAGTGTTGTGGCACCAGCAAAACCACCAGCAAAGGCCCAATTTTTCTGTCCCTGTTCAACAGGTGCATATAATTACAATTCTAGATCTAATATTTCAAAGTAGGGCCTGTTCCAGCGCCCATAAAGAGTAACTGTGAGGACTAACAGTGTTGTGGCACCAGCATCACCACCAAAGGCCCAATTTTTCTGCCCCTGTTCAACAGGTGCATGTAATTACAATTCTTGATCTAATATTTCACAACAGGGCCCTTTCCAGCGCCCACCAAGAGTAACTGTGAGGACTTACAGTGTTGTGGCACCAGCATCACCACCATCACCAAAGGCCCAATTTTTCTGCCCCTGTTCAACAGGGGCATGTAATTACAATTCTTGATCTAATATATCACAGCAGGGCCCTGTGAGGGCTTACAGTGTTGTGGCAACACCAACACCTAAGGCCACAATTTCTGCAGAGTATATAGGGCAGGCCCCTACTTTCAAACATCCAACTTACAAACGACTCCTACTTGCAAACGGAAGGAGACAACAGGAAGTGAGATGAAATCTACCCCTAGGAAGGGAAATTCTCTCCTGTAAGAGTTAATATGGGAAAAACATTTCTCCTTTCCACTGATGCTTTATCACCAATCCTTGTTTCACTAAAAACCCCAAATTTTCTAAAAACATTTGTCATTGTGACAGAAAGTTAGCTGAAATCTTCTGAAGAGGAGCACAGACAGCAAAACAAATGTCACAGGGGTGATAACCCTTCCCTATGTTTTCCAAAAAGCTTAAAAATAGATTTTTTGGCTGGAGCTACACTTTAAAAATGTACCAGTTCAAAATTACAGATTCTACTTAACAACAAACCTACAGACCCTGTCTTGTTTGCACCGCCTGTATACTGCTGTTCAGAGTATATAGGGCCTGGGGGCCTCACGCCTTTCCTTTTTTTAATTTGGGTGCGGTGTTCCGCTTAATATCCATACAAGACCCAAAGGGCCTGGTAATGGACTGGGGGGGTACCCATGCCGTTTGTCTCACTGATTTTCATCCATATTGTCGGGACCCGATATTACATTAAAGCCGCAAGCAGTTTTAAATGACTTTTATTCCTTTAAAAATGTTATATTGTGCAGGGACTGTTCTAAGCATGGGAAACACGCGCCACTTTACAGGCATACTATAGACACCCCCCAGGTACGATATTTAAAGGAATATTTCACTTTTTTTTTCACTTTAAGCATCATTAAAATCACTGCTCCTGAAAAAACAGATGTTTTTGAAACTTTTTTTTGCATTGATACATGTCCCCTGGGGCAGGACCCAGGTCCCCAAGCCCTTTTTAGGACAATACCATGCAAATTAGCCTTTAAAATGAGCACTTTTGATTTCGAACGTTCGAGTCCCATAGACTTCAATGGGACTCTAACGTTCGTGCGAAGTTTCGGTCCGTTCGCAGGTTCTGCGAACCGGGGGGGTGTTTGGCTCATCCCTACTGGTGACAAACTCGGGCAAGCCAACCTATGCTCGGGCCTGTGAGGAAGACAGCACTTGGACTACCCCGGATTGGTTTTGCACTTCAAAGCGAGCCTACAAAGGTATTCTTAATATTTCCCTCATTGAAGCTAGTCTAAAAGTTTTGACTAGGTGGTACTACGTCCCCGCCAGACTGGCAGTGATCTATCCGGGGTCCTCTCCATTATGCTTTAGGGGATGGCACGATGATCCACATTTGGTGGACATGTCCTTGCATGATTCTTCTGGCAGAAAGTCTTGCGTACCATCAGCTTCATAATAAAGGTAATGGTAACCCCTGACCCCAGCATTGCACTACTAAATCGCAATATCCCTGTTCTAACTAAATACCCACAAGCACTGTCCTACTTCATTGTATTAGGTGCCAAAGCTACAATCGCCAAGGCCTGGAAAAAAACCATTGTTTCCTTCCAGGGGTTCAAGAGAAAAGTCTCTTGGATCATGGCACAAGAACAAATAGTAGCGAAACTTAATGACAAAATTGAAAAGTTTAATGCCACTTGGGAACCTTGGGTTACATACTGTAATATTCCTATCCTTCCTGGAATGTCGCCGGGACCCACGAATGCTCCTATCCCACTTTGAATCTTTCCCTTCACCCCTCTCTCCCCCTCTCACACCTTTCTCCTCTTTCCTGTATGGGACAATTTGGTCCCGCCCAGCTTTCAAGTTAAGCTAGATCCATTGCTAACCCGGTTAAGGAGTTAGTAATAGTTATTTGTCAGGATGTCAGGGTCTGGTCTACCTTATTACCTTACAGGCGACAACCAGCCACATTTAAATTCACCCTTGATCTGGTGGGCTTCGTTTCAATAGAGTTCATCAGAGGGCCAGTGGCTACACTAAGGAGGAGGTCGGGCGCGGGCTCTCCGGGGGTACTACGCACTTCCATAGTGAGTTCCCAAAGGGGTGGGGTGCGTGGAGCTTCGGGGAATGAACAGCGGTAACCCTCTGGTTGTTTTTTTTGTCTCCCTCTGTCAGTTATCTTTAGACAGTGAGGCTGGCTTTGGAACTGGCACCTTTAGTGGAAGAGGTAATCCCCTGAAACATGGCTCCGCTATAGAGCTCCGTGACAGTCCGGTCCTTTTCACTTGAGTTTACTAATAGTTATTCTACGATCTGAAACTGTTCATATGCCTTTCTCATTTTATCTGCCTTTAAATGATGTACTGGAACTTTTCACTACTTGACAAAACATGCACTCTTATGCACAATTGTTACTGTTATGTCTGAAAAATTTGCCAATAAAAAGAATTTAAATAGAAAAACATTTTGCCTTTAGTTACACTTTAACATCTATGGCAGGATGATGCAGGACAGGACCAGTAGGGAAAGTCTGGAAGGTAGTGTAGGTCAAGAGCCAAGCCAAGGTCATACATGGGTGAGCAATAGTATGTGGATGAGAGGGACGTAGCAGCTAAGCCAAGGTCATACACAGTTGAGTAGTATAGTCCAAGATGAGGAGAGGTCAGGAGACAAGTTAGGGTCATACACAGTTATCAATGGAAACAAGGGTCACAACAAGGAACAAAGGAAAGTCCAGCGGCAAGTTGAGTCAGTAACAGGCAGTCAGTGTAAACACAGGATAATTATATATGGGAACAAAGATAAAAACTAGCTGAAGATCATCCAGCAGCTACCTGTCACTACTCATTCACTTAAATAGGTCATTTAGCACCAGTTCTTCAACTGGACATGTGAGAAAGCACGTGCAGATGTCTGCACAACATGTCTATGCATGTTATCAAGCAAACACCTGTGCACATGCAGTATCCTGGCAGAAGTTCCCAATGGCATGCATTTCTCTGTTCCATGCGTCCTCATACTCTGACATTTCAATCAGAGAAATTTCTGTAAGGTACTGCAGGTTTAAAGCTGAAGTTTTAAGTAAAAATGACCTTAAGCCCTACAGTTTTATTGACTAGTGTATGGCGGAGAGACTGAAGAGTCACAGGGGTTCTCCCACCATTCATAGATAATGTTACAGGTAGTGAAAGCAATGAAAGAACTTTTTTCAAAGGAGAAGAAGGGAGGACGGGGCAGGTCCCCAACAGAAACTCTTTCTATTGAATTTAGCCTGGAGGGTCAAAGCTATTAACTCCCTGCACACCAGAAATTCAAAGACAGGAAAAGGGTGGAGAATCCCTGCAGTGAAAATTTCTACACGATCCAGCTACCTGTTCAACATGGGGCATACTTCATTACAGGTAAATTAGGTCAATAAAGATGTAGGGACAAAAATAATTTTTAGCTAAACTTCAGCTTTAAAGTTGTGTCAAACCCCAAAAGAAGCATATAATATATTGCAGATTACCAATTGTGATGGAGGCGTGGGTTGAACAGAACACACAGAGATCAAGAGGGACTTTAGAGCCCCAGACCAAGTGGTTCTTCATTTTGGGGGGTTAAAGAACAGGGAGTCAGATAAGGGAAGGCTACAAGGCAATAATTTCAACACCATGAAGAACATGCAAACATATAACAAGGTGGCAATAGGGCACATCAAGGGATAAGTCAAAATGCACAGGGCAGCAATCTAGTAAAGCAGGGACTACAGCAGTCCAGAATCACAGGGGCACAGGGTAGCAATTTAGTACAGCGGGGACTTTGTACATAGTCACAGGGCAGCAACCTGGGCACAGTGAGTAGCAGGCTACAATCCAGTACAGCAAAGTCCAGGTCCACAGGGCAGCAATTCAGGGACTCACCAGCCAAAAGTGGCCTCAGCAGAGGAAGTCCAGGCAGAGTGGCAGGGAAAGGTAGTTCCAGAGGGCGGAGGTCCTTCACAAAGCCATTGCGGGTCCATAAAGTGCTGTGTGTCCTGGCCTCAGCTTCAGAGCCACCCAAACAGTAGTGTAGAAAAAGCAGAGAATAAAGTAAAGTCCCAGTGTCCAGAACACCACACAGAACTACAAGTCAAAGCAGTGCAGAAAGCAAAAGCAGTCTCAGCAGTTCCATGTATTTTCTAGTTTCACTTCTAAGGAGACCTGCCGCCATGAGCCCTTCTGTCCATCACCAAGCATCACTAAGCTCTCTACAGTCTGACCCCCTTCATTGTTATCTCTGGTACTTTGAATTCAGCCATACACCTCGAATCTCGGGCAGTTCCTGGATTTAAACCATTATTGGGCAGGCTGAATGTACCAAGTTGATTGATCGATCAGCTTGGGTACAACCAACCTGCTGGTTTCCCTTACAATTATCGGTAGCGGCTGCTATAGCTGCTAGCGATAATCACTGTCTTTTCCCAGTGGGGACGGGTTCTTTAGGAGGGATTCCCCCATCAACACTATTTGTGTTGATGGGGGAAACATGCAAATTTATTTCCTGCAACCTGTGGTTGCAGGAAAGAAATTCGCCCCATGAATGGCAGGCCTTACTGAGGGCAGCCTTGTGTCTTACCCCCTGTGGAGACACAGCAACTCACAAACCAAATTATGCAGATAAGTTGACTTCCTTACAAGCTGCATCTGGACTAGAGACTTTAGATTCATGAAAACAAAAGAAGAATCCAATATTTCTGACCTCTGTTACACCAATCCTTTGATGTGGTAGCTGGATTAGGTTTATTTTTTTAGGCTTTTTCACCTTTATTTCAGCTGGTGATCCAACCAGTAAAACACTTTCTGTCTAGGGTATCTTCATTCTGGATGAAGCAATAAAGCTGACACCTTTGGACACCAGCATAGTCAATCTAGGGAGAGGTTAGTGTTATGCCCTGTACACACAATAGGATTTTCCGATGGAAAATGTGTGATAGGACCTTGTTGTCTGAAATTCCGACCGTGTGAAGGCTCTATCACACATTTTCCATAGGAATTTCCGACACACAAAGTTTGAGAGCTTGCTATAAAATTTTCCGACAACAAAATCCGTTGTCGGAAATTCCGATCATGTGTACACAAATCCGACGCACAAAGTGCCACGCATGCTCAGAATAAATTAAGAGACGAAAGCTATTGGCTACTGCCCCGTTTATAGTCCCGACGTACGTGTTTTACGTCATCGCGTTCAGAACGATCGGATTTTCTGGCAACTTTGTGTGACCGTGTGTATGCAAGACAAGTTTGAGCCAACATCCGTCGGAAAAAATCCCAGGATTTTGTTGTCGGAATGTCCGATCAATGTCCAACCGTGTGTACAGGGCATAAGACTAGTAGATTTAAATGGACTTCAGTAACAATTTAAAGCTGAACTCCATCTAACACTTTTTATAAGCAGTTACAGCAAACTGTTTTTTCTTCTTTTAGGATAAAGGTTTTACATACTGTAAATGAATATTAAATAGGAAAATTAAGAAAAAAAGCCTAAAGAAGAATCGGTAAGCTGCAATTAAATACATTTTTGTTTTTGGGTTTAACACCGCTAAATACAGCAGCCTGAATGGGCTGCAAAATGCATGGGTTGGTATTGAGTATGACTGTAGAGTATAACATAGAGAGCATGTTGATTGAGTTTTCTAGAAAGAGTTTACATCATTTAAAATCAGTTTACACTTATGTGTAATACATTCATTTACTGAGTGCCTACAGTATGTGTGATCACAATTTTCATAGATAGGCTGAATTTGTAATTAGATCACACTGGTGTGTTTCCAAAACAAAAAAAGTTACCCAAACTCTAAATTTTATGCAAAGCAAAAGGGCCTATGCTTGCTGATTTCAGGTTGCCATTCAGTTCCACTTGCTGGTACATTCTGGTTTAGTGACAATGGGATTGAATTACTAAAACTGAAGAGTGCAAAATCTGGTGCAACTGTGCATGGTAGCCAATCAACAAAAAAACTTGGAAGCTGAGAGGGGGCTTTGTCCCCTAGCAGGCTTGTGTGGCTCAGGTTAACCTTGACGAGTAGACCTCTTAATGAACTGTTTTTTGGCTGGCAGACAAGCTTCCTGCAGAACTGGAGACTCAGCGGCATATCATCCATGTGTGCAGAGTGTGCGGTGCTCACGGGCCCCCAGGGAAGGAGGGCCCACTGTGCCCTAAAACACACGGAGTAAGTAAAAGTTGATCCATTAGATTTCTTTGGGCCCTGTGAATTCACCAGAGGGGCCCAAGAGGTGGGAGCATTGATGGACTTTTTTTACTTTTTTTTTACTGTCATTTCAAAGCCATTGTTTCTAATTTTTTAGTGACTCATTAATGACTGGAATGGTACCACTGGATTAGCTTAGGGTTCAAAGGATCAAAGTCTTTACAAAGTAACTATCGACCTGTTAGTTTAACTTCTATAGTCGGGAAGATACTGGAGAGTTTAATAAAAGACCACATAGACGAGTTCTTGCTGGAACAGACAGTATGGATTCATGAAAGACAGAAGTTGTCAAACAAATCTGATTTCTTTTTATGAGGAGGTAAGTAAAACCTTGGACAGAGGGGTGGCTGTGGATGTGGTATACTTGGATTTTGTAAAAGCGTTTGACACATTTCCCAACACAGCTAATGTGTAAGGTAAAATCTACAGGCTTGGGAAGATCAGTTTGTAAATGGATAGAAAACTGGCTAAAAAACCGAATTCAGAGAGTAGTGGTTAATGATTTTTACTCTGAATGGTCTAAGGGTATCAGTGGTGTACCCCAATGTTCAGTGTTGGGACCCTTACTTTTTAATACCTTTATAAATGATATAGGGTCTGAGATTAAAAGTACAATTTCTCTCTTTGCAGATGACACCAAGCTATGCAGTGGATTAATGTCCTCACAGGATGTCTCCAATTTACAAGCTGACCTCAATGTACTGTCTAATTGGGCAACTAAGTGGCAAATGAGGTTTAATGTTGATAAATGTAAACTTGGGGGCTAAGAATTTGCATGCATCATACATACTAGGGGGAGTACAACTGAGGAAACCCATAGTGGAGAAGGATCTGGGGGATTTGGTAGATCATAAGCTCCATAATAGCATACAATGCCAAGCTGCGGTTTCCAAAGCGAGCAAAGTCATTTCTTGTATTAAGAGAGGTATGGACTCAAGAGAGAGAGAGGTATCAGTATGCCCCTGTACAAATCATTAGTAAGACCTCATCTGGAATATGTAGTTCAGTTTTGGGCACCAGTTCTCAAAAAGGATATCGGGGAACTGGAGAAAGTGCAGAGAAGGGCAACCAAACTGATACGCGGCATGGATGAGCTTCAGCTATGAGGAAAGATTAGAGGAATTGAATTTATTCTCTTTTGAGAAGAGGAGATTAAGGGGGATATGATCAACATGTACAAATACATAAGTGGTCCATATAGTGAACTTTGTGTTGAGTTGTTCACTTTAAGGTCATCACAGTGGACAAGGGGGCAC
The DNA here is from genome assembly GCF_042186555.1 of Aquarana catesbeiana. Taxonomy (NCBI): domain Eukaryota; kingdom Metazoa; phylum Chordata; class Amphibia; order Anura; family Ranidae; genus Aquarana; species Aquarana catesbeiana. Next base: position 122,598,331 of record NC_133332.1, on the reverse strand, counting down.
TTTTTAAGTCTAGAGGAAAAAAGATTTCGTCTCCAAATAAGGAAAGGTTTTTTCACAGTAAGAGCTGTGAAATTGTGGAATAGACTCCCTCCAGAGGTGGTTCTGGCAAGTATAGTAGATTGTTTTAACCACTTACCCACTGGGCACTTAAACCCCCTACCTAACCAGACCAAATTTTCAGCTTTCGGTGCTCTCACATTTTGAATGACAATTACTTAGTCAAGCAACACTGTACCTATATGAAATTTGTGTACTTTTTTTTCACACAAATAGAGCTTTATTTTGGTGGTATTTAATCACCACTGGGTTTTTTATTTTTTGCGCTATAAAAAAAAAAGACTGAAAATTCTGTAAAAAAAAATGCATTTTTCTTCGTTTCTTTTATAAAATTTTGCAAATATAATTTTTTCTTCATAAATTTTGGACAAAATTTATACTGCTACATATCTTTGGTAAAAATAATCCAAATCGGCGTATATTATTTGGTCTTTGTGAAAGTTATAGAGTCTACAAGCTATGGTGCCAATCTCTGAAAATTGATCATACCTGATCTACTGTAATGTACTGTACTGTAATGTGATGCCTATCTCATTTCTTGAGACCCTAACAAGCCAGGAAAGTACAAATACCCCCCAAACGACTCCTTTTGGGAAAGTAGACATTCCAAGGTATTTATTAAGAGGCATGGTGAGTTTTTTGAGGTTGCATTTTTTCCCACAATTCTTTGCAAATCAAGATATCTTTTTCTTTTCTTTTTTTTCACAAAATTGTTATATTAGCAGGTTATTTCTCACACACAGCATATGCATAGAACAAATTACACCCCAAAACACATTCTACTACTCCTCCTGAGTATGGCGATACCACATGTGTGAGACTTTTACAGAGCCTGGCCACATACAGAGGCCCAAAGTGCATCTTGCACTTTTGAAGGCCCTGGAGCACCAGGACACCAGGACAGCCCCAAAAATTACCCCATTTTGGAAAGAAAACACCCCAACATAATGAGTCTTTTGAACATGTCATTTTTTCTACAAGTTTTTGGAAAATGTGGAAAGAAAATGAAAATGCATTTTTTTTTTACACAAAGTTGTCCATTTATACAATATTTCTAACACACAGCATGTACATACCAAAAATTACACCCCAAAATAGATTCTCCTACTCCTCCTAAGTATAACAATACTTTTCCACAGCCTGGCCACATACAGAGACCCAACATGCAGGGAGCACCGTCAGGTGTTCTAGGGGCATAAATTTCAAATCAAATTTGACTACCTATTACACTTTTGTGAGGCACTCTAGTGGCATGGATGAGAACTGATGTGGCATGGATGAGCATGAATGGTGGATGGGGATGGCTGAGTATGGATGGGATGACTGAGCATAAATGAGTATGGCTGGGTACAGCTGGGTACGGCTGAGTACGGCTGGGTATGGCTGAGTATGGCTGGGTATGGCTGAGTATGGCTGAGTATGGATGGGATGGCTGAGCATGGATGGATGGATGAGTATTGCTGAGTATGGATGGATGGCTGAGCATGGATGGATGGATGAGTATTGCTGAGTGTGGATGGATGGCTGAGCATGGATGAGTATTGCTGAGTATGGATTGATGGCTGAGCATGGATAAGTATTGCTGAGTATGGATGGATGGCTGAGCATGGATGGATGGCTGAGCATGGATGGATGGCTGAGTATTGCTGAGTATGGATGGATGGCTGAGCATGGATGGATGAGTATTGCTGGGTATGGATGGATGGCTGAGTATTGCTGATTATGGATGGGATGGTTGAGCATGGATGGATGGATGAGGCTGGAATTGTCACAGAGCAGCGCTGTGGGCACTACAGATCCAGCCCACAGCGCTGCTGCACCCGATCTCTCCCCTCTCCGCTCACACTGTACCGATCGGTACAGAGAGGGGAGAGAGGAACCGGACATGACGACAGTTTGTTTACAAGTGATCGCTCCGTCATTTGACAGAGCAATCACATGGTAAATGGCTGCTGTCAGCGGCCATTTAACGTGATCCGTGATGCGCCGGGTCCCGGTCACGGATAATCCCGCGTGCATGCCCCTTCTGGGAGGACGTCAATGTACGCCCTCCCAGAGTTATTGAGCCGCGCTGTAGCCGTCATTCGGCTATGGCGCGGTCGATAAGTGGTTAAAAATAGCCTGGATTCTTTCCTAAATATAACTGCATACTGACATTTATAAGCAAAGTTGATCTAGGGAAAAAAATACGATTGCCTCTCGGGGGATCAGGAAGGAATTTTTTTCCCCTGCTGTAGCAAATTGGAGCATGCTTTGCTGGAGCTTTTCACCTTCTTCTGGATCAACTGTGGGTGAAGGATCGTGTATATATGGGATTGTATGATTTATTTATTTTTTTGGCTGAACTAGATGGACTTGTGTCTTTTTTCAACCTGACTATGTAACTATGTAACTTTTGGCTCACAGACGAAGGCAGCCAGTGCCGCATTTTCCGATGCTAGGGTTATAGTTTTGGAAGCTCAGAAACTCCAGAGGGCGGGGAGAACACCTTTGGGATGAATTAGAGCGGAGACTGCAAGCCGTGCATTCTCGTCCACATATTTTTGGATGCATAGAATGCACTTTTTGGTTAAGTTTATATTGGCAGATAGCATGTCTAATTTTATTTGTTTTTTTTTTAATGCACAATAAAAAAAAATTGGAGAATAATACTTTGCTATGTGTTTTACTTCAAATGACAGTTTGGGAGTAGGCAGTTACATTCAGCCCGGGTTCACACCTATGCGAATTAGATGCGGCTTACACCGCATACAATTCGCAGGACATTTTAAAATACATTCATTTGAATGTATCTGGTTCACATATGTGCGTTGCATTCGCACTGCGCATTGCACAAAAAACATGTGCATTTTTGGGGCATTGCGGTGCGAATTATAAGCCCATTACCTCCTATGGGAACGCATCTGATTCGCAGATGCATTGCGTTCTGAACAAGGATTTTCTCCTTCTCCTCACTACACCTCCCCCCCTCCCTCCCCCTCTCCCTGCTCACTGATCCGCAGCTATAACGCGGAGAAGCCTTTGAACAACAGATTTTTATCTTCCCAGTGAAACCTGAGCTTCCGGGCTTAAAAAAATACAATGTAAAATTGACAAGGGACACCAACATAGTTGTATATTTGATCTTAAAAACTATGGGATAATGGTGTTGTGGTAACTTGCCCAAAAAAAAAAAAAAAGCATAATAATATTAATCTTGATATCACTAGAAAAAATAAGCCTTTGAAAATGTGTTTGCAATAACTCTATCAGTATCACCAGCAAAGCAGCTTCATTATTATCCCCTTAAAGAAGAAGAGAATGTGCGCTGCATTTCGAGATTTCATAATTTGCCATGTCACAAATGTTAATTATCCATTACAAATGCTAGTTTACAAAACTGACCGCTTCTGGCTCATCTTTGTTTCCGAGCATGCGTGTTTGTACTTTGGGCTTTTGTCCAATGGACTTATGTACACACGCTCGGAAAAATAAGATGGTATATGGATGTACAGGATGGTATATATATATATATATATATATATATATATATATATATATATATATACACTGCTCAAAAAAATTTAAGGAACACATTGAAAACACATTAGAACTCAATGGGGAAAATATCATGCTAGATATCTATACTGATATGGACTGGGTAATGTGTTAGCAATGAGAGGATGCCACATCGTTTGATGGAAATGAAAATGATCAACCTACAGAGGGCTGACGTCAGTTCTTCGCCATGGAGCCCATGCCGGTTCTGAGCATTGGAGTGGTGACATCCAGGGCTAAAATAATTCATGAGGCTGGACATACCAAGTTCCTGGAAGGCACAGTTTATGTGAGTGCATTTAGTTTTATTATATATATATATATATATATATATATATATATATATATATATATATATATATATATATATATATACATATATATATATATATATATACTGTATATATATATATATATATATATATATATTTCCATGTATTACACATGTTGCACAATGATTTTACATTCATTCTAGAGTCACCAAGAGTTAACCCTTACCATTCTGTATCCTTGGAGGAAATATTGGAGGAGATAGTAAAACAGCATTAAAGCATCACTTGACCCCTTTAGAGATAAATGGGTCAATAGGCTCTGGTGAGTGGCTATTCTATGTTGAGCACTGATTGTCACATTGATGTCCTTATGTGAGCACTGGAGCACAGATTGTTTCTTATTTGTCTACACCACAGCGTGGACATTGTAGCACGGACTGGTTTACTCACTTTTTTGAAACACCATTCACATATTTGTTTTTGAGGACAGTTTCTTGTGCATGTTTATCTGTTTATTTATAAGACTTTCATGTATTAATGGTATCATATTTCAAATTAAATTATTGGCACATATTCACATTTTGAGTAAGTGCAGTTCATTGACTGATACCGGTTTAATTTCAAGTAGCCATAGTATAAAACAATTAATTACAAATGTTTAAATGCACACTTTAACACTTTAGACTGTTTTCTGTTCAAACTGGTGCAATTGTTGGTGTCTTTCAACATATTTTCAAAGCTATGGCCTTTGGTGTAATTGGTGGGCGGCACAGTGGTGTAGTGGGTAGCACTCTCACCTAGCAGTAAAAAAGGTTGCCGGTTTGTATCCCAACACTACCTGCCTGGAGTTTGCTAGTTCTCCCTGTGCCTGCGTGGGTTTCCTCCGGGTACTCCGGTTTCCTCCCACACTCCAAAGACATGCTGGTAGGTTAATTGGCTTCTGTCCAAAAAAAATTGGCCCTAGTATATGAATGTGAGTTGGGGACCTTGAATTGTGGGCTCCTTGAGGGTAGGGACTGATGTGAGTGTGCGATGTATGTGTGGAGCGCTGCATAAATTGACGACGCTATATGGGTACCTTAAGATAAATAATAATAATAAGTAAATGAGCATCTTAATGAGACACAATGCATAGGGATAGGGACAACTGTAGACACGCACCCACACTCACTCAGGATGGACTGGTGTCTTTATTCAACCTTACTAACTATGTCATAGTGTGGGAAAAAAAGCTTTGTAAATAAAATCTAATTCTTGGCGTCTATATATATACTTTTTTTTTTTAATTACTTCAGCCCCAGCCTTTCTATGTAATAGTATCATGTTTGCCCCTGTACTTTTGTTAATAAAAAGGATATAATTTCACACATTTATAGGCCAATTGATTTCCATGTGAAAAAAAACAAGATGTTTATATATCACTTATCTTGCTAAGTTGTCATTTTGATGGAACAGTTGCTTTTTTCGATGGCTTTTGTGTTTCTTAGAGAGAATTATGCCTTCAAATAGAGACCTGAGAAGTTTTGAACAAGCACTGCAGAAGAAAAGGTTTCCTCTAATGAAGTGGCGCATTCTTCTTCCAAGATCAGTGTAGTCTTGTGTAGTTTGTTTTCACTCTGCTTAATCACTGACCAAAGCTTCAGTGCGGACCGCTAGTTCCCAATAAACCATAAAAGGCAGATCAGAAGCCATTGTTCTTTTTTTTGTAGGGCTTAGCAAACAACAGCTGAATAAACCTGTTCAGTCTAGGGAGAAAGGAGTTCCCTACAATCAGACTGATGAACACAGGGTAAAAAGTGTGCATGACAAAATTGTGTCAATACCAGACATGAGCAAACTTTTTACAATTTTCTCCACCAGGGAAATGTCTAGTCTGCTCAAATGATCAGTACTAAATTTACAATTTTAGAGTTTTGTAGAATTAATTATTTTGCAGGAAAGACAGTTCCCACACATGCATTTTTGATCAATACACACCCAAAGTGAAACAGTGATGTTCAATCATTTCAAAATTTGAAGTTCGATGCATAGGCAAGTGTACCTCCTTCACTTATATTAGCAAAAAACGAAATAAATGCCCATGGGACTTTAAAGAGGCACAACTGTACAATAAACATATGGAAAATCTTTGTTATATTAACTATCCACTTAGTTAAAAATACATTCTTATATATAAAATAGATAATTCAGATTGAAATAAAACCAAAAAAGTTAGTTTACTGCTGTCAGTCTATTCCAGTATAAGCAGTAACTATACAAACACATGTTTGAACAATTTTCCAACATGTTATAAATGGAATTTAAAAAAACTTGAAAAATAAATAGATGGATGAATTGCATCAAGAATCTCAACACATTTTGAGAAAAAAATGTTAAGAAATTGAGAAAAATCATCATACATACTGTACATCCACATGGAGTGAACCATATTCATCTCATATTTATTGTAAAAAATATGCACCTAGAATCAGATTGAAAATTAAATTAAAAAACAGAAGGCCCTATGTATGCTAGCCACCAGAGGGGATCTGTCCCGGGAGCTATGGGAAGGTGAGGGCCCACAAGGTCCAGCCAAGCAAGGGGAACACAGACAAGAATGGTCCACTATGATCCACAAAGGTGGCACTGAGGCCATGAGCAGCCACAGAGCTTTTTTCAGGGGGGGCATAATTTTAAGGTCGTCCAGTCTCTGCCCCTTTTGACAATGTCATGAAGGGGAGGGGCTTAGTCATTATAACATAAAGCGCAGGCCAGGTCAGGGTCCCCCATATAGATCCCCCTTTAGAGCAGACCAGGGCAGGTCCTCCATATAATAGATCCCCCTTTATTTAGTCTTCTTACTCTTACCTTTTTTTCACCACTCCAAATTACATGGTGGGCACAGCACATTACACAGTGGGCAATGTACATTATAGAATGGGCACACCACACCACATGTGGGCACACCACACCACATTACATATGGGTACACCATACCACATGACATGGTGGGCACAGCACATTACACAGAGGGCACACTACTCCCCATTACATGGTGGGCACTTTACAGCACAGCACATGACATGGCGGGTACAGCACATTACACAGGGGGCACACTACTCCGCGTTACATGATGGGCACTGTACAGCACAGCAGATGGCATGGTGGGCACAGCACATGATATGGTGGGCACAGCACATTACACAGAGGGCACACTACTCCACATTACATGGTGGGCACTGTCCATTACAGCAGATGACATGGTGGGCACAACTCATTACACAGAGGACACATTCTTCCGCATTACATGGTGGGCCCTGTACAGCACAGCAGATGATATGGTGGGCACAGCACATTACACAGAGAGCACACTACTCCGCATTACATGGTGGGCACTTTTCAGCACAGCAGATGACATGGTGTGCACAGGCACTTTACAGCACAGCACATGATAAGGTGGGCACAGCACATTACACAGAGGGCACACTACTCCGCATTACATGGTGGGCACTGTACAGCGCAGCAGATGACATGATGGGCACAGCACATGATATGATGGGCACAGCACATTACACAGAGGGCACACCACTCCGCAATACATGCTGGGCCCTGTACAGCACAGCAGATGACATGGTGGGCACGCACATTACACAGAGGGTACACTACTCTGCATTACATGGTGGGCACTGTACAGCACCGCGGATGACATGGTGGGCACAACACATTACACAGAGGGCACACTGCTCCGCATTACATGGTGGGCACTGTACAGCATAGCAGATGACAGGATGGGCACAGCACATGATATGGTGGGCACAGCACATTACACAGAGGGCACATTAGTTTACATTACATGGTGTGCACTGTACAGCACAGCAGAGGACATGGTAGGCACAGTACATTACACAGAGGGCACACTACTCGCATTACATGGTGGGCCCTGTACAGCACAGCAGATGATATGGTGGGCACAGCACATTACACAGAGAGCACACTACTCCGCATTACATGGTGGGCACTTTTCAGCACAGCAGATGACATGGTGTGCACAGGCACTTTACAGCACAGCACATGATAAGGTGGGCACAGCACATTACACAGAGGGCACACTACTCCGCATTACATGGTGGGCACTGTACAGCGCAGCAGATGACATGATGGGCACAGCACATGATATGATGGGCACAGCACATTACACAGAGGGCACACCACTCCGCAATACATGCTGGGCCCTGTACAGCACAGCAGATGACATGGTGGGCACGCACATTACACAGAGGGTACACTACTCTGCATTACATGGTGGGCACTGTACAGCACCGCGGATGACATGGTGGGCACAACACATTACACAGAGGGCACACTGCTCCGCATTACATGGTGGGCACTGTACAGCATAGCAGATGACAGGATGGGCACAGCACATGATATGATGGGCACAGCACATTACACAGAGGGCACACCACTCCGCAATACATGCTGGGCCCTGTACAGCACAGCAGATGACATGGTGGGCATGCACATTACACAGAGGGTACACTACTCTGCATTACATGGTGGGCACTGTACAGCACCGCGGATGACATGGTGGGCACAACACATTACACAGAGGGCACACTGCTCCGCATTACATGGTGGGCACTGTACAGCATAGCAGATGACAGGATGGGCACAGCACATGATATGGTGGGCACAGCACATTACACAGAGGGCACATTAGTTTACATTACATGGTGGGCACTGTACAGCACAGCAGAGGACATGGTAGGCACAGTACATTACACAGAGGGCACACTACTCGCATTACATGGTGGGCACTGTACAGCACAGCAGATGACATGGTGAGCACAGCAGATTACACAGGGGGCACACTACTCCGCATTACATGGTGGGCACTGTAAAGCACAACAGATGATATGGTGGGCACAGCACATGATAAAGTGGGCACAGCACATTACACGGAGGGCACACCACTCCGCATTACATGGTGGGTACTGTGCAGTACAGCAGAGGACATGGGGGGCACAGCACATTACACAGAGGGCACACTACTCTGTATTACACGGTGGGCACTGTACAACACAGCAAATGACATGGTGGGCACAGCTCATTACACAAAGGTACACTACTCCACATTACATGGTGGGCACAGCACATTACACAGTGGGCACTGTACATTACACGGTGGGCACACCCCACCACATGTGGGCACAGTACATCGCATGGTGAGCACAGTACATCACATGGTGGACAGAGTTACAGCACATGGTGGGCACAGTTACAGTACATGACATGGTGGGCACTGCATTGCATATGGTGGGCTCATTACATGACATGGTGGGCACAGTACATCACATGGTGGTCACTGCATTGCACATGGTGGGCACAATACATCACATGGTGGTCACTGCACATGGTGGGCACAATACATTACATGGTGGTCACTGCCCTGCACATGGTGGGTACAATATATCACATGGTGGTCGCTGCACTGCACATGACATGGGGGAAGCAGCAGTTTGCCCCGCAGTACAATCATTTCATCCCCAAAGGTCAGTTTCTGCACAATCCCCCATGTTTACTGACCTCATTTTAGCAGCATAGTAGATCTTCTTCCTCCCGGTCTCCTGCAGGATGACCTCAGCGCCTCTCCCCCACACAGCTGCCTAAAGCTCCTGGGGACTGAGAGGATCTGTGTGTGCAGATCTTGTGATAGGAGCTGGGCAGCACTGACAGCTTCAGCAACCCCTCCTCTGCCTCAGCTTGCGGCTCGTGGGTGCAATGCACCCGCTTCCAGGGGGGGCACTTGACCCCCCTTGCGGATGCCCATGACTAAGGACTAAAAAGAATATATATTTAAAAAATGCTCCAATAAGCGTGACCATATAGACTTAAAGTAGCTGTAAACATCAGAAATGAAATGTGAACAAAGCATATCCTTCTATAGTGTGTACTTGTCTCAACGAGGAGCACCAAGTATCATGTCTGTCTGCTACTTCATTCCTCTGCTATCAGTATGAATCACCTCTGGCAAGTTTCCTGACACCAAGAGAAAAAAAGTGACAGGGGAGGGGGCTCCAGCTGATTGACAGCCTCAGCTGTCTTTCTGTGTGCTGTGTGAAGGGGGATGTGTCCCTTCCCTCCAATCAGCTATCAGAGCTCTCCTCAATGAGCTCTGTAGAGTGCAATTCCTGATCTCCACTCCCTGTTTTCTGACAGCTCAGACAAGTTTTATAAATTCTGGACTTTGAACTGATGTAGACAAGAGGACACTGCAGATAAAAAGGTACATCTTATGTAGGAGGATTGTCACTTCACTGGGTATATGTGAGGGTTTCCAATCGCTTTAAGTGTAAACCTATTGTGGCAAGCTGGGGTCTTCTCGCTCATTGGTAGTGCCAAACAGTGAGTTTACTCCACACCAGAAATGTCTTTTCAGGGCTTTTTCTGCCCACTTTTATGTAAACAAAAGAAAAGTTCACAAATGAATATCTTCCAATGCAGGGGTTCTCACCATTAATGCAACAAAACATAGAATTCAGCCTCCCAGTTTTTTATCAGCCCTGCAGCTCAGGCCTCTTGCCTTGCTCCTCCTGATCATCAAACACAGTGCTCATAAACACACCCGCTGTACCTCTAACAGCTTGGCTTTCTTGCCACTTCCCAGCTACTCCGTCTCTCATAGACTGACTCTCTCTTAGGCTCAGGCCTTTGTCTGTCTTGGCCTGGACAGCACGGTGCAGATGTGCTACTTTCTCTCCTCCCTTCATACACTGACTCTCTCAGAAGGGTGGAGCCCTGACCTCTAATTCTGTCTTAAACTTGGAGCCAGCACACTCTTCTGCCATTAGTGTGCCTGTTTCCTGGAAAAACTGACCCAGATCTCCATATTAAACAGTGGCATGGGCTTGCCCTGCCACACTATATACAAAGAAAAATGGTTAAAATCATATAAGGAATATATGAATATGTCCGTGAAGTGATCAAAGATATCCTTAACAGGCTAGCAATAATGGCTGAAACATTATTATTATTAATATGGTATGAAATGATCTAAAGTGTTAAATCAATTCATAAAAGCGTGCATACCCAACACATACATAGAATGTGTCAATATCAATGCTTTAATATAGAAGTGATACTGAATGAAAAGCAGGATATATGACTAAAGAAGCTAAAATAAGGACAACTAGTTAAGTGCGGGGTCAATAAGATGAATATAGATATAATTCATCAAACAGAAATTACATAAAATGAAGATGGTGACTAAAAATGGCACAAAGTTGTTAAAAATGGCCCTGAGATCCCAATATAGACAAAGACGCGCTACACAAAGTAGCTACAGTGCCTTGAAAAAGTATTCATACCCCTGGAAATTTTCCACATTTTATCATGTTACAACCAGAAACGGAATGTATATTATTGGGATTTTATGTGATAGACCAACACAAAGTGGCACATAATTGTGAAGTGGAAGGAAAATGATAAATGGTTTTCAAACTTTTTACAAATAAATATGTGAAAAGTGTAGCGTGCATTTGTATTCAGCCCCCTTTATTCTGATACCCCTAACTAAAATCTAGTGGAACCAATTGCCTTCAGAAGTCACCCAATTAATAAGTAGAGTCCACCTGTGTGTAATTTAATCTTAGTATAAATACAGCTGTTCTGTGAAGCCCTCAGAGGTTTGTAAGAGAACCTTAGTGAACAAACAGCATCATGAAAGACCGGGATCACACCAGACAGGTCAGAGATAAGGTTGTGGAGAAGTTTAAAGCAGCGTTAGGTTATAACAAAATATCCCAAGCTTTGAACATCTCATAAAGAACTGTTCAATCCATTATCTAAAATCGGAAACAGTACCAAGACATTCACCTAAACTGACAGGCCGGGCAAGGAGAGCATTAATCAGAGAAGCAGTCAAGAGGCCCATGATAACTCTGGAGGAGCTGCAGGGATCCACAGCTCAGGTGGGAGAATCTGTCCACAGGACAACCTTTAGACATGCACTCCACAAATCTGGCGTTTATAGAAGAGTGGAAAGAAGAAAGCCATTGTTGAAAGAAAGCCATAAGAAGTCCCATTTGCAGTTTGCGAGAAGCCATGTGGGGGACACAGCAAACATGAGGGAGAAGGTGCTCTGGTCAGATGAGCCCAAAATTTTACGTTTTGGCCTAAAAGCCAAATGCTATGTGTGGCAGAAAACTAATACTGCACATCACCCTGACCACACTATCCCCACCGTGAGACATGGTGGTGGCAGTATCACGTTGTGGGAATGCTTTTCTTCGGCAGGGACAGGGAAGCTGGCCAGAGTTGATGAGAAGATGGATGGAGCCAAATACAGGGCAATATTAGAAGAAATTCTCTTATGCCCCATACACACGGTCGGATTATCCGACGGAAAATGTTCGATCGGAGCTTGTTGTCGGAACTTCCGACCGTGTGTGGACTCCATCGGACTTTTTCCATCGGAATTTCCGACACACAAAGTTTGAGAGCATGCTATAAAATTTTCCGACAACAAAATCCGATCCTTTAAATTCCGATCATGTGTAGCCAAATCCGACAGACAAAGTGCCACGCATGCTCACAATAAATTAAGAGATGAAAGCTATTGGCTATTGCCCCGTTTATAGTCCCAACGTACGTGTTTTACGTCACCGCGTTCAGAACGATCGGATTTGCCGACAACTTTGTGCGACCGTGTGTATGCAAGACAAGTTTGAGCCAACATCCGTTGGAAAAAATCCATGGATTTTGTTGTCGGAATGTCCGATCAATGTCCGACCGTATGTACAGGGCATTAGAGTCTGCAAAAGACTGGGGGGGTTCACCTTTCCAGCAGGGCAACAACTGTAAACATACAGCCAGAGCTACAGTGGAATAGTTTACATCAAAGCATATTCATGTGTTAGAATGGCCCAGTCAAAGTCCAGACCTAAATCCAATTGAGAATCTGTGGCAAGACTTGAAAATTGCTATTCACAGATGCTCTCCATCCAATCTGACAGTGCTTTAGCTATTGTGCAAAGAATGGGCAAAAATGTAACTCTCTAGATGTGCAAAGCTGGTAGAGACATCTCCAAAAGACTAGCAGCCGTAATTGCAGTGAAAGGTGGTTCTACAAAGTATTGACTGAGGGGGGCTGAATACAAACGCATGCCACACTTTTCACATATTTATTTGTAAAAAATGTTGAAAACCATTTATCATTTTCCTTCCACATCACAATTATGTGCCACCTTGTGTTGGTCTATCATTTAAAATCCCAATAAAATACATTTACATTTTTGGTTGTAACATGGCAAAATGTGGAAAATTTCAAGGGGTGTGAATACTTTTTCAAGGCACTGTATATATACAAAACCCCAAAATAAAAAACTATCATCAGTGCACATGGACTGAGCAATGGTCATACCAAAATCCCAAACTTATATATATGCAAGTCCTAGGTGTTATCATGGCAGCTTGCCAAAAGCACAGAGAGGACCATGTCATGTCTGTAGCCCCAAATATAGCAGACCGCCATGACCCCCATCCCCCAGCGCCATGTAAATAGGTGCCAAATCAAAGCAGCAAACAAAATAGCCTTCCCATGGACAATGGCAGCAAGTTATGCCCGGTCTGGCCGGCGAGATGGTAAACAGTGCATGCACGTGATGTTGCAATGCAATGACATCACATGCCGAGGCGCACACATACTGCGTAAGGGTGTGATGTCATCATGGCGCGGATGCATCCCTCTCCCCAGTGGCCAGACTACAATAAAAACAAACAAGGACAACAAAAATTGCCAAAAAAAGAAAAACTAAAAAACAAACAAAAAATAAAAAGCAACAACAAAAACATAAGCAAAAGCAAAATACAAAACCAAAACAAAAACCAAAAATCACAAAAGCCCAAAATAAACCCAAAAAGGAACAAAAACCAAAAAAAGCAAACAAAAATGATTAAAACACAAGACAGAAAATATAAAATGTTAAAAGGGCGAAAGGAAGGAGGGAAGGAGCCACTAAGGCCCCTTTCACACTGGGGCGGTTTGCAGGCGTTATTGCGCTAAAAATAGCGCCTGCAAACCGCCCCTAAACAGCCTCCGCTGTTTGTTCAGTGTGAAAGCCCAAGGGCTTTCACACCGAAGCGGTGCGCTGGCAGGAGAAGAAAAAATCTCCTGTCAGCCGCATCTTTGGAGTGGTGAAGGAGCGGTGTATTCACCGCTCCTAAACCGCTCCTGCCCATTGAAATCAAAGGGACAGCGCGGCTATACCGCGGTAATACCGCGGCTATAGCCGCGCTATACGAGAGGTTTTAACCCTTTTTCGGCCGCCAGCGGGGGGTTAAAACCGCACCGCTAGCGGCCGAATACCACGGTAAAACAGCGCTAAAAATAGCGCTGTTTTACCGCCGACGCCCCCTACCGCCCCAGTGTGAAAGGGGCGTAAAGCTTGCATTTCATTGCCCAAGATTCAAGACCTCCATCTGGCAGAATTTCCATCTTACAAGGTTACTGGTCTCAAATATCGATATCCTGAATAAATAAATGATAAAGTTCCTATATGGAAAAAGAACTGTGTTTGTTTCATGAGTGACATCCATTATTTTTACCAAATATATCAAAGTATCCAGATAACAAACAGTTAACATAATACCTGGGGAGAATTTTTTTTTTCCGATAGGTAACATAATGTTTTTGTTTGTATTAATGTATTTACAATAGGAGCAGTTATCACACTTAAAAGTCACATTTAGGGAATCACTCCTTCCTACACTCAAAACTCCCTGAATGTGACTATTGACTAATCTGTCTAAAGGCCATATTCCCTGTAGATCTAACAAATTTGGAAATGATGGGATCACTAGTTAGAAGGTATCAGAATTTTTTTTTATCTTCAAGGCCATCTTTAATATTGATTGGAACCTGAGCAAACATTTTCTTGGGGCCCCTGGACCCCCCCCCCCCTTCTGCTCGCATGCAATTTTTCTGAGACATACAATAAATAGCAGCTAGACTCAAAATCAGTTTATGCAGCAGATCAGGCAGAAATTGTGATTGCTTGCCAGGGGTTACAGCACATCATTATCACTCACGGACTGGTTGCTAGAGATTACAGCACACATTATACCTCACTGATTAGTTGCTAGAGGTTACAACACATAATTTCTGCTTGTTGATTGGTTGTTAGAGGTTACTGCACATCATTACTACTCACCAATTGGTTCCTGGGGCTGGGGGGAGGTTGTGATCAGTAGCAGTGGTGGGTAGAATGGGATCAGTGGCAGTGCTAGGGGGGGATCAATGGCAGTGCTGGGGAAGGTGGGGAGGGTGTGATCAGTGGCAGTGGTGAGGGTGGTATGAGTGGCAGTGCTCGGGAGATGGGAT
Source organism: Aquarana catesbeiana (assembly GCF_042186555.1). Classification (NCBI taxonomy): domain Eukaryota; kingdom Metazoa; phylum Chordata; class Amphibia; order Anura; family Ranidae; genus Aquarana; species Aquarana catesbeiana. The sequence continues at coordinate 122,583,106 of NC_133332.1, read as the reverse complement.
CAGTGGCAGTGCTTGGGGGGATGGGATCAGTAACTTTCACTTGCTGTCACCTGTCAGTCAGTGTCCGCTTGGTTCCCCCTGCCTGCATGCGAGAAAAGGGAGGAGAGAGAGAGGAGTGTGGGAGAGAGAGAGGGGTGAGAGAGAGGGTGAGAGAGAAAGGGGAAGAGAGAGAGGGGACAATGGAGGGTGAGAGAGAGAGTGGGAGATACAGGGGGTGAGGGATTGTGAGAGAGAGGGTATTGGAGAGAGAGGGGGGTGAGGGAGGGTGAGAGACAAGGGGTGGAAGAGAGAGAGAGGATGGGTGAGGAAGGGGGAGAGAGAGAGACAGGGTGAGATAGAGGGGGTGAGAGAGAGAGGGTGAGAGAGAGGGGTGGTGAGAGGAGGTGAGAGAGAGAAGGGGTGAGAGAGAGAGAGGGGTGAGGGGGTGAGAGAGAGGGGGTAGGAAAGAGGGGGTAGGAGAGAGGGGGTGAGGGAGGGTGAGAGCGGGGGGGAGAGTGAGAGATGGGGTGTGAGAGAGGGGGTTTGAGAGAGAGGGGGTGGGAGAGGGGGGTGAAAGAGAGGGAGGGGGAGGGAGAAAGAGGGAGTGGGAAAGAGAGGGGGTGGGAGAGAGAGGGTGAGATTGAGAGGAGGATGAGGGAGGTTGAGAGGGGGGTGAGAAAGAGAGGGGGTGAGGGAGGGTAAAAGAGAGAGGGGGTGAGGGAGGGTGAGAGAGAGAGGGGGTGAGGGAGGAAGAGACAGAGCAAAGGGTGGGTAAGAGAGAGGGGGAGAGAGAGAGAGGGGGCGAGAGAGAGAGAGAGTGGGTCGAAGAGAGAGGGGGGTGAGAAAGGGTGAGAGAGAGAGAAGGAGGAAGAGAGGGGGAGAGAGGGGAGAGAGAGAGGGGGAGAGAAAGGGGGTGAGAGAGAGAGATGGAGGTGAGAGAAAGAGGGGGTGAGAGAGGGGGTGAGGGAGAGGAGGGTGAGAGAGAGGGAGTGGAACAGAGAGGGGGTGAGAGAGGGGGGTGAGAGAGGGGGTGTGAGAAGGGGGTGAGAGAGGGGGGTGGGAGAGGGGGGTGATAGAGAGATCCCCTAGTCCTGTCCCTGTCTGCAATCCCTCCTGTGCTCGCCTGTCCCAGCACCCTGTCTGTGGGTAGATGTGTGATTTACCTACCGCCCGCCCGTCCTCGTCCTCCGTGCCCTCGGTCAGCCTACCTTTCTGTTTATGTCACAGCTGGGAGCGGACAGGAGAGGAGGTTGAAGAAGGAGTGTAGGCTCTGGGGAACACCGGGAATGCTGCTGCTCGGGTCAGGGTGGCGGACTGGCGGTGGAGGTCTTTTCCCTCCCGGGCTCACTATTCTAGCCAGCCTCATGCTGCTTGCTTTCCCCCGCGCCCGCTTACTGTGTGAAGATGATATGGAGGGTTTGGGCATATCATCCTGCTCGCACCCCAAGGATGCCCCTGTCGGCACCAGATTGGCGGATTTAGCTCTGCTACCTTGCACCCCACTGCCACTACCGGACTGGGACTCTACATGACAAGGGGCTTAAGGGGCAGCTGCTTTTTGCCCCCCAATGATGACTGGGCCCTGGGCAGCTGCCCCTTTTACCCCGCGTTAAAGACGGCCTGTTCATCTCACAATACTGCTTAGTATATTTGGTTTCAGGCTTTTAACAGTTTTTACATTTTACATTTTACAAACAAAAGAGACTCACAAGAGTGCCTTTTATTTGTAGGTCTTTTTCAAACAATTCTTACCATAACCCTGCGATCTTAACCTATCCCTTAAATTCCTTGCTTCTTTTTCAAAAGTGATATTGTCAGAGTAATTTAATTTAATTTAATCAGTAAGTCCTGACTTTAGCGAACTGAAGAGAAGCCGGATGTGAACTGCTCCCATGTAGGATGGTGTTCCTAGCTGTCAGTTTCCGATACAATGAGCTTTGTATCATCTCCCTTGGATACTAAAACATCCAAGAAAGCCTTGTGGCATGTCATAGTGACTTGGAGGTTAAAGCTGTTTAGGCTGGCCATACACAGTTTGAATTTCGGCGATGTTTAGCAGGAACCAGCCGAAACCATTAATGGGCAGGCTGAATGTACCAAGTTGATCGATCAATCAACTTTTGTACAACCAGTCTGCCAGATTTGCTTGTGATTGGCTATAGCCACTATTGATAATCACTGTCTTCTCCTGGCAGGTATGGCCCCCCCCCCCCCGCCAGGAGAAGACAATTACTCGGCAGGAGGGATTCCCCGGTCCCCCAAGGTACACCCATTGCTACACCCTGGAGGTAGTTGGAGCCGTCATAACAAAAACATTATTTAACAAAATGAAGTACAAAAACAATCTAAAAACAAATGTAAAGAATTCACTTCCATCCCTACTTCTGTGAGAAAAGGGTATTAACCTCCTGAAAACCCAGATGCTAAGGGATACTACAATATAAAGCCTCAAGTATGTGATGAAAATTTTAATCTTTTAATTAAAATGTCAAAGAACCGAGATGGCGAATCAACTCGCATTCTCCGTAATGTTTCGATTACTGGATACCATTGGTTACCTTTTGGGTTCTTCAAATTTTTATGTGTTTTTGGTAGAGCATAAAAGGTCATCACCCGGGGGTGTTCAGTTCTGATGAATTCTTATGCAGCGTACACACTTTTCGACTGGACTGGTCCGACGGACCAAGTCCAGTGGACAATCCGATTGTGTGTGGGCTTCATCGGACCTTCAGCGGACTTTTCCAGTCAAAAATCTGACGGACTTTAGATTTGAAACATGCTTCAAATATTTACGTTGTAACTCCGCCGGACCCAGAAATCCGCTCGTCTGTATGCTAGTCCGACGGACAAATGCAAAAGAGGGAAATTGGGACTTTAAATGAAGTAGTTGAACTGCGGAGGTAAGGGTAAAAGTGTTTAATTCATAACAAATGTAATAAAGGAGTAATTTCATATACAGTATGTACATGTAAGCACAAGGCATAAACATGATAATACAAGGGTATATAAATAAACACATAAATCATAATAAATACGTAATAATCAATAGATGGTGTGTATAACAGCAATGTGACCTGCGACTGCCGGAAGCAGCATGCCCGGCATCTATATTGGTATTCGCATGGTATAAATACAAATGTACTAGATTCATATTGATAACATCATCAGAGCATAATGAATATTTCTGTAGCATCAAGTATAGCTCAACGCGTTTCGTGGATCCGACGGACAAAAACTGACGCTAGGGCAGCTATTGGCTACTGGCTATCAACTTCCTTATTTTAGTCCGGTGTACGTCATCACATATGAATCCATCGGACTTTAGTGTGATCATGTGTAGCCAAGTCCGTTCGTTAGAAAGTCCGTCGGAAGCCAACCAAAAGTCCGTTGAAAGTCTGTCGGACAGGCTGTCGGGCTTTTGTTGCTGAAAAGTCCGCCCGTGTGTACACGGCATTAGATCTGTTTAGATAGGATGTAAAGATTGTAGAGATGGGAATGCCTCATCTACCAAAGCATAAAGGTTTTGGTTGATTCCCTGTATTCTATCCACTGCACTGTTTTTGCACCAGTTTTTATTAGATTTTACTTTGTAGCACATTCTCCCATAGTCATCAACATCCATTAACACTATATTTCTGCCATTATTGTTTCCATAATTGTTTAATTATTAAGTCTTCTCAATCCATCAACTGTTTCAATGCCAAGTTTTGTTGGGGAGTAAGATTAGAATTACTATTGCCTGGAATGTTTATTGTTTAAATTTCAGTTGTGATCTGCTTAATTGCTAAATTTGTAGAATTCTGCACTGAATGAGATTGTTTGGACTTAGACTAATGTCTAGTACAACCAGCTAACAATCGGTCCGTGTGTATGTCAGTCACTCTGACAGAAGCCGGCTACTTGGCCGACTTCTGTCTGTCGCACGTGCTGGAAAACTAGCAAGCGGACGTTCCCGATCAGCATTCTCAGCCAATGGCAGAGAGCGCTGATCAGAGTGTTCTGGCAGGGCAGCCGTCCCCCTGTCAGAACACAACATCTTAACAGGGGAGATGGCTATACTAAAGTTGGATTGTTAGCGGCTCCGACCGGAGCTGTCAGTTTTTTGTTAGTGTGTACCAGGCTTAAGATTCCCCGTGACATTTTTTACTTATCTTTACCTTTGTGTACCAGGCTTAAGATTCCCAGTGACATTTTTTACTTATCTTTACCTTTTCTCATCTGCTGAATGAAGCAAAATTTCAAGGTCTATACAATCAATCAGGTCAGGTGATCTACTCTCTTCTGATTTCTGATAACTCAGTTTCCAGGGCTCTGAAATCCCCTTTGCTATTGTTAACCCACAGGTGCTCCTGTGAGTTTACATTTCCCCAAAATCTCAGCAAAAATTAGGAGATTATGGCAAACATTTACCATTTTTCCAAATTGCATTGGTAAAGAAGGAAAAAGAACACAAACACAAAATTAAATAAACTAAAGTACCAAAAAAAAACGTTTACGCTTAGGTAAATTTTTCTGAAATTGCTCATTCCTACACAGATGACAGATCTAGAAAGGTGGCCAGATCAAAAATATTATAAGGTACCAGTCTGGGTTACTAGGGGCATTGGCAATACACAAGTTAAAAACATTAATATCATTGACATCAGAAACATTGATAACAGAAACAAAAATTATTCTAGAACTAAAAAAAAAAAATTCTATGTGAATAATAAAATCTTTTCAGAGGACATGATAGCAGAACATTATGGCTTTTAATCTTTAAGATTGGACATTACTAGCTTACAAAAAAAAGTCCAATATACTGTATACGGCATAGAATAATTTTCTTTGTTAGAATAATGTTTGCGAAAAACAAAATACTCAGGATTATAATTTGATGGCCAATACCATTTAATAAAAAAATTATGTGGGTCGAGGTCAATCAGTTTTAAAAAAAAAGTTATCCTTAGTAACTAACAGATCCAAAAATGGAGACTGGTAACATGTCAGCTCCTTGGTAGCAGACATGCCAAGTCTTTCAGAAATTCTGGAAGTCTTCTGCACTTTACACTACCTCACCTGCTCACCTGGTCCACATAGGTGGCCTCCTTGAATTTCATGAGTGACCAGATATTTTAAAAATTAATTTGCAAAACTTTGTTATGTAACCCATGATATCACTTCTTGAGCAACAAAACTACTGGTGTCGGGAGAAGAACTTCCCTTTTCAGATTATATGTTTGGTGAACAGGGCAGCGTCTCTGTTAATTTTATTATCTTTTAAAATAGAACTAAACTCTCCCAATCATCACTAACTATTTTAATCCTTATGTTGCTAGAATTAGTGAATAGATAGCAAATAGATATAGGTATAATACATTTCCTTGTTTTAAACTTTTTTTAAATTTCTTTAGTTGCTTTCTGGTTTCTGATCTAGGCCAAAATGATGTCATACATCCATGAGGCCAGGTTCACACACGTGCAACCGCGGGTTCGTGCCTGGGGTCCAGTGTGTTCCTGTACGCTGGTTCAGGTGCAATTCAGGTCCAAATTTTAGCCAGAATTCGCACCTGAATTGGATCCAAAGATGCATCAGACCCTTTTTCAATCCGGACCGCGGCCGCCCAAGAAAAGCGTGAACCGGCTCCATTGAGAGTTGGTCAGACTTGCCTGTCATGCGTATTGGATGCGGGGGAAGCCTGCATCCAATCACATATCACATATGTGTGAACCTAGCCTCAGTGTTCATGGACATTTTTTTTAATGTTATTTGAAGGAGGGGAGGATGAGCTTTCTCAGCTAAGCACACCTTTCTGCCTACATGCCTGAGCTAAGGGTAGATAGATTCCAGGAAGTAAATGCTACATGAATCATGGAGTGTTTTTTTAAGTGGTAGTAAACCACTGGGTTTTTTTGGGGGTTTTTTTGTGCAGGGTAAGATATAATGCAAGGCAAAGTTATAATGCGTTAGTATCCATCATTATATCTGCAAGGGCAAACCTGCCTGCAGAGGGTACATCCCATAACAAGGGGGTAGGGTGGGAAATAGCAAAACTTATCTGTAGAATCCATAACTTTATGGTCATAGGCTGCCTGCCCTTCCCCAAATAATATGATTATTTTGGGGAAAGTATATCATTCTATTTTTTTTTGCTAAGGTCTTTCTTTTATTTAAGGGATGCAGAGTGTACATTTGTTGCTGACACTGGAAAAGCTGCCCTTTGTTAGCAGCATATCACCAACTTTGCCATAGCTGCCATTACATTTAGGGATAAATGTATAGAATGGGTATAAAAGGACATTTCTGAAGTGCAGAAAGGACCAATTTGGGTCTTTATCAAAGAGTATGAGTCCCAAAGTGTCTGAAACACACTGAAGGATGGAAACCCAAACTGAGAATTAAATGCTGATCCAGAACCAACCAACCATTACATTTTTTTAAATATTTTTTTAATTATTTAAATATTTACTTCTTTTAATTTTTTTTGTTTAAAGGTACAGTGCAGGGAGGTCAGGATGGTACACTGTGGGGGCAGGGTCCTGGGGTGTCAGGAGGACATGGTACTGGGTGGTCAGGAGGGCAGAGTACTGTGAGGCATGGTATTGTGGGTCAGGGGGGCACGGTACTGGGAGGTCAGGAGGGCATGGTACAGAGAGGTCAGGAGTGCACAGTACTGGGGGTCAGTAGGGCATGATACTTGGAGGTCAGGAGGGCACAGTACTAGTGGTGTCAGGAGGTCATAAGATAAGATAAGTACTTTATTGTTATTGCAACAAGTCACAATGAAATTGCTTTATAAAAAAAATCTACTCACATAAATATAAAAAAAACAACAACTCGTCACAACAGGTGCCTACTGGGGGTGAGTAGGGCATGATACTTGGAGGTCAGGAAGGCACAGTACTGGAAGTCAGGGGGCACAGTACTGGGAGGTCAGGAAGGCACACTACTGGGAAGTCAGGAAGGCACAGTACTGAGAGGTCAAGAGGGTACAGTACTGAGAGGTCAGGTGGGCATGGTACTGTAGGTCAGGAGAGCAGAGTACTGGGAGGTCACGTGAACGCAGTACTGGGGAGTAAGCAGGGTACAATACTGGGGGTAATGAGGGCATGGCACTGGGAGTGTCAGGCGGGCACAGTACTGGAGGTGTCAGGAGGACATGGTACTGGGGGTCATAAGGGTAAGGTATTGGGGGTCAGGAGGGCATGGTACTGTGGGTGTTAGGAAGGAATTGTACTGGGGGTCAGGAGGGCACAGAACTGGGGGTCACGAGGACATGATACTGTGGTGTCTGTATACCATTGCTCTTTAGCACATTACTCTCTCCACACATGTTGTTTTTAACTATAGTGTACATAATCCCCCTATATAGTTGTTCTGTCACAATAGGTCAAAAAACATGCACTAAAGATTTTCTGAATGGGATAGTGGCCTCTCCTTAGCTTTACAGGTGTTGAATGGAGATTTTAGTTGTATGCCTTGCATATAAACAGATCTATAAATATATATACAAGTATTATGTAGGAGTCCTGCCCTATGCAGTCCCTAGCTATATTTAGTGCATGTTATGATTGAGTTGTATCCAACCTAAGCTGTTTTTTAACATTTTAACATTTTCTAGGCTTTGTGGGTCATTCCTAAGCCGAGAGGGGATGATTGATTCTACCTGTTGCTGGATGGAGGTTCCTGTAAGCAGTGCAGGGGGATTAATTCCCTGGGTTATGAATATTTGTCTGAGCCAGCCAATCTATGAGAAACTGTGTTCAGAAGTATGGCTTGGGGAAATTATAAATGTTTGAGAGTACTTTTCCAGAACTCTCTTCCCTGAGGCTTCTCCTTGGGAACAGGCCTGTGTGAAGAATTGATTTTTAGGCTTTGGATCAGTCTGAGGACATGTGCTGGAAGCTTATAAACCTATGCTAGAGCTGAAGAGGATATCTAAAGGAAATAGGACTGAAAAGGATTGTTCTTAAACAGTATCTCAGAGAATCTGGGTAGAAGTTGCCATCTGGATATTATGAGAAGGATTCATTACCCCAAAGTTCAGGTATCTTTGTCTACTTACAGAGGGACAAAGGCCAGAATAGCACAAGAGAAAAGGCTGTGACTGCTCTTAGATTTGTCATAGATTTCTCTGGCTGCCCCTCTACTTCCAACATTTACTTGGAGAACATTATTTTAGAACATCTGTGCTTCTTAGGTATATTGCATCCCAACCCCCTCTCTTCTACTGAGTGTTCAGCAGTAAATAGTAAAATGACTGGCACCCAACTCTTTATTTTCCCCCCCACACACCAAGAACCAGACCCTGACAACTGAAATTCTAGCCCTCTAAATCACCTGGGGTCGCCTACCACTGCTCAAAGGTTATGGTATGCTACAAAAATAATATGAAATATTCGGTACACCAAACATGTAGAAATGTGAAATTCATCTGCAAAAACTAATGTCAAATAATCTTATAATAATAACTAAGGCATGCACTCCAAAAGGTATACATAAAAGCCATGTTTACTCACAAATGATTTCAAATTTTCGACTGATCTTCATGAAACTATGAAATCAGACCAAGACAGAAGTACAGTTAAATCATACTAGTTTAATAATAAAAGTAAAAAGAACAAACGTAGTCAAAACATAGCCAAAGTTCAGTAACCAGAACGGATAGTCAGCCAAGCAGAAGTTAGGGATCAAAGTAGGGATCTAAGTAGTAGAACAGCAAGCAGTATCTGGAGCCAGAAGGGATGACAGCAAAGCCAGTCTTTAAACAGGAACACAGGAGATAGTTTCTTGTGATGTGACCAAGGCTCTGGACTGGACGGCTTAAGTAGGCAGGACTGACGAGCAGGATCATAAACAGCTGGGTAAGAGATTCTGGAGAGAGATGGGAGCTGGCAGTTAGCCAACAGCTGAGCAGCCAGCTCAGAGAAGGAAGGGCTGAGCCCAGCCCTGACAGTACCCCCTCCTCAACGACCCCTCCCCCTCGGAGGACCACCAGGCTTGAGAGGAAAACTTCTATGGAAATCACTGAGGAGGACAGGGGCATGTACATCCGAGAATGAGACCCAAGAGCATTCCTCTGGACTGTACCCTTTCCAATGCACCAGGTACTGTATGCGCCCACAGAACCTACGGGAGTAAAAAATGGACTGTACTTCATACTCCTCATGATTCTCAACCTGTACGGAGTGAGGACGTGGCACCGAGGTGGTAAAGTGGTTGCAGACCAAAGGTTTCAATAAGGAGACATGAAACACATTTGAAATAGGCATATTAGAAGGAAGGTCTAATGCGTAAGCCACTGGGTTAATCCTGCGAAGAATACGGAAAGGTCCAATAAACTGAGGTGCGAACTTCAGTGAGGGAACACGAAGTCGGAGGTTGCGAGATGACAGCCAGACCCTGTCCCCAACCTGGTAGGAAGGCGCAGGCAGGCGTCTGCGGTCAGCATGGAGTCTGTACCTATCATCAGCATGACGCAAAGCCTCCTGGACTTGTGCCCAAGTGGAACGAAGACAACGGAGATGCTCCTCTAATGCAGGAATACTCTGCGGAACAAACGAGTCAGCCAACATGGAAGGTTGGAAAACATAATTCGCCATAAACGGGGACAATCGGGAAGCAGAATTCAAGGCACTGTTGTGAGCAAACTCTGCCCACGGTAATAGGTCTGACCAGTTATTATGCTGGTCAGAAATATAGCAACATAGGAATTGCTCCAAGGACTGATTGGCTTGTTCTGCTGCCCCATTAGACTGCGGGTGATACGCAGAGGAAAAAGCAAGCTGAATTCCCAACTGTGCACAAAAGGCTCGCCAGAACCAGGACACAAACTGACTACCCCTGTCTGAGACAATCACCTTGGGTAGCCCATGTAAGCGAAAGATCTCCCGAGCAAAAATGGAAGCCAGTTCCATAGAAGTGGGCAACTTCTTCAGTGGAATACAATGACACATCTTTGAGAACCGATCAAACACCATAAGGATAACAGTGTTGCCTTGGGAGTTGGGTAACTCCACAATGAAATCCATAGACAGTTGGGTCCAGGGCCTCTCTCCATTGAGTATGGGTTGTAGGAGGCCCACTGGAAGGTGTCGTGGAGTCTTACTCTGAGCACACATGGAACTGGCATCTATGAAGGCAGTTACATCAGCACATAGACTATGCCACCAGAATTGTTGGGAAGGAAATGGCCAAAACTAATTGATTCTTCCCAGGGTGGCCAGCTGCCTTGGGAGAATGGTAAATCTGGAGCATGGCAGTACGGAGACTCCGGTCACAAGGTTTCTCAGGAGGAGCATGGACCTGAGCAGCAAGAATTTTGTCTCCCAAAGGAGAAGTGAGACTGGTGCGAACCTTAGCCAGAATTCGATCAGGAGGAATCACACTCCAACTTGGAAGTGGAGGAAAATTGATGTAACAAGGCGTCAGCCCTTACATTCTTAGTACCGGGTAAGAATGAGACAATGTAATTGAAACTTGACAAGAAAAGAGCCCATAGCGCCCTTCTGGGAGAGAGGCATTTAGTCTCAGACAAGAATGTGAGATTCTTATGGTCAGTAAGAATGAGAACCGGCACAGTGGTACCTTCAAGGAGATGTTTCCATTCTTTCAGAGCTAAAATGATTGCCAACAGCTCTCTGTCACCAATCTTGTAATTGTACTCCACAGGTGACAATTTCTTGGAAAAGTAGCCACAAGGATGCATAGCTCTCTCAGAGGTAGGACGCTGAGACAGAAGGGCGCCAACAACAGTCTCAGAAGCATCAACCTCAAGGATAAAAGGTAATGTAGGATCAGGATGTGCCAATACAGGAGCAGAAATAAAGGCAGCCTTGAGACTCTCAAAGACATTAATAGACTCGGAACTCTGTGGGTTACCGTCCTTTCTGGTCATATCAGTCAGGGGCTTGACCAGAGACGAGAAGTTATGAATAAACTTCCGATAATAGTTGGCAAAGCCCAGAAAACGATGCAAAGGATGTAAACCCACAGGTCGGGGCCACTGTAGGACTGCCGAAAGTTTCTCTGGGTCCATCGAAAAACCAGCAGTGGAAATGACATAGCCCAGGAATTTAACCTGTTCATGATGGAACTCGCACTTCTCCAGTTTACAATAGAAATTGTTCTCTCTTAGTTTCTGAAGCACAACAGACATCTGTGTAGTGGCTCTCCAGGGACTTGGAAAATATGAGGATATCATTGAGATAAACCACCACACATAACTGCAACAAATCTCGGACATTGTCAATAAATTCCTGGAAAACTGCCGGGGTGTTACAAAGGCCAAAAGGCATTACAAGGTACTCATAATGGCCTGCTCTGGTATTAAACGCAGTTTTCCACTCATCGCCCTCCTTAATCCTCATGAGATTGTATGCCCCTCTGAAATCAAGTTTCATGAAAACTGTTGCTCCCTTGAGGCAGTCAAATAACTCTGTAATCACCAGAATCGGATAGGCATTCTTAATTGTGAAACGATTGAGACCCCCTATAATCAATACAAGGTCTCAGTTCACCGCTCTTCTTCACAAAGAAGAAACCAGCACCAGCAGGAGACGAGGATTTGCAGATGAAACCTCGAGAAAGTGCGTATGCAACATTCTCCTCCATGGCCTTATCCTCCAAGACCGGAAAAGGGTAAACCCGGCCACGAGTGGGTATGGCACCAGGTTGAAGGTCAATTGCACAATCATGGAGGCAAACTACCAGCTTGACCTTTGTCAAAGATGTCGCTAAAATCGCGGTACTCCTCCAGTAGGGAGGAGGGTGAATTGGTGCACAGGACCTTGGCTACCTTCTGGAAGCATGTCTCACCAGGAGAGAACCTCAGCACGGAGCCAATCAAAAGAGGGGTTGTGCCTCTGTAACCAAGGATAACCAGCGGAAACTTAGGTGAGGAAATAACTTGGAACTGGATTATCTCATGGTGAAGAGCCCCTACGGCAATGGACAACGGAACCATCTCATAAGTCAGATGGCCAGGCTGTAGAGGTCTCCCATCAAGAGCCTCAATGGCAAGTGGAGTGTAACGCAGCTGCAGCGGAATTGAGTGCTTCGATACAAAGGCAGCATCAATGAACAGGCCTGCAGCCCCGGAGTTGATTAGAGCCTGTAACCTGATGGACGACTCAGCCCAAGAAAGGGTGACTGAAACCAGGGGCTTATCTCTGGGGATAACTGGGGATGAAACAACGCTACCTAAGGTCTGTCCATGACAGGAACTCAAGGTTCAGACGTTCCCTGGATGGGTAGGACAAGACTTTTAAAAAGTGCCTGGCCACAATAAAGGCACAATCTCTCAGTCCTCCTAAAGGTTCTCTGATCCACAGAGAGACGCGTGAAGCCCTGTCTGGAGTCAATGAGGATGGCAAATGTGATCAACTTCTCCAGCTCAGTGGGTATATCTCAGGCTGCTATCTCATCCTTGATGGAATCCGAGAGACCATGAGATAAAGCAGCCACGAGGGCCTCATTGTTCCAAGCGACCTCTGCTGCCAGAGTACGGAATTCAATGGCATAATCTGCAACAGTTCTCTTACTCTGTTTGATGGACATGAGGCACTTGGCAGCAAAAGCTGAGTGTGCGGGAACGTCAAATACCCTTTTAAAGCAGGCCACAAACTCAGGGTAACTCAAGACAACAGTTTTTTGCGCCTCCCATAGAGGGTTTGCTCAGGCCAAGGCTCTCTCAGAAAGCAAAGATATCACAAAACCTACTTTGCTTCTGTCTGTGGGAAACGTCTGGGGCAGCACCTCAAAGTATATCTCAACCTGGTTGAGAAACCCTCTGCATTGAACTGGATTGCCCCCAAATCGCTGGGTAAGCGGAGCGGAACCAGACATACCTCTTATACAGGTAATACTCGAGGCGGGTGCCTGCACAGAGACTGGCGCAGGGGCGGCCTGCAACTCAGGTTGTACCGGAGCAGCCACAGTGGGAGATTCCAGGTGAGCCGTGTGACTCAGGAGCGTTTGTAATGCTATGGCAAACCCCAGAAGGAGATAGTTTCTTGGGATGTGACCAAGGCGAAGGCAGAGCTCCTCTGGACTGGACGGCTTAAGTAGGCAGGACTGACGAGCAGGATCATAAACAGCTGGGTAACTGTGGAGACAGATGGGAGCTGGCAATTAGCCGACAGCTGAGCGGCCAGCTCAGAGAAGGAAGGGCTGAGCCCAGCCCTGAAACCTATCTAACAGTCTCTTGCTATATCTTTTGAAACTCCAGTGGCAGGATGCCCTTAAAAAGAATCCCAAACTTGTTATTGCCACTATCAAAACCATTGCTAGTAATTTATAACAAATTTAGAAAATCTGTAAAAAAAAGAGAGCATGACACCAATGCCAACATGTCACAATGTCACCAGTGCTTATAAGGAAGGCAGAGAAAGAAACTACAGTAGAAAGCTCACACCTGTGGTGTTCAAGACATGAAACTCCTAGAGATTAAACTTGTTCCCCCAAAGCTTAAATCTCAGGATGTTTTAATGAAAGAAAAAAAATAAGTAAAGTATTTACTATTAGGAATAATAGTGGTTGTTTTTTTAATACTACATACATTGCAGTTGCTTAGAGAAAAAATAAATTTTGGACCATGGCCAAAAACCAGCTATGACATTTAAAGTTATTACCAACAACAGATTCACAGATGTGGGATGGGCGGCGGCTCCTGTGTCCTCCATGCTTCCACCGTGCATCTCTTCTTTCTTCATGCTAGGCGTCCAATAGGATCGCATGTCCTTTCAGCCAAATTTAGGTGACAGGTAACAGACCCGCGCTTCCTGATTGGCGAAGAGGCAGTTCAGTGTTAGAAAAGCAAACAATCATTTGCTTTTCCAACACACCTGAGTTGGCTCCGAGCGCAATGCTCTGCGCTCTGAGTCCACCCTATTTTGAAGCTGATTAGAGCCTATGGCTCTAATCAGGTGCTTAAAAAAAAACCCCCGCCACTGTAATTCAGGCGCCCGGCATACTAAACAGGGATGGCGTGATAGAGGGGGCGGCGCCCATGCGCCCTTAATGGATGGGCTGCCACTGCCAAAAAGATACCTGTTAAGATAGGCCCCTGTAAGAGAAGACCAGTAAACAGATGCGCATTGGCGCGCATGCACACTCGCTTGCATATGTGCCAAACAGCCTATTCAAACCAAGCAATGACATGAACACATTGCTGAGTGGTCTTTCAGCTTGTTCCTGTTTGCCTGTGCCCCGATCCATTTCCTGCTTACCTGTGTTTGACCCGGCTTTACCTGAACTCTCCTCTGGATTTCCGCCTGCCTACCTGTGACCTCGGCCTGTGCTTGAGCTTGCCACTGTCTAATGCTCTTGTACCTTGCTACCAGATTGTGTACGGCCATCGGGTTCCTGTCAAGCCTCAGCTGGTGCCACCTGCTACACCGGCCCTAGTGCCACATTGTGTCCTACACTACTTGTCATCTCTACCAGGGGTCTCATGCTCTTGTACCTTGCTGCCTGATTGTGTACCAAACCAGGCTTGTATCCTGTTCCTGCTTCAGTCTCACGTTCCTGTACCTGCACTGCCCGGCTGTTAATGAACCCCTGGCTTATGCTCCTACCTACTAATCAAGCATCACAGAGTTTCCAGTTCACGGGTGCCTGTCTGGTGATCTACGGCCATCGGGTTCCTGTCAAGCCTCAGCTGGTGCCACCTGCTATACAGTCCCTCGTGCCACTCTGTGTCCTACACTCCCTGTCATCGCTACCAGGGGTGTTGGACAGGAGGTGCAAGAGAAGCCCCCTCTACAGCTCGATCTCCACCAAGTATGTGACAGTACCACTCAGTCAAATGTCAGAGATCGACAGAGGGGCTTCACCTCTGGAGACGCTGTGCCAGCAACTTGTCTCTCTTACCCAGGCAGTCAGCACCCTGCAAAAAAGCTACTTCCGGCTAGATTGTCGCATCCAATCCATGGCTTTCACCTCAGTAACCTCTGCACCTGCTGCAGCTCCTGGTCCCTCCATGTCTGAATGGACCTCGTCTGTACCTATAGTGGTTATACCACCACGAAACCCCAGGTACCTGCCCCAGAGCGATTCTCCAGGTGATGGGCACAAGTTTCGGGCATTTAGGAACTCTTGTGAACTATACTTTGCCCTGCAACAAAGGACTTTTTCGCTTGAATCCACCATGGTGGGTTTTGCCATCTCCCTGCCTCTCGGAAAACCATAGTCATGGGTCCATCATCTTCTGGAACAGAACAGTGTGGTCCCAGACTCTATCACATAATTCTCTGAAGCAATGGCTCAGCTCTACGATGACCCCCAGCGATCTGCCACTGCTGAATCTACCCTACATACTGTACACCACAGCAAGGTCATGACCTGTTGAAGACTATGTTGCAGAATTTTGCCAGTGGGCCTCTGATATGGGCTGGAATGATGCAGCCCTATGGCATCAATTCCACCTTGGTATGTCTGAAGACCTCAAGGACGAACTTGCTAGAGTGGGTGAACCCGGCTCCCTCAATAGCCTCATTTGTCTTGCTATTCAGCGTGATCGCAGATTCAGGGAGAGAAGAACGGAAAGAGCCAGTAGTTCCAGACCTACTGGGGCATTGCCTCGAGTACCATTAACTCCTGCACCTCCACCATCACCATCTACCACTATTTCCACAAACTCCGGGATAGAGCCCATGCAACTGGGGCTCTTGCACTCTCCACTCACTATTAAAGAAAGGCTGCGGAGATGACTTGTGTCTGTACTGTGGAGAAGCAGGAAATTACCTTCAAAATTGCCCTGTAGGCCCACTAAGTTCACGTTGGCTCCCCCTACTTACCTTGCCAACTGTTCTGTGGGATGTAGATCTGCCCATATCAACTTGTCCCTTTCACTTCAGACCCCCAGAAGGAACATCCAAGTGCCAGCTATTGATTTCGGAGCTTGCAGTTGCTTCATGGATAAAAACTTTGCTCAGCATCATCAGATTCCTCTGCAAGCAAAGACTCACCAGTTATCTATCCATCTGACCAATGGATCCCATCTCAAATCTGGGCCCATAACTCAAGAAACTTGCCCATTCCTGGCTATATCTGATACTGGCCATCGGGAATACTTAGGTTTGGACGTTATTCCATCTCCTCTGCTTCCCGTTTTTCTGGACATCCCCTGGTTACAAGCACACAATCCTTAGATAAACTGGGGATCAGGGGAAATGACATTTCCATCCACCTATTGCCAACAGTCCTGCCTCCAGTCTATTCCTGTGGAACCTGCACCCCTTCTAGGCATAAATTCTAACTCTCCTGTATCACAGCTCGTGCCTTCAATGTACCATGAATTCTTGGAGGTTTTTGATAAAAAGGAGGTGGTTATCTTGCCACCCCATCACCCATATTACTGCCCAATTGAACTTTTGCCAGGCGCTGAAATACCTTTTGGGCGCATCCTCCCTCTTTCTGAACTGGAACTTGAAACACTACGCCACAATATTGATGAAAATCTGGAAAAAGGCTTCATCCGACCTTCCATGTCCTCCGGAATATTGGAATATTCTTTGTGGAGAATAAGGATCACTCCCTGCGTCCCTGTGTTGATTATCAGGAATTAAATAAAATCACTGTTAAGAACAGATACCCTTTGCTCCTGATTCCTGAACGTTTTCAAAGCTTTAGGGCAGCCACTGTAGTAACGAAATTTGACTTATGAAGAGCATACAAATTAGTGCAGATCCGCAAAGGGGACGAATGGAAAACAGCCTTTCTCACTAGATTCAGACAATTCAAATACCTCATTATGCCTTTTGGGTTGTGCAATGCTCCAGCAACTTTTCAGCATTTCGTCAATAACATTTTCAGAGACTTTCTTGATCTTTTTATGATTGTATATCTTGATGACATCCTTATTTTTTCAACATCCATCAAAGTACACCGTGAACATGTTAAAAGAGTTCTCAGCCGACTAAGAGACCATGGACTCGGAAAAGGCCGAGAAGTGCTAATTCAAAAAAGAAATGATCCAATTCTTGGGACTTATCATTTCCACTTCAGGTATCTCCATGGACCCTCAGAAGGTCAAATCTATCATCAAATGGCCCACTGCAAAAGACAGGAAGAGCATGCAAAGGTTTATAGGATTTGCCAACTTTTACCGCAAGTTTATTACAAATTTCTCTGCTATGAGCAGTTACCCAGCTGACAAAGCAGAATACCAGTTTTCAGTGAACATCCGCACAAACGGCATTCGACCAGTTAAAAACTCTGTTTACTACATCACCTATACTGCAACATCCATATCCTGCATCGTCATATGTCCTTGAGGTGGATGCTTCAGAGAATGCCGTGCGGGCCATCCTGTCACAGCGTCAGAGTATAAAGTCTCTGTTACATCCCACTGCCTTCTTTTCTAGGAAACTCAGCCCCGCAGAAAAGAATTATAATGTGGGAGACCGGGAGTTACTGGATATAAAGAGCCCTAGAAGAATGGCATTACTTGTTAGAAGGGGGAGCTCACCCTATTTTGATCTTCACTGACCATAAGAATCTCGAGTACCTCAGAACGGCCAAACAATTGAGACCTCGTCAAGCCAGGTGGGCACTATTTTTCTCCTGTTTTCTTTTCATATCACTTACAGACTGGGTTCCAAGAATGGCAAGCCTGATGCATGTACCCAGAGGATGAGGAACATCACCAAGCAGACACAATCCTGCCGGCCCAAAGTTTTTTGCAACTACAAGTAGATCTGATTACCCAGCTCAAACAGGCATCCAAGAAGGATGTTCTACCGCCAGATGTTTGTTTCCAGGAACAAGAGGGCTTTTCCTGCATAATCAAAAGTCTGCGTCCAAAAATCCTTAGCCTGTGTCATGATCATCCCATGGCAGGGCATTTTGGGGCAACTAAAACAATGGAACTGGTGCAACACTCCTTTTGGTGGCCTGGTTTAAGGTCTGATTGCAAAGATTATGTCGGTACCTGTGGAGTCTGCATCTGAAATAAGAGTGACGAGACCAAATCTTGGGGTTTACTAAGGCCTTTACCCATCCCCAAGAGACCTTGGGAGATGATCAATATGGACTTCATTGTTGAACTCCCTCCATATGAAAGATTTACTATCATCTTTGTGATTGTTGACAGGTTAACGAAGGTGGCCCATGTCATTCCTATGTTGGGAACCACCTCAGTAATGGAAACTGCTCATACCTTTATCAAAGAAGTGGTCAGGCTCCACGGGGTTCCCAACAGCATCATTTCAGATCGAGGAGTACAATTTACATCTAGGTTCTGGAAAGATCTTTGTAGAACACTAAAGATCAAAACTTTTTTCTTCAGCCTATCACCACAAACAAATGGCCAAACAGAACGAACGAACCAGACTTTGGAACAATACCTTTGGTGCTTCATGTCTTTTGCTCAGGATGACTGGGCATCACTCCTACCCCTGGCAGAATTTGCACAAGCCTCGTTTTTTGCGAAATGTGGGTACTTTCCAGATTTTATACCCAACATCCTGCCTGATTCCTCAGTTTCCGTAGTCCAGGAGAGGGTGACATTTCTAAAGTCGAACAACAAGGTGTTTCAAGATGCCATTTCCAAAGCACAACATGACAATAAAAAAATCTGACAAAAAAAGGAGAGGAGACCTAAAACTTGAAATTTTCTGTTAAAAAGACAAAGTAATCCAGCAGCTTATGAATTTTCCCCTCCCAGAGACATACAAGATCCACCCTGTCTTTCATGTGTCCTTGTTAAAGCCCGCAAGGCTAGACCCATTTCCTGGTCATGAGTCTGGTCCACCAGCACCTGCAATAACCTGCAATAACCAACGAGAAATATGAGGTTGAGACAATTGTGGATTGTAGGAAAAGAAGAGACGCTATCCTGTATCTAACTAAATGAAAAGGCTACGGGCCAGGAGAGAACTCATAGTAACCATAAACCAATCTTCATGTCAAAAGCTTGATACAGGCATTCTTTTGGGCTCACCCTGAAAATATGTTACAAATGTGCAATGGAGGTTGCCCATTGAGGGGGGGCAATGTAAGAGAAGACCAGTAAACAGACGCGCATTGGCGCACATGCATGGGCACACTAGCCCTTTTTTGCAACACTAGAGTGTGCACAAGAGGGAATATGCATAAGTGCATGCGCGAGTGAGTACGTGCGCGAGCACACACGTGTACACACACGTGCACGCATTGGCGCCAAACGGCCTAATTAAACCAAGCAATGACATGAACACATTGCTGAGTGGTCTTTCAGCTTGTTCCTGTTTGCCTGTGCACTGATCTGTTTCCTGCTTACCTGTGTTTGACCCGACTTTACCTGAACTCTCCTCTGGACCTCCGCCTGCCTACTTGTGACCTCAGCCTGTGCTTGACCCTTCCACTGTCTAATGCTCTTGTACCTTGCTGCCAGATTGTGTACGGCCATCGGGTTCCTGTCAAGCCTCAGCTGGTGCCACCTGCTACAATGGCCCTCGTGCCACATTGTGTCCTACACTACCTGTCATCTCTACTAGGGGTGTTGGACAGGAGGTGCAAGAGAAGCCCCCTCTAAAGCTCGATCCCCCCCCCAGGTACGTGACAGCCTCTGAGTTTTGCAGCTTCCCCTAGAGGATTCATCAAGCTTGCTTATTATGGCAATTGAGATGCATCCTTCATTTGTGGCATGTGTGGGAAAAGAGCTCCATTACATTAGAGCGTATCTGAACAGTGCACTAAAAATCAGGTGCTCCTTAGAAGGAGCAAACAGTTTGCAGGAAAACTTTTGCAAGACACTAAACAAAATTAACCCTGGATACACTGAGAGGGAAAAAAATGTAAACGGGATTTTTAGGGTGGATAATCTCTCAAAGAAATTCTCACAACAACAAGCATATATTAAAATAAATAGCCTTTATTTACATATTAATCTAAAAAAGTGTACCTACAATTGTACCAACCGTCAATCAAATCTCATGTGGATATGGTAACATGCTGTATAGCAACATTGAAACATAACCCCAATAGATCCCAAAAAGCCATAAAAACCTTTGATGTACTTAATCAAACACCACCCTCACAGGGAATAATGAAAAGACAACACTATCCCCTGTCACTATGGTTTGGAAAATGTTAGAAAAGGACACAAAAATTGCAGTGAATTTCTACTTTGTTCTTGAGCGCATTGGAGGATTGTGGCCATATTTTTGTTAGTGGGCCTCTCATATACCATAGACTTTCATGGAGGATACTATGCAAACGAGTACAAGACCATAGGGTCTCCTCTTACCGTGGTCTTTATAGTCTACGTTCTATTGACTACCTTGAGATACTCCTTTTTTCCATTTTCCCATATTCTAAGTGGATTCATCATTTTTTGGGTGGTGAGACTCCCAGGCTAATGTGCATTAGTACACATGAAGCAACATCACGTTATGTTACCCGAAACACAACCCCTCTGTAGAAGCCTTTTGGGTGAAAGGTGTTGAGATTTTCTACTCATTTACAGCATTTTTTGGATATCATTGGATTTTATAACATCTCCCAAACCATAGTGACAGGGAATAGTGTTGACTTATCATTATTCCCTGTGGGGGTGGTGTTTGAGTACATCACATATTTATATGACTGTGTTTGGAATCTATTGGGGATATGTTTCAATGTTGATATATGTTACCATATCCACATAAGATTTGATTGGTTTTAGGTATAATGGGAGTTTAGCCCCACTTTTTTTGATTAACCACTTCAGCCCCGGAAGGATTTACCCCCTTCCTGACCAGAGCACTTTTTGCGATACAGCA
This sequence comes from Aquarana catesbeiana, assembly GCF_042186555.1. NCBI lineage: Eukaryota > Metazoa > Chordata > Amphibia > Anura > Ranidae > Aquarana > Aquarana catesbeiana. The sequence goes on along the minus strand of NC_133332.1, from coordinate 122,562,403 downwards.
CTGCGTCATTTTAACTGACAATTGCGCAGTCGTGCGACTTTGCACCCAAACAAAATTGACGTCCAATTTTTCCCACAAATAGAGCTTTCTTTTGGTGGCATTTGATCACCTCTGCGGTTTTTATTTTTTGCACTATAATCAAAAAAAGAGCAACAATTTTGAAAAAAAATCAATATTTTTTTACTTTTTGCTATAATAAATATCCCCCAAAAATATATAAAAAAAACTAATTTCTTTCTCAGTTTAGGCCAATATGTATTCTTCTATATATTTTTGGTAAAAAAAATCGCAATAAGCGCATGTTGATTGGTTTGGGCAAAAGTTATAGCGTCTACAAAATAGGGGATAGATTTATGGCATTTTTATTATTAATTTTTTTTATTATTAGTAATGGTGGCGATCTGCGATTTTAATCGTGACTGCGACATTATGGCGGACACATCGGACACTTTTGACACCATTTTGGGACCATTGTCATTTATACAGCGATCAGTGCTATAAAAATGCACTGATTACTGAGTAAATGACACTGGCAGGGAAGGAGTTAAACACTAGGGGGCAATCAAGGGGTTAAGTGTGTCCTAGGGAGTGATTCTAACTGTGGGGGGGATTGGCTACCACTGATATGAAAGCGATCACTGCTCCCGATGACAGCGAGCAGTAGATCCCTGTCATGTCACTAGGCAGAACAGGGAAATGTCTCGTTTACAAAGGCATCTCCCCGTTCTTCCGCTCCATGATATGATTGCCGGCCCCCGGCAGATATCGAGTCCACGGAACCCGCAGGCATGGTCACGGAGTACGCGGTGGGCACGGGTCCCGCCGGCGGCACGCATTCGCCCACAATTCTGCGAATTAAAGGGGATGTACCTGTACGCCCATTTGCCCAGCCGTGCCATTGTGCCGACATACATTGTCGTGCACTGGTCAGCATGTAGTTAATATGTAAATAAAGTTTATTTTAACCACTTAAGGACCGAGCATCTTTCTGAGATTTGTTGTTTACAAGTTAAAAACAGTTTTTTTTGCTAGAAAATAGAACCCCCAAACATTATATATATTTTTTTATATATATATATATTTATATATATATTTTTTTTATATCTACACCCTAGAGAATAAGATGGCAGTTGTGGCAATACTTTCTGTCATACTGTATTTGCACAGTGGTCTTACAAGCGCACTTTTTTTGGAAAAAATACACTTTTTTGAATAAAAAAATAAGACAACAGTAAAGTTAGCTCAATTTTTTTTTATATTGTGAAAGATAATGTTATGCCAAGTAAATTGATGCCCAACATGTCACGCTTGCGCCCGCTTGTGGAATGGCGACAATCTTTTACCCTTAAAAATCTCCATAGGTGATGTTTAAAAAAATTCTACAGGTTGCATGTTTTGAGCTACAGAGGAGGTCTAGGGCTAGAATTATTGCTCTCGCTCTACCGATCGCGGCAATACCTCACATGTGTGGTTTGAACACTGTTTTCATATGCAAGCGCTACTCATGTATGCGCCCGTTTCTGCACACGAGCTCGGCGAGACGGGGCGCGTCTAAATTTTTTTTTTTCTTATTTATTTTACCTTTTATTTTTTATTTTTACGCTGTTCTTTAAAAAAAATTGTGTCACTTTTATTCCTTTTACAAGATATGTAAACAATAGAAAAAAAGCATGACAGGATCTCTTAAATATGAGATCTGGGTTCAAAAAGACCTCAGATCTCATGTTTACACTAAAATGGCTATGGGCGGAAGTGACGTTTCCGCCCTGCAATGATATGGAGACGGGTGGGGGCCATCTTCCCCTCACTCGTCTCCATACCAAGCCAGGAGAAGGATATGATCGCCTCCGCCGCTACCGATGGCTCCAGTAAGCGGCGGAGGGCGGCGGAGGGTACCGGAGTGCGGCGGCAGGGGGGCCTCTATCCCACCGCTGTTAAAAGTGATCTTGCAATGAATCTGCCGTAGAGACCATTTTTATCTAAAGGCGGACCGCCCACTGAAGAAGAGGATACCAAGGTTATGGCAGCTAGCTGCTGCCATAACAACGATATTCCTCTTCAAAGTACCAGCGTAAAACTGCAGCGGGCTGTCTGTAAGTGGTTAGTATATGCTTGTTGTTGTGAGAATTTCTTTGAGAGATTATCCACTTAAAAAATCCCATTCACATTTATTTTCTTGGTTTATCTGGGCTTAATTTTGTTTATTGTCTACTGGGAATGTGGTGGCAATTATCTGGTCTTAACTCTGACATTATTAAAAGAATTTGCAAGACATAAAAGATATGTGCAGAGATCTTGCGTTGCTGCCAATATTGTGTGTAAACAATGTTCATTTTAAGTTTAGCTGTCCAGGGTTTCCACAATGTTAGCACACAAAGCCAATTTTTGGATTGGCTCTCAGGTGCTGCAACCGCCATTTGAGGTAAGAGAAACCATCAGTGAAGCCTTTTGGCTTCACAGCCGGTACCCTACTGCGAATGCGCGAAACGCGCTGCGCTTTCTAACTGGCCCGGCGGCGGAGGAAGGAGGAGGGAGCCGAACTTCAGAGGGACGGTGCGCACATTTAGCACCCTGAAAGTTGCTAAACGTGGCACCAGATGGGGGGGGGGGGGGGCATATAAGCAGAAGTTCCACTTTTGGGTGGCTTTAAATAATATTGAGAAAAATGAAACCACAAAGGGATACTGAGCCCATAATGTTATATATACAGCACTTTCTTTACTGCATAGTCCAACTAGCCTTAAGAGAACAGGAAAAAGTACTTTCTACTAGGAACACACTTGTGCCTTTCCTCATCAGATCTGTGCATCTGCCACAGAGGTGGCCAGACAAGCCAAAAACTAAGGAAATAAGAAAATGTAAATGCTCTGCTTTGGAGCTCTTCTGACTTCCATAGACACTGTCTATCATATAGGAGCACAGGCAGTTCAATCCCCAAATCAATAATATGTTAATTATTCCAGAACCCAGCATAAATAATAAACAACTACCTCTAATCTAAAGCACAGTACATTTTAATGTTCAAATGGTAACGGCAAAGTGCAGGAGAACATGGCACATACTCATCTAGAAATGTTCAAACATGTTCTCTGCATTTTTGCATTAGCTGCTTTATGTCTTTGTGCTTTTTAACAGAATTAAAATTAAAAACTGGTTCTACCATCCGGTCAGTATTTTCTGTATGGTAATGGACTCACTAATTGATATTAGCATAGTTGTATGGTATATATAACAATGCCAATCAATGAACCAGTGATATTGCACTTTTGTGCTATCTGTAAGTAAAATATAGTTCTCAGGTGAAATTGAAGATCCCAAAGAGCCCACCAAAAAATGGAATATAGAAATACGACAACTTAATAACACACAGAAATACGTTTTCTCAGCCCTATTCTTATGGCCCAATCTTGCGGTCATAAGATGTCTCCTTTAATGGGCTGCTAATCACTCTGTGCTGTGTTACTTAGCCAGAGGTAATGCAAGTCTACCCTCCAACTGAGTTTCTTCTCCACAGGTGGCATTACAATGTCATTTCTATTCTCCACACTCTTGAAGCATCTGACAGCAAAAGCTACCAGATAACTGATCACTCTAGACAAATATGAGATGCAGTATGTGCCGAAGAAACTTTGAAGTAAATTGCATGAGCATTTTTAAACACATCCATATGCATTGTGTTTTTTTAAACATCAACATTCACATCAAAAGGATGCACAATCAATTATGGCATTATCTTTATTCAGAATATGCCCTATTTTTAAGAAGCCATGTTTACTCCTGGCTTTCAACATATTTGTACATAATTGAGGTCCATAAGAAAATATTTAAATTTCTTGTTTTTGGACATCAGAGAAAATTATTTCCCTTGTTTTCAACTCAATATACAAATGGAAAGATCGCAAGATTCAAGAAATCTTCAAAGAACAATCTGTTAGAAAGATCTCTTCATAGATTAGCAGCTAACCACTATAGGACTTGTAGTTTTGCTTTAAAGATTGTATCCTTGTTCCTCATATCAACTAATCAAATTCCAATTGTCGTACATTGTGGAAGGATGCACTAAAAAAAAAAAACAAGAGTCAGCTATTAGCAAGTAATGTCACCAACAATTGGCATTGCATAGTTTCTGCATGTTTCACAAAACATATACTCAACACACAACAACACATAAACAAATAAATCGCATGATTTACAACTAAATGAGAATCAGGACAACATGACTCAAGCACAATTTGTAGTAATATTAAATTCAACTTGAATCAAAAAAGTGACTAAAATGTATTAGACTTTCTTACTTGGAAAATGAGAAGTGTGAATCCATTTGGAAGACATACACTTGCCTCTTTCTGCATAACAGCTGGAAAAATCATCTACTAAAAGAGAAACATATTAGAAAGGTGTTCCAATGCAACTATCTTTGAAGTATAATAATATATATTGATATATATATAGATGATTCAATTTTTTTATGCTTATAAACTGACATGTTTTGGCTTTTAAATGTGCTTTATTTATTTTTTAAAAGGGAATCTTTTACCTGCAACTAGAGGAAGCCCACCACAAGCTGATTGATGATTTCCCTTTGCTACTGCCCCAACATCCCCAAAACGCTGCTGGCTTCCCCCCCTCTCTTCGGCCGAAGGCTGCTGTGGGGGATGTTTCAGGATGGAGAGTGTGGCCCCTTCCTTATCTGAATGAACAGAGTGAGTGGAAACTGAACTCAGTATTACTGGCCTTGGACTTTCCAGTCACCTCTGCACTAAAATTGTATTTAGCCTGTAGCAAGGCAAAACATTTATTTTAAGAGGACTCTAAACTACAGTAAAACCTTGGATTGCGAGCATAATTCGTTCCGGAAACATGCTTGTAATCCAAAGCACTTGTATATCAAAGCAAATTTCCCAATAAGAAATAATGGAAATTCAGATGATTCGTTCCACAACCATTTATTCATAGGTCTTTTAGTTTATAGTCCATATAAAAAGATTATAGCAATGTGAAAGGCTGTATAACCATAAAATGTCCATCCACAAATGGAAGCCTCCACAAGGGGATTAGAAGCACAATCGAGCAGGAGCTACAGAGTATAAAAGAGAAGAGAGGCGCCTCTAAGTGTAGCAATATGGTAACATTTAATGAAGGTAAAACATTGAGCAACTCACATGGTTGATGATTTAAACAGGCACATACATTTAAGTATGCAGGCATCTGGGGTAAAGCTGTACACAAAGACCGTCCTCCGCACCACCGGCTCTCACCACTGTCAGTCAACAATCGTGACCAGGAAGACTACCCTGCAGTAGAGCGATCTGACAGCGAGGATTAGAGCGCTCATGGAGCGCAGCGTGGAAGGGATGTTGTCGATGGTGGTGCAGAGGATGGTCTATGTGGACATCAACCATGTGAGTTGCTAAATGTTGTACCTTCATTAAATGTAACCATATTGCTACACTTAGAAGTGCCTCTCTTCTCTTTTATACTCACATGTGACTTGACGCTACTTGTATATCAAAACATCATTTGTATATCAAGTCAAAATTTATAAAAAAAATTTTGCTTGTCTTGCAAAACGCTCTCAAACCAAGTTACTCTCAAACCAGGGTTTTACTGTATCTTAATAACAATGGGGTTAATTTACAAAAGATAAATACATTGTTCACTTTGCAGGGGAAGTTGCATTTTGCAAGGAAATTGGCTCCAGAGCTTAGTGAATGTGGTGAAGCTTCACTTTTCATAGAATAATCAATCACATGCAAGGGAAATTAAAAACAACCCGGAATTTTTGCGTGCACATGATTGGGCAATAGAAGTCAACAGAGCTTCACCTCATTCACTAAGCTCTGGGACAAACTCTTTTGCAAAGTGTAACTTCCTTTGTATATTAAACAGCATATTTGCCTTTAGTAAGTCAACCCCATGGTTTAGGTTTACGGCCAAAGCATTAGTACATGGTACATACATGGGAGAATTAATATATATGTCAAATCCTTTTCAGCAAGGCTTTTGTTTAGAAACAGATTTCCTTTGAAAACCTAAATCTAAGCATAAATTAAATAATTAACATTGATTAACTTTGTCCTCACGGCTTATATGAACTTTTATGTTAATTTTTCTCCGGGATGATCCAATAAAGAGGAATACTTACATTGATCTATATTTTCCTAATCTTCCTCTCCTCTGTTCGTCATGCATTATATGAAATGACATTGGAGTTCCGGTCCACATTTCAGCTTTGAACTGGGCAGTGGGCCAAGGGACTATGGATTGAGATATTTTTCTGTTTAAAAAAACCCCCAAAAAACTAGCACTTCACTCTGGAGGGAAGAGAAGGTTTCATTATTTCATTATTGCCTCTAGTCCCCCTTTATGTTTAACAGTGTCAGTGCTGGAAAGACACATCCAATGTCACTGAAGGCACTATAGGGTTGCTTTACTAAAAGGGTAGAGTGCAAAATCTGGTGCAGCTCGGCATATAAGCCAATCAGATTTCAATGTCACCGAAGGCACTATGGGGTTGATTTACTAAAAGGGGAGCGTGCAAAATCTGGTGAAGCTTGGCATATAAACCAATCAGATTTCAGTTTTTTTTTTTTTCTTCAAAGCTTAATTGAACAAGCTGAAGTTAGAAGCTGATTGGCTACCATGCACAGCTGTACCAGATTTTGCACTCTCTAGTTTTAGTAAATCAACCCCTATGTGACTGTACATAACCAGCAGCTATTGATCCAATCGCACATCAGCTGACTGCCAGATCAGATGCCGATTTTTGTATTCTAGTCTCGCCGCCACAGTTTTTAAATCTCTTATTGCCCATCTCAGAACTACATTTTTAAAGTACTCTATAAATAATAATCTGTATGAAAAATGTTTTTCATGAAGAGGTGGCTGTGAAGGGTTCGTAAATTGACCAATATGCATTTTACAATAACATACTGCAGATAAAAAAGAGCTACAATAAAATATAACAGCCAATCAGATATCTGTTTTCAGCTGCATACAGCAGTTAAAATAGTGAACATTTGTCTTTATTATCATATTAATGATTTTACTGCAACAAGTCTCATATATCAAAAATAAGCAGATTCAGTCACTTGCCAACATATTCAAATCATATCTACAAGCACCTTGTTGCTGTGACAGGGTTTTCAGCAGTCATTTTTCTGGTGCAGATTACAAAATAAAATGAAGAAAGTTACTGCTACAGGCAACATAGGTAAAGTGATTTTAGATATTTTTCAGACCTATTGTGCATGTATAATATGTTTCTACTCTTTAGAGTTTTGTAACTGTTAGTATTAAGATAACTACCACCAGTTTACTAGAAAGTACCATTTTACAGGCTGGTGAAGCTCGTGTTTGGCTGCTGTGAGCTTTAACTGAGGACACTCAAACTAGCCAAATAACAAACCAACTAAGTATCCAAGTACTGGCCCAGTACATTACCATTCAGAGTTTTCACACTACATAAAGGTCCTGCACTAAAATTAGCCAAACACCCACACACCAAATATGCATCCAAGTACCACACCAACCAATCATCTTTCAGAGCTTTTAGAAGTACAATGACGCTCAAGAAAGCTTAGCCAATAAATGGCCAGCCCAAACGTCTCTTAATTATTGTGGCAATGCATGCTGTCCTTCATAGGCTACATAGTCAAAAATTGCCAAAAAATTAAAGGGTTAGGAAACAAAATTCTAGTTGTAGAAATATAATTTTTCAGCAGGATAAACAGAAAAATGAAAGTGTACCTTAAGCCATTTTTTCATTTTGGATAAAATGGTGAGGGGTTAGAACTTCTGTCAGGTTTCTATTGCTGTCCACCAGGACCACTATCACTAAGACTGATAGCAAGGGGAAATCTAAAATTTTAAGCTATTACTGGAACAGGAATATAGGAGAAATGCTCCAATGGAGGCACCTGTTCCAGTGGCAACTCTCTAAGGGAGGATATCCCTAACTTTTGAGAGTTCTCCTCTCAAATCATCTCCTTTCTATTGTGACTTGAGACAGTAAATAAAGGAAAGTCTCCACAAAGGGACACAGATTGCAAAAAAATGATACTTGACAGGGGTTTTATCTATTCTCCACTCTACCCAAAATGCAAGAAAAAAAAAACTCTTGCCTTTGTATGTACAGTATTTATGAAGTTATAGCTATTTTTTCAGCAGAGTTCGTTGCTGTCACAATTGTTGACTTAACTAAAATTTAGTCTGCTTTTAATACTTTAAAGCCACACTTAATAGTAAGCAAGTACAAACTTGAATAAGTATGAAAACATTAGCCACAGTCTGCTAGGCATGTGTTCATTTTGTGCAAGTAAAAAAGCATTTCGTTGAATTATTACTTGGACCATTCACAATCCCTGATTTACAGCTTTTGTACACTTTTTTCCTCACCTGCAGACCCCATGGGGGAATGCTGATTGCTTTAATTTTAACGTTTGGAGTAAAACCCATTCACGAAACTTTCTGGCTGTGTGATTCAAACTCAGTCTCTCTTTCCTCTTTTTGTTCTCATACGAAAATCAATTCACTTGAAGAGCCTCTTAATCCCATTTTTGCAATCAACAATCGCCACTTGTATACCGCTCTAATAGATTAAGAACCGGGATGATGCGGTTGTCTGGTCTGATTCAAGCCTATTCAGGTAACTGCAGCCTTAGGCACTTTGTAGTACCAAGTGTAGGACTCTACAGGAAGACTTTTTGCGATCATAATTTCCTGTGGAGCTATGCACTGCACCCACTGAGTACTCTGAATTACTTTTAATTAGCCCCGACAACCACAGAGAGCAGAAACCTAGCAAGTAACAATAACCAACTCATTGAGCATGACTTGCATGGACTATATACTTTTTATCCAACATTAGAAAAGTGAACAGAATTGCAAAACATATATATCTATTTAAATGAGGGTGCCCGGCCATAAATCAAGTGTAAAACAAAGAGAAGATACTTTGGCTGGTGGAAAAGGTAAAGTAGTCTGGATCATAATTAAAAAAAAAAAAAAAAAAAAAAGTTTCACAAACTTTACTTTACAAAAAAAGCCTGTGAAAGGTTTGGGACCTTTGTTGCTGTCCCACGTTTCCCTTACTCCCCTTGTTAAACTGGGCCTAGGCTACTTTTATGGAAGACATGCTGGGAAATTAAAGCGTTGCTTGCTTCATGTGCATGGTGTCACTTTTTTGAGGGTTTTTAAAGACAGGCAAAAATGTAGCATTTATTAAAAATAACATTGGTAATAGGACTCTAGTGTGAATGAGGTCCATAGGGGAATATGTGGTCACTGACCTGAACTACAGTTCTCTGTACTCGAAAATACAGAAAAAAGATGTCTAGAATTAATGAACTCCTATAACTTGCACAAAAAAAATAAAAATTGTAATATTCCTCATCCAATGCTCGAGCTACAAGCTAGTAGAGTGTTTTGCAACACTGGAATTCCAAACAAAGTACACCCCCCCACACACACACGGTACTTGTTTTTTAGGTACTTACCTTGATTTCCTCCATGTGTTCCAGCTTCCTTACTAGCATGGTAAATGGTTTCTATACAGTGATCTATAGCAGTCTTTTTTCAAGGGGTGCCTTCAGGTTTGTTCAGGGGTGCCTTGGCAAAATGCCTACAATTCCTCAAAAATTTTATACAAGCCAGCGAATGAATCAAGCCTGCCTTTTAGTTACATAAAGCCACATGTTTTCATTGCGCACCATTACAGCCATCTACCCCTACGATCCTAACAACCAATGATGTAATTGGTTGATAAGGAGAACATTGGGGGCCTACACTGCACTGCCCCTCCCCTGCCCCTCTCTATCAGCACCGCGGTCACATTAGCTGAATGAGGGAGAAGAGAAACATTGGAACACTAGTCAGTACCATTGTACAAAGGTGTATTTGCTTTGGAAGAATAGATCATTTCCATTGTTGGGTTTCCTACATGTGTGAATGTTGCTACTTTATGTAAAACTATTAGTTTAGTTTTTCACATTTTAGAAAGGGGTGCCCCAAGATTGTGCAGAAATTTTAAAGTAAACCTTGATCAAAAAAAGGTTGAGAAACACTGATCTAGAGCATAAGGGTGTGGAAGAGACATTTGATTGTAAAATTTGCTAGGGCAGAGACTAATATGACTAAATCTATGTACTTTGTAAGATGCATTGGATTATGACAAGGTGACATTTCATAGAAGAGGCTTATTCTGTTATTATTATTATTTTGTTGTTATTATTATATCCCTATTTTTCTAAATATCCAAACAGTATAGACAACTAAGGCATGCTAAATTTGTCCAAGGTGGAAGTAATTAGAGTATTGTTTATGAATGATACCTTGGTAATTACAGTCAGCTATATTCTGTGTAAAAAAAAAAAGTATAAGATATGGGTTTTCTCCTTAAGTGTTTCAATCAGCACTCCCTCTTTTACCTTTCTATGTTCAGAAAATAAAGAGAACAAAGCCGGAGTCCCACTGATTTGAAACTAGCAGAACAGACAAACAACACTGCACAACTGTTCCTTCATGCATGACTGGGATTAGGATAAAAGGGAAGAAAAAGACTTCTGAGAAAGAGAAAACAACAAAAGGAACAGGAGTGCTGACAAAACTTTGCTTCTTTCTACCAAGGCAAAAGAGAGAAGAAAGGACCTGTTATAAAAAAAAATATAGAAAAAAATCACGGCTTAACAACAACCAATAGTAAAGGACTTTGACCCTCCGCATTACTTACCAGTGAGATTTGGCTGGAAATGGGAAAGTCAAAAACAGGGCAGCCAAACAGTGGCCAGCCCCTTCAGGCTCAACTGTAAGAAAAACACTACTGCTGATGTTGTGCCTTGTGGTGCTGGTGACACCCAATGGTTGCAGTGACCTCTATGCCAGCCACAGACTTAAGATGGTATTATCACTTTTTTTTTTAAATAAAAATGATTGTTCGGTTAACACGCACACTTGGATTACTCAGATCTTTCAAGCATGCATAATAGCTATGGAGGAGGGTGGGGGAAGTGCAGAAAGACTCCCCAAGTATTGCTCTTATTTCGGTGAAACCATAGTGGTAAATGTCTGACCACCCTCTGCTGTCTAATTTTGTTAAAACAGGTGTCCTAGACCTTTTCTACTGCTGAAACCATTCAATGTGCTGCAATCTGCTCCATAAATTTTGTTTCAAAAATTAAAAACATTGTACATAATTTCCCTAAGATGCAAAGTGTAAAATGCAGTTTGTGCAGACTTACAGGTATAATATAATCACTTGACTTATTCAAATAGTAACAAGTAGGGAAACGTCTGCTCCCATAAAGTCTGCTGGCTGCACAAGCCAGCTTTCACGGAGCCACCCATGGCCGACAATCCCTGCTGGCAGGAAACAAGAGTGCTATATAAGGAATCTTCCTGTTTATGCACAGCACTTGGCCATGCCCACTTACAGCTGCCAGCATGGGTGTAAGCTACTGTGGTGGGGGGATGCACTGATGTATGTGTCAGGGGAAGGGGGCAAAATTGTATGTATGCAATGCATGGGGTGCATTGTTTGTATGTATGATGAGGAGAAGTATAGATACTCTGCATAGTATGCACTGTATATATGACTAGAAGAGGGGCTGCATTGTATGAATGGGTAAGGAAGTGGGGCTATACTGTATGTACTATATGTGTAAGGAAGGGGATTGTAAAGTATGTATGTGTTAGTGGGATAGGCAGGGGGCTGCATTGTTTGTATGTGTGCCGGAGGAAGAGGAATGAGGACTGCATTGTATGTGAGTGTGAGCAGGGGGTGCAGTAGGCATTTTGTGTGAGCTTAAAAATGGGGGATGGGGGGCGTGTCCAAGATGGTGCTGTTAGAGGTCGCAAGGTCTGATGCTCAGCTTATTATTTTTGCTCCTGAACTACCCTGGCTGCTTCTTGATGACCCGTGGGTCTACCAGATCGCAGCACAGGGGGAGAAACTCTGCTTCCCTTCTCTGCCTGCGCCTGGCTTACCAGACCCGGGACCCCACGTCGCAGCTTCCTTTAGTCCTGCGTCCAACATGGCCTCTCAAATGGAGGCAGAGGAACCCACAGACTCTCAGCAGCTTGGCTTCCAGGAGGTAATGGCAGCAATTGCATCCTGTCGGGCCACCCATTACCAACAAGATAGAGGCTGTGCAGCTTGATGTGCAGCTTGAGATTGATCAGGCAGGATCTGGAGAAGATCCGCTCCTGTGTGTGTGGTGGAGCAGTGGGTCAGCCAGACAGAAGACACGGTAACGGAGTATGCTGCCTCTCCCCAAACTCTGTGGTCTAAAGTCTGTGCCCTAGAATACAAGGTGGATGACACCGAGAACAGGAACCAGAGCAACAACTTGAGGATTGTGGGGCTGTCTGAAGGGGCGAAGGGAAAAAATCCTACTGCCTTTGTGGAAGACCTGCTCTGCTCCTTTTTTAATTGGAAAAAAACAACTTTATGTACTTTATTTTGTAATGTTATGTATGTGCTTATTTTATTTTCCCATATACAAAGGCACCACTTTTAACTAAATACCCTTTCAGCAGATTGGATCACTTAAGTACATGTCTCGCCATCCTCCAGCCATCTGTCCCATACTTTAGAGTGTTTTTGTATGCAACCTCTATGGGTGTAAATCAGTTTTCTATATGGAAGGATAGCATTGATTTCTTTTTTCAAAGCCCTAAGCGTGGGGGGCAATATCTGCATCCAATTTCTGGCTATCAGTTTCCTAGCTACAAATAAGATCTCTAGTAAGAATATGGTTTGATATTTGTTGACCTCTACGTCTGGCAGTAGGCCCAATAGACATAGCTTTGGGTCCAGGACCACTGGAGAGCCCATGTTGTCATGCAGGAAATGAATTATCTGCGTCCAGTAAGTTAGTATATTGGGGCATTTCCATAACAGGTGAAAGAATGTACCAGGGGCCTGTAAATATAGGGGGCAAAGAGGGTTTCTTGTAGCTTGAAACTTAGCTAGTTTCACCGGAGTCAAATATGCACGATGTAAAATGTACAATTGCGTCAGTCTGTCTGATAACTTAGGAGACGCTGCTTTAACCCCCTCCAGTATTTCTATCCAATCAGAGTCCCTCATGGGTCCCACATCAGTTTCCCACTCAGTTTTAGCTACATGAATGACTACATTTGCCTTTTGAAGTCGAAGGGTGTAATAGATGTTGGATATAAGTTTGGCTGGGTCTGATCCTAAGATGGTATTAAGGAGGACGGGGGGGTGTTCAGAGTAATCATATTGTTTGCGAACTGCGCTAGTATAGCGTGTCTAAGTTGTAGGTATCTGAACAGTAAATGGTTTGGAAGTGCGTGTTCCTCTTTAAGCACTTGGAAAGTCTTAGGTCCGGAGTCCGTCATTACTTGGGACAAGTATATTACACCGTATGAGGCTGCTCTGCTCCCTTTTACCTGGGACACAATTCTCCTCTCACTATGCCGTGGAGAGAGCCCACAGGACTCCACCCACCCCGGCCCCATAGGCTCCCCTCCTCGCACCCTTATATTCCGGCTCCTCAATTTCTGAGATTGGGATGAGGCACAAATGGTCAGTGAGCTGAAGTTCCAGAATGCCAGATTGCTGTTCTTTTCCAACTACTCGGTGAAACTCAAAAGCTCCGTTGAGCGGTTGACTGTCTATTAGGGGAAATTCTTTGTTTTTGTTCGGGGCTAACCCCTGCTGGGGGCCCATTTCCCTCTTTACTGCTTTCGTTGACATCACATTTTATTGACTTGTCTATTATGGGTCATCGCACTCTATGAATATCGCCTAGCCTTTTCATCCCCATATCTGAACTGGTTTCCTATGTCTCAACTCAATATAATTTCTTGGAATGTCCGGGGTCTCAACTATGCTGTTAAAAGTTCCTACAAAAGTCTGCCCCACATATCTGCATTTTACAAGAAACCCATTTGGTGGGCTCTAGGGTACTTGCCCTCTGGAAATAGTGGGTGGGGGCCTCTTACCATTCTACATAACTCCTGCTATGCCCTAGAAATTTGCATCCTCATTCAAAAATCGCTACCGTTTCAGATACTGGAGGTGCACACTGACCGGGGGGGGGGGCAGATTCGTAATCCTGCATGCTCTTGTCTATGACAAGTGTTTGGTGTTGGTGGAATTATATTTGCCTCCTCCGGCTCAAATACAGGTCTTATATGATTTGATGCAAACCATACTGGGTTACGACACTTCTGAGTTTTTTCTTTTTGGGGATTTTAACATGGTCCTTACCCATGACCTGGATAGACACCACTCCATGGCTCTGCCATCCTTAGATCTTCCCCAGCGAGTGGAGACTTACGCTTTAACCAATGTTTGGTGACATTACCACCCCCACACTTGGGAATTTACCTGCCACTCTAAAACATTCAAGGCCCTGTCTCGCATTGACTTGGCCTTTGCTTCTACGGCAGCCCTCCGCTGGTTCAGAGAGGCTCATCACCTCTCTAGGGGAATATCTGACCATGCTCCCCTCTGTCTTACCCTCTCCCTAGCTAATTCTCTGAATTTAAGGGTGTGACATCTCTCCAGGTACTGGGAATTAGACACCAAGATCCAAGAATCACTAATGGAGGCTATTTGTAACTATTGGGTCCTAAACCAGAACTCGGCAAGTTGTGGAGTAATGTGGGATGCTTTCAAAGCCTGGGTTAGAGGGGAAACTATCTTCCGTATATCCTCAGTGCAGAGGTAGGCGGCCTGTTCCCTTGAGGTCCTGGAGGCAGAGGCTGAGAGGAGAGAAAATGTGAACTGTTCAGATGTGACTTATCATTCTGCCTGGCAACAGGCTCTCCGAGAGCTCTCTCTCTATCGAATTGAACAGACCAAAAGATCCATGTTACACTCCGCTCAAAGAGTGTTTGAGTATGGTGACAAAAATGGCTGACTGCTGGCCTTGTTGGCCAGGGGTCAGATATCCTCTACCCATATTGCAAGCATCCGCGATGAAGGGGGTCAGCTGGTAGTGTCCCCGGAGGGTATTAATGCAAGGTTTTCTCAATTTTACCAGTGGGTCTACTCCCTGAGAGCCCAATTCTCCACCTCAGATCTGAAGATTTTTTTGGATGGCACCCCCTTCCCTGTGTTGGAGGATTCTTCAAGAAATAAACTGAAGGAAGATATCACACAGGTGGCAAAACTCCTGGAACAGATGGTTTGCCCACGGAATTTTACTCCCAACACATTGAGCTATTTGCCCCTAGACTAACGGCCTCTTCTCCGAGTTTGCAAAGCTGGAGACCCTCCCTGAATCCATGGCAGAGGCTATTATTGCGTTGGTGCCCAAGCCCGGCAAGGATCTTCTGGAATGCGCTTCGTATAGGCCCATCTCCTTGTTGAACATGGATGCCAAGGTCCTCATTAAGATCATTGCCTCACATTTATCCATTGTAATATCTGACCTGATCCATGTTGATCAAACCGGGTTTATGCCAGGCAAGGGTACTGGCATTAATATTAGATGCCTTTTTCTGAACATGTCCCTTAACCCATGACAACACCAGCCCTCGCGTGGTGGCTTTCCTGGGTGCTGAAAAGACCTTTGATTCCATGGAATGGGATTATCTGTTGGAGGTCCTTCATAGATTTGGTTTTGGGCCTAATTTCTTAAAATGGATACAAATGCTATATAGGGAGCTTAAGGCGAGGGTTCATACAAATGATTGGGTCTCTGATCCATTCTTGCTGTTTCGAGATACCTGGCAGGGATGCCCCTTGTCTCCCAGCCTGTTTGCTATGGCTCTGGAGCCCCTGGCGATTCTGGTCAGGGAGTCACCAGCGATCCATGGGTTGCTGGTTGGGGGATTGGGAGGAAAAAATATCCCTATATGTGAATGATGCCCTCCTCGCTAATGGCTGCCCTGGAAATATTTGATGTATTTGGTACATACTCGGGAATCAAAATTAATTGGTCTAAGTCTGTTATTTTCCCTCTGGATGGGCAAACGTCTGCACTCGCCAGCCCCTCTCCTTTGCGTTGGGTGTCTGAGTTTTGATTTTTAGGGGTACTGGTGACGACAGATGTTTCACAATACTTTGCCCATAATCTCCTCCCCCTGATCTCTCTTCTCGCTTTACCCAACTTCCAAGTATACTACTGGGCAGCTATTTTGGTGACAACATATTGGTGGTTTTAGGGGTCCAGTACTAATGCATTAGATGGTTTGTCATGATGATGAGCATCAGATACTGTATGTCCAGCTTCATCATGCTGGGAAATGTGGGGAAAAGACTGCGCTACAACATAAATAATCAATTCAAAGTGAAGAAAAAAGCTGCCTAGACTCAAACAAAGTTCAACGTGAATAGTAAAACAACAGTGTAGTGCTAGTATGCACACTAAAATAAAGTGCATGTGCCTTAATGCAATACATATGAAAACCATATTTTGTGTGTGAAAAACAAAAATAGCTGTGCTTGGACATAATTAGTGTATAAATCACACACACAGCAGTAGTCCACAAAAATGTGAAGGAAAGAGCTCTTCCTGTAGAGGTGACACCAAACCAATGGGGATGGGAAACTGATTGTCTGTAGTCACTCTCAGCAACACTTCAAAGGTAAGTAAATAAATACTCTACCAACTGGGATGGACACACATGTCGTACGATAGTGGGTCAGACAGGCTCGGGATCCTATGAGGTCTGGATCAGGTGCTGTGCACAGGAGGTGGTTAGGCAGGTCCGATGCGGTGTCCCCGACTCTCGGCCCCAAGACTCCATGGGCACTCTACAACCCAAAGAGTTCCTCATGGACTCCAAAAAAAATATGGAAAAAAAGAGAAGGAGGGCTACGGATAGTGCAGGTCAAACCAGACGGTTTATTGAAATATGTCATGTGTCAGCAATGACACAATAAAAGTGATCACAGAAATATAAAAAAAAGGATAAAAGCAATGTGGGGTACAGTAAATGCTGGTCCGATGCGTTTCGACACTAGAAGGTCTTCAACTGGGGCAAAAATCCTGTATGTTGCATGATGAAGCTGGACATACAGTATCTAAAGTACATCCATCCTAGCAAGCAGAATGTCCAACTGAGCTTGGAGTAAGTTAGCAGCGTGCCCCCATAATGTCCCGCAAGCTTTTGATACCAAACCATGTCCACAATTGGGGTTCAGGGACCGATCCGAAGTGGGCAAGGTTCAGATTTCCACAGAGGTTGAACAGATCAGCGTGGTTGTTCTTTGGAATGACACAGTTTACTGAATTGTACAATTTAACTTTCAGTAACGATTCCAGACGAAGCAATCCTAAACTACATGTATGTCTGATGGGATATAATTTCAAGAAGGTTTGCTCTGCTCCCCTGGGTTTCTACTTTATCTGTGGGAAAAGAACTTGTACCTGGATTCCATTAGACGCGAAAGGTACATGTTACTTTGGTAAAGTCATCCCTGCCACATGGTATGTGGAGGATGCTGAGTTTACTAAAATGAACGTAAACAAGAATCCACCACATCTAATTAAACTAAGAAATCTTTCTAGCTACACACCTGAGAGTTGTGACACCACAAAGGAAACCAAGGATTTCAAACCATTGTTTGATATTGCCTGGGTAGATCGCTGTTGTATTAAGAAATCTTTTGGTTTCTTCATTGATTTGGCAGAACCGATGGATACCATTACTGCTCTGTATGATAGAAACTTTGTGATTATGGCTACTGAACTAAAAATGATTAAAAAAGGAGTTCATTCAACACTGATTGGTGTTGGATTATCTCACAGCCAGTCAAGGAAGAATGTGTGCCATAGTGGGAACTGCATGTTGCAATTACATTGGAAATTGTACGAGAGCTGAAGATGCTATAATTTCACATGTAGAAAGGGTGCAACAATTAAAGCTAGGTGTTCGGAAAGAACATACTGAGATTGCTTGGGTTGAAGGAAGCTGGGAGAGCTGGCTCTCATGGCTTAATCCTCTCAACTGGTTTTCAGGTATTGGAGGTTGGCTTCCTGGCATCTTACATGGTATTTTGTATATAGTTGGACTTATTGTACTCATAAACTTTATAATCAAATGCGCACCAATGATGTGCAAATATTTGAAAAAAATCACAAATGCTTGTACTAATACTGGTCCTTTTGAGCCCACAAAGTCACGCATGATGACTGCTTATGAGATGGTGACCCATTTCCCTGAAGGATAACCTAAAGATACAGAGGAAGTCTAAAGACACAGAGGAAATCTAATAATGAAGAATTCAAACCACAGGAGGGAATGTTAAGATACAGAATACGTGGAGTCTGGAATTATGAAAAACTCATGAAAATCTTCACTCAGAGTTCCCCCTTATAAAGAACTGTTTTTCTCTAGAAAATATAGTTTAATAATTTGTTCTAAATTCTTAGGTATTACACAATCCTGTTTTTGCAATGTAGTGCCAAATGACGTGTATACTAATTGGTTGTACATTGCTCCTTTTCTGGGAAAGAGCTATTATCACAAAAAGTCCCTTTTGGATGACCCCCCACTTGTGTAATCATAAGTTTGATATATTATGACACGTAAAATTACTCATGACCCAGAGGTCAATGTTGTATATGTTGTAATATGTTCACCGATTTATGTGGGACATTGTTGTGTGTATGTACACATGCAGTCAATGTTGACCAGGCCAGAATGACAATGACAGAACGGTTGATTTGTCCAACTGAATTTTAACAGCTGAAGACTCTTTGATGTGTTAATCTTACGCAAGTCTATTTGAACATCTCAAAGGGTATTCGGGTGGTATCTGTTAATCTAATCTAATTACATATATCTAAAGGGGACTTGTTGATGTTGATATGCGGGAGTGCAAATTGGGGTGGTTCACGGCTGTTCACGGCTGGGGGTTGTTGTCTGTTTGATAGACTAAAGCTTATCAAAGTCCTAAATTGAAACAGCCAATCAAATTGCTCAGCCATTCAATGCCTGGTGAATATAACACGGCATTCAGTCTATAGAGTTTAAGTGAGGCTTGTCTGCGTATGGCTGGGAACACACAGGCCTAGGAATATGGGTCTCTGAATTATATTTCCTGTCAGATTTTTTTTTGTCATCTGTGGACTTTGGACTTTGTTCTGTGTTGGAAGTCAATAAAGTGCATCTCTCTGGAAGAATTGGGTTGCTGCGGAAGAGTACTTACTAATTCATTATCATACCACTATACTACTTCTATATCCACCCAATACATAATATACTCGATCACTACAGTCAAGATGACCATATGTAATGTTGGAGTAATTAGTTAAGGGTGACTCATGTTTTGGGACCATGCCATGCATAGACAAACATTCTGTAATTTCTTTATAAAAGCTGAACTCACATTTGTATAATTGCCACACTCCCTTCAGCTGTGGACCAATGTATACTGTTTTATCTGTATGTATATTCTTGAGTAAACTTGAACAAGCAAGGATGCAATCAGATTGGCTTTGATGTCTTTCATTTCAAAGGCGAACGTAACATACAGCACAGCATACAGAGTGCAGCAGTCAGGATTATGTAGCGTACTGTGTACCTGACTGCCATACTCTGTATGGTGCACGCACCTTGCTGTTGTATGTACAAACTTATAGCCACTTCATCCTGAATGCGTGACTATATGACTATATGGTACATGTTGCACTCTATCTTTCTCCTAATTGCATTGACCAGGTTTGCTACGGGTCTTTCACAATCCTAGAACACACAGCAGAGAGGTCCAACAACATCTTTGCAAACTTCTGTGTTGTAGTAATGCTGAGAAAAGCATGGAGGCAGTTGCGAGTGGGAACCCAGCTGCAGAAGACGATCAGGAGCAGTCATGGGGGAGAGGGGGGTATGGTTTGGCACATGGAATGGTGCACATGGGCAGGGCAATATACAAAACAGTACAAAAGGGGTCCCCAGCACATTTTCAAAATAGCAAGCAAAGAAAAAAAACAACTAACTTACTGTATCTGTTCCAACTATTCAGGTTGAAAACAGAGGTTTAGGTTGCATATATTTGGAAATACATGTAGAAGCCACTCTGCCATGTCAAGGCAACTCTGATAAGTTTCTGAGGAAGTGGTTACATACGATGAAACATGTGAAGCTATTCTGTGGTCACCTGTGGTACCTTATTGTAGTTTTGTATGAGTGGGGACTCCCTGGGATTTAGTTAATTTGCCAAACTTTTTTGTTGCAATGCCAGTTTATTGTCTTTATGTTAATTTTTTTGCACTACATTGGTTAGAATGTTCACAGTTATGTTTGTTATTTAGCTGGTTAGTGCACAGTATATCAGTATAAAACAGTATATGTTTTCAGTTATTTTGTGTCATTGGGATTACTATTATGGTACTCTCAATATACGAGGTGTGCCTAAAAATTTTGGTGAATGTTATCAGAAAACAAAACAAAAAATACAAAACAAATTACCTTTATTGGCCTTCAAAATATTTGGCATCCTTCATAACACACTCTTGCCAATGTTCATAAAGCTTTCTGGAAACTATCAGCAAAGGCCTCCTTAGGAATTGATCACAGAACCACTGTCACACATTTTTGGATTGCCGCCATGTTCGCAAAATGTGCACCTTTCATGACACTCTTCAGGCGGGGAAACAGAACGAAGATTGCAGGTGCCAGGTGAACACCACTCCATCGATTGCCACTTGGATTCCAGACCTGGTAGCACCAGGTCTCATCTCCAGTGATAATGATTTGCGGAAAGCATGGATCCTGGTCACACATGGTAAGGAAAGAGGTTTCTATCCGTTTTGCTTTCTGTTCATCTGCTTATGCAGCACAAAGCGGGAACAGATCTTCAGCTTACCCAAATCTTTGTGGCTGATGGTGCGCATGGTGTCCTTGCTAATGTCCAATTCCTCTGCCATCAATAGTAGAGTCAGTTGCCGATCTCGTGCCAGCATTTGTCACACTCACTTGATCATGTCTGGGGTTCTGCTTGTCGACGGCCGACCCGAACGTGGCTCATCCTCAGTCGTTTCCTTCCCATCGCAAAAGCTTTTGAACAAGTCATAAACACATTGTCTGCTCACAGCTTCCGTCCCGCACACTTGCACCAACATTTCATGCGTCCCCGTCAATGTTTTCCCCAATTCGTAGTAGATGTTGATGTTCACTCATTGCTCCATTGCACTGTGACGCTTCCTCTCACGCAGACTACATTTGACTGCCCGCAGTGGTTTTACCCTGATGGTCACGTGTACTCCACGCTAGGTGGTGCTTCTCGACATGTCTCTGGATAGCCATGTGCATGCGCACACCTGGCCTATGTTTCCGTTGAGATATTAGACCATTCACCAAACATTTTAGACATACCTCATATTTTGTGTTATGTTTATTTCTCCCCAGATAGGTGCTCCTGCAGAACAGCTTTGGAATTTATAAATTGATTTATTTAACCACTTCAGCCCCGGACCATTTGGCTGCCTAAAGACCAGAGGACTTTTTCCAATTTGGCACTGCATCGCTTTAACTGGTAATTGCGCGGTTATGCAATGCTGTACCCAAACAAAATTTGCGTCCTTTTCTTCCCACAAATAGAGCCTTCTTTTGATGGTATTTGATCACCTCTGCGTTTTTTATTTTTTGCGCTATAAACGGAAAAAGACCGAAAATTTTGAAAAAAAATTATATTTTTTACTTTTTGTTATAAAAAAAATCCAATAAACTCAAGTTTAGTCATACATTTAGGCCAAAATGTATTCGGCCACATGTCTTTGGTAAAAAAAATGTCAATAAGCGTATATTTATTGGTTTGCGCAAAAGTTATAGCGTCTACAAGCTAGGGTACATTTTCTGGAATTTACACAGCTTTTAGTTTATGACTGCCTATGTAATTTCTTGAGGTGCTAAAATGGCAGGGCAGTACAAAACCCTCCCAAATGACCCCATTTTGGAAAGTAGACACCCCAAGGAAATTGCTGAGAGGCATGTTGAGCCCATTGAATATTAATTTTTTTTGACCCAAGTGATTGAATAATGACAACAACAAAAAAAAATACAAAAAGCTGTCACTAAATGATATATTGCTCACACAGGCATATGTGGAATTGCACCCCAAAATACATTCAGCTGCTTCTCCTGAGTACAGGAATACCAGGGATGTGTGGGACTTTTTGGGAGCCTAGCCGCGTACGGGGCCCCGAAAACCAATCACCGCCTTCAGGATTTCTAAGGGCGTAAATTTTTGATTTCACTCCTCACTACCTATCACAGTTTTGAAGGCCATAAAATGCCCAGATGGCACAAAACCCCCCCAAATTACCCCATTTTGGAAAGTAGACACCCCAAGCTATTTGCTGAGAGGCATGGTGAGTATTTTGCAGCTCTCATTTGTTTTTGAAAATGAAGAAAGACAAGAAAAAATTTTTTTTTTCTTTTTTCAATTTTCAAAACTTTGTGACAAAAAGTGAGGTCTGCAAAATACTCACTATACCTCTCAGCAAATAGCTTGGGGTGTCTACTTTCCAAAATGGGGTCATTTGGGGGGGTTTGTGCCACCTGGGCATTCCATGGCCTCCGAAACTGTGATAGGCAGTGAAGAGTGAAATCAAAAATTTACGCCCTTAGAAAGCCTGAAGGCGGTGCTTTGTTTTCGGGGTCCCGTACGCGGCTAGGCTCCCAAAAAGTCTCACACATGTGGTATCCCCGTACTCAGGAGAAGCAACAGAATGTATTTTGGGGTGTAATTTCACATATTCCCATGGCATGTGTGAGCAATATATCATTTAGTGCCAACTTTGTGCAAAAAAAAAATTTGTCTCTTTCCCGCAACTTGTGTCACAATATAAAATATTCCATGGACTCGACATGACTCTCAGCAAATAGCTTGGGGTGTCTACTTTCCAAAATGGGGTCATTTGGGGGGGGTTTGAACTGTCCTGGCATTTTATGCACAACATTTAGAAGCTTATGTCACACATCACCCACTCTTCTAACCACTTGAAGACAAAGCCCTTTCTGACACTTTTTGTTTACATGAAAAAATTATTTTTTTTTGCAAGAAAATTACTTTGAACCCCAAAACATTATATATTTTTTTAAAGCAAATGCCATACAGATTAAAATGGTGGGTGTTTAATTTTTTTTTTTCACACAATATTTGCGCAGCGATTTTTCAAACGCATTTTTTGGGGAAAAAACACACTTTTTAAAATTTTAATGCACTAAAACACACTATATTGCCCAAATGTTTGATGAAATAAAAAAGATGATCTTAGGCCGAGTACATGGATACCAAACATGACATGCTTTAAAATTGCGCACAAACGTGCAGTGGCGACAAACTAAATACATTTTTAAAAGCCTTTAAAAGCCTTTACAGGTTACCACTTTAGATTAACAGAGGAGATCTACTGCTAAAATTACTGCCCTCGATCTGACGTTCGCGGTGACACCTCACATGCATGGTGCAATTGCTGTTTACATTTGACGCCAGACCGACATTTGCGTTCGCCTTTGCGTGAGAGCAGGGGGGGACAGGGGTGCTTTTTTTTTTTTTTTTTTTTTTTTGCTTTTTTTTTTTTGCTTTTTTATCTTATTTTTAAACTGTTCCTTTCATTTTTTTTTTTTTTTTTTATCATTTTTATTGTTATCTCAGGGAATGTAAATATCCCCTATGATAGCAATAGGTAGTGACAGGTACTCTTTTTTGAAAAAATTGGGGTCTATTAGACCCTAGATCTCTCCTCTGCCCTCAAAGCATCTGACCACACCAAGATTGGTGTGATAAAATGCTTTCCCAATTTCCCAATGGCGCTGTTTACATCCGGCGAAATCTAAGTCATGAAATGCTCGTAGCTTCCGGTTTCTTAGGCCATAGAGATGTTTGGAGCCACTCTGGTCTCTGATCAGCTCTATGGTCAGCTGGCTGAATCACCGGCTGCATTCTCAGGTTCCCTGTTGAGACAGGAAAGCCAGAGAAAAACACGGAAGATGGTGGGGGGGCATTCCCTCCCACTGCTTGTAAAATCAGTCTAGAGACTAATTAGCCGCTAGGATTGCTTTTACATGAAAGCCGCTGGCTGAAAAGAATGATACCAAAATGA